>NC_141141.1:11326802-11637029 GCF_053477565.2 Lygodium microphyllum | reverse complement strand
AGCTGTAAAGCCTCATTGACCGAAAACGAACAAGGCGACATATGAGAAAAACCCTAAACCCTGACAAAACAACCAAAACATTGATCTACAAGCATATCAGACCCGAAACAAGTGAGAGTGCATAAGACGCTGAGGAATTGCTTGCTGCACTCACATTGAATTTCTGCACTTGAAGTACACTTAAGAAAGCTAAAAGCTTGATTAAGCATAAGTGCACGAGAAATGATACATGCACTGAGTAATCATAAATTGAGGTTTGTATTCAATAACTAAAGGAACTCACCCAGATAAACCACTCAAGGAACCCACCAATAGGAGAGGACCCAAGACAGAGAAAAACCATCAAAGCGTAGATTAGGACCAAGCAAGGGGCCCCAACGACGTGGATTTAACAAGTCTACCGAACTTGATCGACAGCGTGGTGGAGCAAGACAACTCAACAATGGCAGAGGAAAGCTCAGACCGCTGGTCTAATGAGGAACTCGATTTGAACATATTCCCAGATGCTATTCAGCAGGGTAAGCAGTTACGATGCACACGCCCGGTATGAGCACTGCGGTAGGACAACAGATGCTATCATCGCATATCTAGAAGAGGAGAGAAAGCTAGCTCGCAAAGCATTTCAAGGCATAGCCAAATACAATAGGGATCAGCAGGCTAGAAGCCAAAGGCAAAGTATGGAGTTGCACGAGGTGCATTGAGTGTTGAACTTAGCAGGTAGGAACCGAACAGATCACGAGAGAGCCCTAGAGGGGGACTTGACGTTGAGCGAGCTTCTCATGAAGCGACTGCTAGATAACACGGCTGCAGAACAAAGTGCCGTGGCACTAGCGACATCACTGCTCGCAGGACTAGGGGCAAACCAAGGCTCAAAGAGCCAGTCCAAAATACTGATCGTTGCCAAGCAACTCGACAAGTACCAACCCCATGATGACCCATACAGCTTTGTTGAGAAGTTTGAGCAAGTCTGTGAAGCCAACGGCCTCAACAACCTAGCTCAATGCTCGCAGCATTCGGGCTTTGCCTAGGCGGCAAGGGTAGGACGTGGTATACAAGCCTAAATGCTGTAGAGCGAGCCAACTTCAATGGCTTCAAGGATCTCTTCATTAAGAGATTTGCTGAGCCTGAATACTCTGATAACCTACTAGTACGCTTGATGAACGTCAAGCAGAAAGAGAGGGAGGACATCCGCGACTATGTAACCCATGTGAGGAGTCTCTTCAAGAGAATCCCTCTGGGTGAGCGACCGACTGAAAGAGCAGTTTTGACTATATTCATCAGCGGAATTCGAGATGAGGAGTTATATAAGGCTTTGGCAGGCAATTCAAGCTTGCAGTGAGACGCGATAGCTAGAGTATTTAAGGAAGCCATCAGAGTTGATGATCAGCTGAAAGAGCCAAACTCCAGGAGCTCAAATGTGGAGGAGACCAACTCGTGAAGTTCAGAGAGAGCGTTAGCCTCTAGCGAGTGATCAATCCCATCATCCCAAGATAAGGGGAAGGCCACCGAGACAGACCAAGGCTTGGCTGATGTCAAGACGGAATGAGCCAAGTTGCAAGACATGTTGAGATGACCAACGCGCCCGCACGTCCAATGCGTGTACTGTGGCGAAAACCACTTACAGGCCGAGTGTCAAGACCCTAGGTAAAGACCTTGTGCTAACTGCGGTAGGTTTGGCCATGACGTCGCGCATTGTGGATTACCTAGAAGACTTCCGTACTTGCAATCCTACGGCCAGCCATACTTAGCGAACGGGCCATAGCCATTCTTTGGAAGGGGAGCCCCATTGGCCCTTCCCGCGCCTAACGATATGAAGCTAGTTGTTCCTAGGATGGAAATAAATCCTACGGCCATCCCTAGACTGCCTAGTCCTTATGTGACCCATCCACCAAGCGATGCTCCAGTCCACTACATGGAAGAGCCAAGTGAGGAAGAAGTTTACGTATACCCTTACATCTCGCATGATGACAAGGGCAATGCTGTCCTCATGGACTATCGATCCGTGCCGGTGATGGTGTTAGGAAGAGGACGAGGTAGAGGCCTAGGAGGGTAGACGTAGGATCCAGTCATCTGTTGGACTTGTGGTCAACCTGGTCATGTCTCATCATGCTGCCCTAAAAGAAAGCAGCAAAACAGAGACAAGGCTGACCAAAGGTGCGCAGAGTGCGGAATCACCCATCTCTTTGTAGATTGCCCAAAGTGAAAGCCATCTTCTAGCTTAGCCAATGTACCATCTGTCCCATTGGGGCTGTTTGCTATCGAAAACCTCGATGGGGAGGCCACACCTATCCCATTGTGGGTCATGACCCGAGCCCAAATGAAGCAGGCCGGCATCTCTATGCTAGGATCTAGCAATCTTGATGCAGCCTCGATAGGGAAGAAAAGCCGCAGGCGGAAAAAGAAGAGATCGGAAGCTAAAGTCGCACTAAAAACCGAGAGTGCTACAAATTTTCCTATTGGAAAGAAGGTTTCAGATGTAGAAGCAGAGACTTTAGCCCCTAAGACGGTCGAAAAGGGAAGCGCTAAGGTAGGGGAATACCCACATCCAAAGCGACAGTTAGAGGCCATAGAAAAGGTGAAAGAATGGGTGAAGGAGGCTCAAGAGCATCTCAAGGACGCTGAGCCCATCATGGAGGATGAGATCGATGATCTCTCCAGTGTAAGCACGCCAATATCACCGCCTCAACCTAAGTTAGCAGAAGCAACCGCACCACAAGCAGTGCCGCTAAGACCAAGCCTTGATGCTACAGAGCCGCAGATCAGTCACGGCCATTGGTCAGGACAATCCAAGTTAAGGGAGAGATGAGTATCCAACAATCTCTTGGCCACGCTAGTGACTACACCTGTAACACTTAGCCTGGGAGATCTGCTTAGGCAGCATCCTAGCCTATGGTAAGATCTTAAGCAGTGGGTCAAAGGGTCACGAGAGCAGGTCACGGCAGACCCTAAAGACCATGACGCACAAATGCAAATACCGAGTTTGACACTGCACTCTGTGCCTAAATCCTTGCACGTAAATGCCTTCTGGGAAGGTTCTAAGATGCACGCAATCTTACTGGTCCTAGCCCTAGGCAACACAACAAGAAAGGGAATCATAGACACGGGAGCTGGAGTTAGTGTGCTTAGCCACGCAGTGCTTCAGACTTGGGGAAACCCTCCTTTCGAAATTGCTAGGTTTAATGTCACACTAGCAAACGGTATGAGAGTGAAGCCATTCGGGGTACTTAAGAATTGGCCAGTGAAGATTGCAGGTGTCCAGTTCTCTGTTGACTTTATAGTCATGAAGGGAGTGGACTATGATATCCTACTAGGCCAACCCTGGATGCGCAATGCTAGAGTGATCAAAGTGCTCGAGAAGCTAGGGAGTGATGGGAGCTCAGGAGAGTCGGCTATGGCTGCCAAAAAGGGGACCCAATGAGTCTAGATAATCAATAGGAAGCTGAAGGAGTCAGAACCAAGTCGAAATGCTCGAGCAACCATGCTCTGATAACACTTGAAAGGTGAGAAGGATCGAAGCTTCCTTGGAAGAGCTATGGTGGGAGAGCAAGAGCAAGAAAGAGAGAAAGACCAAATGGGAACTCCAACAGTCACAATGTGTGACTGGGCCTTCCTTTATTCAAACTGTCACTAAAAGAATAAAGAATAAAGTGACGGTGACGGGCGCCCGCCACTTGCAGTGTGCAGTGGCGGGTGTACTGTCAGTGTAGTAATACACAGGCGGCTAGGCAGAGACGCCTTTACCCCGAACACCCCCATCTCCCCTCTTCATCTTCTTCTCTTCTCTTGTCTCTCGCGGGGGCTATGGAGGATGGAGCTTGATGGAAAGGGATTGAGGTTGCTTGAGCTTGCCTCAAGGATCGTGGAGCTACCGGCATGCAAGAGAGAGAAAGGTACTCAATTGAGCATCAAGGTAAGCTCGCTACACCCCACAGGTAAGGATAGCATGTTGGCTATGTGAGAGGTATACATGGTTGCTCAACTTGAATCGCTTGGCCAATAAATGGTCCGTAGGTCTCGGGGGTTGAGCAAGTGTGCTTCCTTCATTGGGAAACCAAATCCATTTGTTACCTTTGTAGTAGCCTTGAGCATGCAATAGGGGTTTGGGGACCCATCACAAGTTGGTTGTTTGTTTGTTGCTTCTGTTAGCGCCAACTTTGTCGCCTAGGCTTAGGGTTGATGGCACTTGTAGCAAACTATAGGCTTTGCTTTGGAAATGTTATTGGTAAGGGCTGAAAATTTAGGTATGTTGGGATTTGACTAGAGAGAAGGCTTAGGGTTTGAATTTGTGTTTGATAGTAAAGGATGAGGTCGAGTCCAGGGTTTATGGAAAGAAGAAGGAACAAAGCAATTTTGATTGAATCTTCGAAAGTTAGAATTGAATTGCTTTGTATTAAAGTTACAGTTCGTTGGAAATTGTTGCGGTCACTTTTCTCGTCCATGAATTTTGTCTTCAGTATTATGGGCCAAAGAAATCACATCATTCAAAGTCTTTGGCTTGAACATGTTCACTTTCGCATAGAAGTGACCAAGCAAACTGGACATATACTTGCGCTTGTGGATCACCTCTCAGAAACATCTTTAAGCATTCGAAGTTACAATAAGGCACTCCAGAAACGCTCAATGTATTGCGGTATGGATTCACGAACTCTTTCTTGCAGAAGATCCCACTCTTTGATTGCTTTTTCATAAAATTTAGGTGGAAGAAAATTTTGTAAATATTTTTTTTAAAAGGCCTTCCAAGTAGTAGGACAATCAATACTCTTGCGGACAACGGTCCACCATAATGATGCTTTGTCCACTAGATGGTTAGTGATGTCAAGATTGTGGGAGAGAAGGAAGGAGTCTCACTTGTAGCTTTCTTGCTTGCACAATGGGGGAATACACACAGAGGTGGAGGCTGAAAACAGTTTTCCTCTTCTTAGTTGTGTAAGCCAAAAAGAACTCACATACAAAGAAATAGAAGAACCCTATATATAGGTATCAAAACCAAACTCAACTAACTAAGGTGGCATACTAACTGAGCCACGAAGTAGACTAGATAAGGATAGCTATCATGTAGCTATTATTCATGGGCGCTGTACCAACCGCATTTGCAACTGACATGTCGGTGACATAAATATACAACGGTCACCCTGGCATATCACGAGTGGAGCTCGATATCTCAACACTCCCCCTCGAGCTCAATCCCAATTCCTGCACACCAAGCAGGTCTCTGAACTTGCGCAACTTCTCTGCGCCCAATGCCTTCCTGAATATGTCAGCTACCTGATCCTCTGTGCTAACATAAACTAGATCAATAAGACCTAGTAAAACCCTCTCTCGCACATAGTGATAATGCACCTCAATGTGCTTTGTTCTTGCATGATAGACTGGGTTATTTGCCAAGTGTATACTACCCATGTTGTCACAATAAATGACAACTGGCCCATCTGTAGACTGATGCATATCATAAAGTAGCTTATGCAATCAAGCTACCTCACATGCAGCCATTGCTGCACCCCTGTACTCAGCCTCTGTGCTCGACAAGGCAACTGTAGGTTGTTTCTTGCTGCTCCAAGTGACTACAGCACTCCCAAAAGAGAACACATATCCACTGGTAGATCGTCTATCAGAAATACTACCAGCCCAATCAGCATCAGTGTATCCATGCAACTGTATCTGAACCCCAGTCTCATAAAATAGTCCATACTGCAATGTGGACTTCACATACCTGACTATGCGTCTAGCCGCATCCAAATGGGGTTTCCTTGGAGCCTGCATAAACTGACTTACCAATCCAACAGCATAGCTCAAATCTGGCCTGATAATAGTCATATAAATCAAACTTCCTACTATGCGTCTGTACATAGTAGGGTCTTCTAGAAGCCCACCTGCATCTGTGCTCAGCTTCACATTCTGCTCCAAAGGAACTGAAATAGGCTTACAGCCTGTCATCCCATATTTGGACAGCATGTCCAATCCATACTGCCTCTGCAAGAGCTGTATCCCACTTGGTGATCTAATCACCTCAATGCCCAAGAAATAACGCAGCTCTCCCAAATCTTTCATCTCAAACTTCTGCTTCAATAGCATTTTCACATGAAGGATATCTTCATCACTGTCACCTGTCATAATCAAATCATCAACATAAATGACAAGTAGCATAATACCTTTCTCTGTTTTTCTCACATAAAGTGAGAAATCTGCCTTGGAAATCTGAAAGCCAATAGTGACAAGATACTGTCCAATCTTGTCAGACCATGCTCTAGGTGCTTGCTTCAAGCCATACAAGGCTTTCTTCAACCTGCAAACAAACTCAGGATGAACAGCATGCACATAACCTGGTGGCTGCTCCATATAGACCTCTTCTTGCAAATCACCATGCAAGAAGGCATTCTTTACATCCATCTGATGTAAAGACCATCCCTTTGATGCAGCCATAGCAATGACTGCTCTTACGGTTGCCATCCTTGCAACCGGACTGAATGTTTCTTCATAGTCAATGCCATATGTTTGTGCATACCCCTTGACTACTAATCTTGCCTTGTATCTGTTCACTGAACCATCTGCATTGTGCTTCACCTTATAAACCCACTTACAGCCAATTGCATTCTTACCTTTAGGCAAAGGTACCAACTCCCATGTAGCATTTGCTTCCAAGGCATCCATTTCTTCATCCATGGCTTTCTCCCATTTTTCTTTTCCCATGGCTTGCTCAAAAGAAGTGGGTTATGGTTCCTGTATCACTTTGACCATATATGCATAGTGAATGGCTGTAAATCCATCATATTTCAGCCTATCCACAGGATACCTAGCTCTCGTAGACCTGCGCAAAATAGGTTCACTCCCAGGTGCTCTCAAAACATCCCTGGTCTTCCTTAATCCAGGTGTAACAATAGAAGGAATACCCAACTCATCATCAATGCTCTGTTCTGAGCCACTGGATTCACCATCCACATAAGAGTGACCTGCATTCACATCAAACATGGGCTGATCTACCTTCTCTTTTCCTTTTCGTGATACCTGCATACCACTATTTGCACTGCCTTGAGAAGATTCTCCTGATCTCAATCTGCCTGTCCATGGCGAAGAATGTGAACCACTGCTAGAGGACGCTCCAGGTCCACTAATATCTTGTGACTGCTGTTGAGAATTCTGTCCAACATTACCATTTTGTGCATCTACATTATCAATCACATTTACTGGTTTATACCAGCTACTCATCTCATAAAAAACAACATCTCTGCTCACTGTAAACTTACGAGTAGAAGGGTTATAGCATCTATACCCTTTTTGCTGCAGAGAATAACCAATAAAGATGCACTTCTCAGCTTTTGGATCCAACTTGGATCTCAACTCATCTGGCACATGAACATAGGCAATGCAGCCAAAAATTTTCAAATGAGAAATATCTGGTTTCCTACCAGTATACCTCTCCTCTGGAGTCATGCCATGTATTGCTGCAGTGGGAGTCCTGTTCATTATGTAGACTGCTGTAGCAACTGCCTCAGCCCAATAAAAATCTGGCAAGTCTTTTTCGTTGAGCATGGCACGAGATACCTCTCCAATATGCATGTTTTTCCTTTCTGCAATTCCATTTTGTTGTGGGGTATGACTGCATGAATATTCTGCTTTATGCCATGCTCCTGCAGGAACCTTGCAAACTCATTTGAGAGGTACTCTCCCCCTCCATCTGACCTTAGGCATTTTACTTGCAGGCCTGTTTCTTTTTCAACCATAGCTTTAAGAGTTTTGAAATGCCCAAAAACTTCACTTTTCTTTTTCATAAAATACACCCAAACTTTTTTGCTATAGTCATCAATAAAAGTAACAAAATAATGACAGTCTCCAAGAGATGCAGCTTTAGTAGTCCACACATCAGAGTGGATTAATTTCAATGGCTTCTTACTCTCTTGAACATGTCTAGGAAATGGTTTCCTTGCCTGTTTTCCAAATTGGCAGGCTTCACATACCTTATACATTTCTGCAACTTTGAATTTAGGCAATCCTGCAACAATATTTTGGGCCTGCATTGATTTAAGTCACTGTACATTAACATGACCAATGCGTTTATGCCAGATATCAATATCTGCAACTACGCCGGTCCCATGTGCAAACATTGCTGCACTCAATTCAGACATGTCTGCATCCAATGTAAATATTCTGCCCTTCTTCTTTCCTTTTGCTATCAAGCGACCTTTATTTTTCATATCCTCAACAAAGCATCCATGAGGATTAAATCTGACCTGCAAGCCTTGCTCAACCATTTGACCAACAAAAACCAGATTCTTGGTGATATTCGGGACATGAAATACATCGGACATGTATTTCTTTTTCCCATCTTGCATAGACAAAGGAATTTTTCCAATATGCACAATAGGATGTGCAGTATCATCACCAGTCTCCACAAATCCTGGTTTTTCCATTTTCCTTGCATCCTCCATCCATTCTGCATGACCTGTCATGTGGTTTGATGCACCTGAGTCAACATACCATACATAGTTGCTTTCTTCTGCACTTGTCACAGAATTGTTCATGTGCTGCACCATAAACAAATGCTCATTTCTGTCATCACCCTGTCTACTAGAAGATGCATAATTCCCTTGTTGCAATTTACCATTCATGATGTCATTCTGCTTTTTATAGCAGTCCTTAGCCATATGACCCCTTTTACCACAGTAGTAGCATTCAACATTGCTGTTTGCATTTTGGCCTCTTTGCCATCCACCACGACCTCTTTGGCTCCCCCTGCCTCTAGAGTTACCACGTCCTCCTCCATAGGACTGGTTTTCTTGAGTTTGCTGCATATTCTGATTTCTACCACGGCCTCCAAATTGGCCTCCTCTACCTCTGCCTCTACCTCTTCCAGCATTTGAGTAGAAGACAGCTTCTTTCGAAGTTCCTCCTAAAGAAGATGCACCACTATTTCTCTGCTCCTCAGAAATTAGAAGAGCAACCAACTCCTCAAAATCAGGAAATCTTTCACGAACTGAAATGGATGTCCGAAACTGTGCATAATCCTTTCCTAGACCATTCAAGGTCACAGAAACTAAATCATCATCTTCCACTGGCGACCCAATGGAAGCAAGTGCATCTGCAATCTTCTTCACCTTCATGTGGTAGTCATTGATGCTCATACTTTCTCTTTGCACATTATGCAACTCTTGCTTGAGCTGCATTTTCCTGGCTTGCGTATTTGTGCTATACATTTTTGACAAAGTATCCCATGCCTCCTTTGGCGTGCTTGCATCTTGAATTTGCACAATCATAGAGTCTGAAATGCTGATAGAGAGCCAGTACATAACTTTCATGGCTCTCTCATGCTATGCTTTGAATGCCTGCATTTGCTGTTGATTGGGAACATCAGGAAGAACTGGTTCTTCTTCATTTCCTGCAACAAATTCCCAATATCCTTTTCCCATAAGGAAATTCGTCATTCTAAACTTCCATGCTTGGAAGTTGTTCTTGTCAAGCTTTTCAGTTACAATCTGTGAAAGAGAATCAGACGCCATTATAGAACACTGCAAAAAATTCTGTCACTGCAAAAAACACAGTTTCACCCTCACAAGGGCAAATCTGCAAGACTGGCGAAAGTGGTATTTGACCACACAGTCACTTCCTAGTGACGATTTTGCATAAACAGGAACCAAGGATGATTTTGTAACTCCCAATGTCTCTGCACATAAGCATACGATGCAATTTCTGTGGTAACTTTTCACCGACCTGTAGAACAGTGGTCGCACTGCATAAAACTAGGCCTTTTCCTGAGTGCATGTAGAAAACTTCCGCCTCCAAAACAGGCTCCGAAATGGCCTCAAATAAAAAAAACAGGGTCGCCGAGGGCTAAAGCCCTCGCCTGCAGCATATACTGCCCTCTTGCTTCACCGCGAAGGGCGTCTCAACCTGAGACAATGCACTCTTGCAATTTCCGGCTGTGCTAGCCTGTAGAGATCTGCTCCCAAAACATAAAATGAAAGCAACACTGCTCCTCTTACCAGAACACCGCGAGCTTGGCTTGCTTTCTTGAGCTCCTTACCACGAACAAGGCTCTGATACCATGTCAAGATTGTGGGAGAGAAGGAAGGAGTCTCACTTGTAGCTTTCTTGCTTGCACAATGGGGGAATACACACAGAGGTGGAGGCTGAAAACAGTTTTCCTCTTCTTAGTTGTGTAAGCCAAAAAGAACTCACATACAAAGAAATAGAAGAACCCTATATTCATGGGCTATTATTCATGGGCGGTGTACCAACCGCATCTGCAAAACTGACATGTCGGTGACATAAATATACAACGGTCACCCTGGCATATCACGAGTGGAGCTCGATATCTCAACAAGTGATGCATTTGAGTTTATCTTTTTCAGTATCCTGCTCTTCATGGAAATAATCATCAAACTGACTGATAAAAGCGAGAACAGTTTTTTCGTCACATTGTTCATTAAAAGTGCGGAATTTGAAATTTCTTTTACTTATCTTGGCTTCTTTCTTGAGAGACTGTGCTTCGAGTGTCACATCGATTGTATGTTGTATCGCATCTTCAGATTGCACTCCATCTTGATCGACAATGGATCGTTGAAGAGTAGCCAATTGAGCTTGCAAATTTTGATGTGCTCTTCATTCCTCTTGAAGTTGCATCATAATTAGGTCCAATTTTTGCTCCATGGTTGGTTCCGGCAAATCATCTTCATAAAATCTTCCATGTTTTGATTGGACTTCCTACAAAATCTAAAACAACCTCACACACTCGAAATCTCGTTAGAGGGATGATTGTAGCTTAAGTTTGGGTTTACAAGGCTTGCTTTATATATATATATATATATATATATATGGCTTTTTGCAATCTTCCTTTTTTTGCAGGTATGGTAATTGATAACGGTCTTCTTCCAAAACAAACTACGTATGACAATTTGCTTGCTGGAAATTAACTCTGTCAAAGTGTAGGTGTGAACAAGGGCTTGTAAGAATTGCAAAACCAGTTTAGGATTAGTTGGAAGCGAACTCTCACTATGAAAGAGATTGTAGATTGAAATTTTTAGTCTTAATAAGGCTTAGCTTTAAGCTCTATATTAAAAAGCTTAAGTAATTTGAAAATTTCATTGCAAGATGGCAACATGTATTGGCTACTATCGACGCTATGTAGTTCATCCTTCCGCCGCCGCAGATGCTGAAATTTGAGAGCTTTTAGCTTTAAGCTAAAACTATAAGCCTAGTAATTGATTAAAAAAATTTGGCACTTTCTGTTTGCCTGAGAGAAAAAAAAAAACATATTCACAAAGAAGCTTGGAAAGTGGTTCTCTGCCGCCCTGGAAGTGGTCCTTCACGTTCTGATAGCATAGCAGGGGATTCTTCATCGCTAGGAACACGCTAGTATTGACGGTTCGTTGTGAGATTGCCTGTAGAGTTCGTTCATTGCAGGAGCTTCGCCTTCACGCGAGATCATAAGCGATTGGAAGCGCTTGATCTCAGCTTCGCTCTGATACCACTGGTGCACCATTCGGATGTTGTATGCACGTGTATTGAATACCGAAAGCTCCCCAAGAATAAAGAACTCTACTAAAACTCAAAGAAGAAGGTTTTGCATGACATGAAGCAAAAAGACAAATTGGGTACAATCTCCCCCCGTGCCCTGTGTGAGCGCTCCACAAGGCATATGTTTATAAATTTATTCAACTCCAAGCTCAAAAAATAGCCCAACTTACAATTAGTATACTTTGGCTTTTGTGTTTATTTTTGTCCAAATAAAGAATAAAGCGATTGAGTGTGTAAAAATTCGAGCTATGTCCAAATACAGTATTCAATAATGAAATATTTAAACCTAGTACTTCTACACATACAAAATAATAAATATTTATCAAGTGCTTCAATAAATAAGCACAGTTAAATAAATATTAGCACCATACCTTTAATAATAAGACGCGTGCTGATAAAAAATGATACTTTTTTAAAGGTAATTTGAATACACACCATTGCCTAGTGCCTTCCAATGCCATTGCTGCTCTACACATCAACTGAAGCATTCAGAATTATTAGAAAATAATAAAATTCAATCGATAAAAGTAAATACCTAGCAGTCTTTAGCTACAAAATAAATAAATAGATTGAAACTTTGTCTTAACATTAATTTAATACGAGTGCACTCTAAACTCATACATGTCCATTAATTTAAATTTATATTTTGTGAAATCACTTGCTATAGAATCACCCACATGTACATTAAATTAATCTAACACCCGAAAAGAACAATCGTCCTCGTCAACTTCTCGTACAAAGAATCTACCTTGTGTACAAGCCTCAGCAAATAAATATAGTTTTACAGAATCCAAAAATCTCACGGAACTTACCGTGGAATAAAAACCTCACGGAATCCACCATGGAATATACCTCATGGCATAAAAAACAAATTAGTCCATAAGAATCAGTATCTATAAGGATAGTATATGCATATATTATATGCATATATTAATTGAGCATTTACATGAGTAAGAGACTCCCACTACCTCCAAAGGACCAAGCCCTACAAAGTAAATACAAGTGTCTCAAATTAGAAGTGAATTCAAAATGTAAAGTAAGCAAGCAAGGCTCAAGAAATAACTATCATAGCATTCGAGAAGCCCAAGTACATCATAAATACATTTGGGAGTATATACATTCAATCCTCAAGTGAACGATCATTGAAGCAAATGTCCAAAGTCCAAATACATCCAATAGAGCTCAAATGCGAAGCTCAAAGTGAATCATAAGCATATCGGAGTACATATATTAATGACAAGCATCCATATAAGCATGTAGAATATATAAAGCATTTGTAAACATTTAAAGACATAAAACTTCACTATTGTATGCTTGCTATCCAAACTATTATTATAGCAATAAACCCTTCAAAATTGAGCTAAACGAACTCTATCCAATCTAAATAGCATCTCAAAGCATCGCCATAGCATTCGGACATCAAAATAGCATCATCGAAGCATTACATGAGCATTGTGTTGACTGGTCATGGGAAGATCCAAATCTCTTTAAATGGAGCATTACTAGAAGCATTCATTATACGTAGGGGGTGAGAGAGGGTTGTCCCCTGAGTCCCCTACTATTTATTGCTGCAACTCACCTCCTCTTTTGCCTCATGGATAAAATGGCAAAAAAGGGAGAGCTTAATATTAGAGTTAGCTATAGGGGCAAGCAATTAATCAAGCAAGGATTCATAGACGACCTTCTCATGTCATTGCATGCAAAGAAAGGAAATGTGAAGCAAGCACTCACACTACTAGAAATAAACACCCAAGCTACTAGGTTCAGCATCAATATTTAGAAATCTTCCCTTACTAGTGTCACAGAAGCCTACTTGATCGATCTTAGATGAAAATATTAGAACCCTCACACCCCTTTAGGAGGACATTGCGGTTCGTGGTTCGTGGCTGTCTTCATCATCTTCCTTGTGCTAAGACACCCTTATTCCCTTGTATCACATTCACTCCATGATTCAAAACATCATTCCGTTTATCAAAGTTTCTTCTCTCTTCTCTTCTCTTCTCCATGTTTGCCGAGTTCACTTTGTGTTCCTCCCTGCCAACCCTACTGTCTCAATGGTACGTCATCTTTTGACATGGTATCAGAGCTGGATCTGCTCACCTAGTAGTAGTGAAGATCCTCCACTCCAGTGAAGGCAAAGACCGGTGGTGGGTTCAGCATCCACTTCTGTTCTTCTTCCATTGTATCAAAATCTCATTTTTGCAGATTTCAGGTGTTTCAGCTTGCGCCCACACCCCGTTAGCGGAGGACATCTCGGCTGAAGCTATCCATTGTTGTCTCCATCAGCTGACGCCTGGTTTCTAGCCCTCTTCATGCAGTTTGGAGTTGATTCCAGCCAGAGGATTGCTGTTCTTGTGCAGACCTATTGCCGTACAACCTGCCATGTCATCATAGTCCTGTTTGCCTGCGTTTTTAGTCTTTCTCCTGTAGGCTATTCTGCCTGTGTTTTTAGTCTTTCTCTCTCATGCTGCCTACGTTTTGTCTTTCTCTCTCCTATAGGCCATCTTGCCTATGTTTTTAGTCTTTCTCTCTCCTCACCTGCATTTTTCTACTCGTTGCAGTCTCTTACTGCTGGTCGCATCCTCCTCCCACTGACAACTCACTTCCAGTCCTTCCACTGCCCTCCTACCCTTTGAGATGGACATTGCGGTTCGAGCTTCACGCTGCCCTCATATCCCTTGAGGCGGACATTGCGGTTCGTGGTTCATGGTGGCTGACCTCTCCCTTCTCCAGTTTGCCACACCGGTACCATGGCGTCTCCCCCGAGAGATTGCCCTTCTACTAGGTGTTCCTACTGCGGCATGAACGGTCATCCCATCGAAGACTGTTGACATTGACCTTTGCTCCCTATCCCCCGGAGTATATGCATCTTTCACCAAATACTCCTTGTGCCACCTCTCCTTTTTAGGCCACAGAGATCATTCTGCATTTGCTATCAGAGTACTATGCTCAAGGCATTAAGACGCATCCGATGCGCACTAAGTCCTTTTGAGCACATGAAGGATCAATTGGTGCTACGACCTCCTAGAGATCGTCGCAATGCCAACGGCAGTCTTCTGCCACTTATTTTCAGGTACAGCGGCTTCCACGACATACGGATCTACAATCTGCTCCATCAAGAGACAATGATTGTTTGATACCATCTCCTTGTCAATCTGCCCCTTCGAGAGACAGTGGTTGCTCGACTCATTCCTCTTCTTCGGCTGCCTAGTCTACTCCACTGAGAGTTAGCGACTGTTGCCCACCTCTTGCTCATTTTGAGCCCCACTCTTCCCCACCCTCGACTACTTAGGTTCAAGAGGCTACCTTTGGGTGCTCTTCGATACCCCAGATACCTTCTTCGGCACGATTGGCAGTTCTTCCTTCGTAATCAGACATTTTAGAGTTCATGATCCATGAGTTTTTGGATTTCCTATCTACTTCAGAGGGGGATTCAGAGGGGGATGTTATTTCTTTGCCCTCAGAGGGGGTATCTACTTCTTCTTCGACTTCAGTGGGGGCCCTTCCATCTCCCACCTTAGAGGGGGAATCTACTCCACATGAAGTTCTTCACCCATCCTCCACTTTCTTAGGGTGGCTGTCTTTGACCAGTCATCTCTTCTATTGATACCCAGGATCTTCAGGTACCACGTAGATCAGGACCTTGGAGGTTCAGTTGTGACTTGGTGACAAGGCCTTCGTATTCCTTCCAGCATGGATTTACAGAGCTAGTGGCTTCTCTCCCAAGGTTGAGTTTCGGGTTCTCCAATTCACTCTATCTACTGTTATTTACTACAAATTCCCTTTCCGATGGAAATATTGGATCTTAGGGATCCTCTACATCTTCTTGCCTTGGTCACTTGGTCAGCATGGAGCCACCTCCCAAGATTGAGTATGGGCATATCCTTATGGTTCTCGGCACCACACAAAGTCTGACATTCCTCCTATGCATTTCATATTTTCATCATCTTTGTACTAGGGCACTTGGGCAAGGGAACAATTTTCCCACAATGGACACTGCCCAAGTGGCACCTGTTGCATAAGCATTGCATCTCCACCTCACTCTTCTCTTGTTCCCCTTTTTGGGCCCGAGAGGGGGTGTTGAGAAACCCTTCACCTGCAATTTGCGTTTCTGCGTTTTGCGTTTAGGGTTTGCAACCCCAAAAAGGAGCGCCATCCTAGATTGACTGTGCCTATTTATAGGCCACTCTCTCATTCATTCCTCACAACTGATTCATTTAGTCCGTCATCTCTTCTCTCCGACCTCTCCACTACCCTCACACCCCTTCAGAAGGACATCGCGGTTCGTGGTTCATGGCTGTCTTCATCATCTTCCTTGTGCTAGGGCACCCTTGTTTCCTTGTATCACATTCACTCCATGATTCGAAACTTCATCTTTCCATTCATCAGAGTTTCTTCTCTGTTCTCTTCTCTTCTCCATATTTGCCAAGTTCACTCTGTGTTCCTCTTCGCAAACCCTACTGTCTTGCTGGTACATCATCTTTTGATAGCCCTTCATCAAATGGGGGCCAAAGGAAGAGAAACAATGAAACTCCATTGTTATTGGCAACTTCTTATGGGGCAAGATGGGTAGTGAAAGATACATGATTCCCATCTCAATGAATGCACTCAAGCTCCCAAAATGCTGTGGAAGTTTGGACCCGCTTGACCCTGCTATAGAAAGTGTTGCCTTAAGAGCCAAGCTCTTAAAGTGATGCTGGTTGGAGGACACCCCATTGGGCCGGTATGTTAGTTGACATCCTCTTCATCTTTAATAAGAAATTCTACAATTCCTAGACTATGAATGGTTGGGAGATCGTTCAATCACATGCAATCAGTAAAGATAAAGCAATGGAGATACTGGGATGCTTCCTAAAAGATTGAGCTTTAATCCTGAGTAGGTGGAAGTTGAGCTTGCCCTTGAAAGTATAGGATTGAATGAGAATGTCTTTTGGTTAAAGTATTTTGATCCCCTGAAGCATCGAGGATACTGGGAATGTTCTTAAAGGATTGAGCACTAATCCTGAGCAAGGCGAAAGGAAAACCTACCCCCAAAAGTATAGGATTGAATGAGAATGTATTTTGGTCAAAGGATTTTGATCCTTCATTGGCTGTTGAGCTTGGGAAAGTTAAAGAATCGGAGATATTGGGATGCTTCCTAAAAGATTGGGTGCCAGTCTTCAGCAAGGTGAAAGGAAAACTTGCCCTTGAAAGTACAGGATCAAATGAGAATGTCTTTTGGTCAAATTATTTTGATCCATGGGCATCTATCTAGCTAAGGCCGGCTATTTCCACTTCAAGCATTGGTAGAAGCCTAGTGATGGCAGCCCTAACGAGAGCCACAAACCTCAACCACACTGAATGTCTCCAAGGCACTCAAACTATCATGGAATTGGATAGCATAGAAGTATACATGAGTTAAGTAACTTTCTAGTGAGTGAAAACACAATGATAGATTGTGCCTTGGTAATGTAGAGATCACCGCTGCTCTCAACACCAAGCATGTCAAGATAATCATAGAGTGCACTCCACAGGGTCTAGCAAGGATCAAGAGGAGTTGGGAAACCAATCTTAGTGATGAGGAATCAGTCCGAGACTGCCTTGATGGAAACTGGGCTTTAGCCTTCCCACTCAAGGACAGAGTCTTCTTATATTGGAGGGTCATGGCGGGGGCATTGCTGTATGGCCTCAAGTTGAAGAAGAGAGGTATGACAAGTGGGTTGTGCTGCAGGTATGAACAGGAGGGATCCCTCAAACACATATTTTGGGACAGATGCAAAGCGGGACGCCTTTTGTCAAGAGGATGAGTAGGACGTAGAGGCCATGGGTTTTGGTCTTCCCAGGCATGATGCCGAGTGGTGCTGCAGAAGGGCTCGGCGTGTATTTCAAGCCCCATCGATTATGTGGCGATGGGGACCTCCAACTACCGTTCGCTCGAGAGATGCCGAGGATGACGCCGGAGAGCCTTAGTAGCCACCGTCGTTGTGTTCAATGCTAGACTAGAGATAACTGGATCTCCTCTTTCCAGCCTCATCCCTCCCCCGTCTCTCTCTCTCTCTCTCTCTCTCTCTCTCTCTCTCTCTCTCTCAACCAAACCCCCCCAACTTCCAAGCAGCTGTAACAAGTCACTGCTATTTGCTTTCACAAAAGTAGTAGATTTGTGAGCTGGAATGGACCTGGCATGATGATGCAATCAAGCCAGCCCCCCTCCTCTCTCTCTCCCCCCCCTCCCCCCTGTGATATACCTGCACTCGTTACATACTCAACATGGCACAGAAAGGTAACACGATATGAGCTCAAGGTATACTCTTGTATTATTCAATCCAAAAAGCGGGACAACATAGACACATCCCAGGACTACATCCTCGTGACGCCGCACATAAGAGGGTTCACCACTAGGCATAGGGAATCACACGTAGAGTGGAAACAAGGCAAAGCTTTGAGTCACTACTACTCCCTATATAGGTGCAATTGGTAGCAACGGCATGGTATAGCTATAAAGCCCTTACACTCACCCTCGCTTATTGGATTGCTAACCTCAGCAATCTAAGGGTAGCGTTTGTTATTTGACTCATCCGGGGTGTTAACGCAGCTTTTCCTAGCAAGCTGGTCAGTGTCTGCCGGTCTAAGGGGACCGCAGGGTCTTAAGACAGTCTATACTATCAGATTGGCCAGTGTGTGCCACACTAAGACGTTGGGGCTTTTTCGTTTGATGGAGTTATTTGTGATGATTGCCACCATGCGAGTCCACCCTCGACTCGATTACATTTGAGGAGTGCAGGTACATTTGGGGTCTATGATTGAGAACCGCATTATTTGTTGGAGTGTTGGGGCGGCTCAAGGGTCGGTAGAAGGAGCAGGGTGGTTCTCCTCGAGCCAACGGGCGAAGGCATCCTTTCCGCATTCACAGGCCTCCACTTCTGAGATCCAAGTGGCCTCCTTGAGTGGACACCCGCGCCACTTGGTGAGGTATTCGGGGAAGCCTCTTTGTTCCCGGCGTCGGAGGAATGCTTCTACTTTGAAGGGACCATTGGAATGGAGCATTGGTACGCGCTGTCCCCATTGGTTGTTAGGATAGAGCCTGCACAGAAGACGAGCATGAAATGCATTATGAACACAAACACTATCTAGCAGGTCCAGCTTGTAGGTGACTTCGTTCGGCACTTGAGTGATTTGGTAGGGTCCATAGTAGCGGTGATTGAACTTGGGGGTCATGTTTTTGGGAAGTGACATATTCTTAGAGCTCACTAGGACCATGTCTCCTTTGGCAAATAGTACAGCCTTTCTCTTCTTGTTTGCTTGCTCTGCCATGGTTATCTTGCTCTGCTCGAGACTTTGCTTAGCTGCTGCATTGCGATCTCTCCATTTCTTCAAGAATTCTTCTGCATCTTGATCCTCCGCTTTGGCCGCTCCAGATGCTAAGGCCAGTGGTGTAATGACTTCTTTTCCTGTGGCTAACTCAAAGGGAGTGTACCCCGTTGCCGAGTGGATGGAGCTATTATAGTGGAATTCCAAGACATCAAGGTACAAGGCCCAATCTTTCTGGTCCACTCGAGCATAGCTACGGAGGTAATCTTCGATGCCTTGGTTGACTCGTTCTGTCTGTCCATCTGTCTCCGGGTGGAAGGATGATGAGAATCTCAGTTGGATTTCCAGAGTCTTGAAGAGTTCCTTCCACATGTCGCTCATGAATCTTCCATCTCTATCTGATACAATGGCCAGTGGTAAGCCATGCAGTTTGAATACATGTGTGAAGAAGAGGCGTGCTACCTCCTTGGCATTCAGTGGTGGTTTGGCCGGGATGAAGTGGGCCTGTTTGGAGAAATAGTCCACCACTACAAAGATGATTGTGTACCCATGGGACTCCGATAGTTCCACAGTGAAGTCCATGCTGATGACATCCCATGGGCGGTTAGGTACTGGTAGTGGTTGTAGTAGTTCGGCTGGTCTTGATCTTGGTGCTTTGACCATTTGGCAAGTGGGGCAAGTTTTGATGTAGTCTATCACTTCTTCCTTCATGTTTGGCCAAAAGAACTGCTTCCTAAGGGCCTCCAAGGTTTTGCTTTGCCCTTTGTGGCCTCCAATCTTGCCATCGTGTATCTCATGCAGGATGAGTTTCTTTAACTCCACATTGTTGGGGATATACAATCTCTTGCCTAAAAATAGACTACCCTCTTCTAAGGTGTACATTCCATGTGGTGTCTTCTCTGCTTCCACATCCTTGATTATCTTGTGCATTTCTTGATCTTGTTCTAGGGCCTCTTTGACAAGTTCTATGAAGTTGCTGCTGACCACATTGACAGCTTTCAGGTCAGCTTTCCGGTTCAAGGCATCTGCTATCTTGTTAGTAGAGCCGGGCTTGTGCTTAATCTCCAGGTCAAATTCGGCTAGGAAGTCTAGCCAGCAGGCTTGCTTTGCTGATAACTTGGGTTGGGATTGGAAGTATTTGAGGGAGATATTGTCGGTGAAGACTATTGTATGCTTGTCTTGAACATAGTGCTTCCATTTTCTAAGGTAGTGGATGACTGCCAACATTTCCTTCTCATGTGTGCTCCACCTTGTTTCAGCATCGGTAAATTTCTTTGACTCATACGCAATGGGGTGACCCTCTTGGACCAGCACACCCCATATGCCATAGTCAGATACATCTGTAGAGATTTCAAACGGTTTGGTGAAGTTCGGCACCCTTAGGAGGTCATCTATGTAGATAATGACAAAGATATCTATCTCCGGTCTAAAAATTCCATCCATGAGGCCACAAAATGTGCCTGACTAGGTGATCTAATTGTGATATGCATAATTCATTGTTTTTGTATTAACTTTATAGGCATAACAAATTAGAAATCATGCCAACTAGTCAACGGAAGGACTAAAAGAAAATGATACCCTAGCTAATAGTCATTACGGTACTTCATCAAAATGAACCCAAAAGTATTGTTATAGAAGAAGAATCCCTTAAATTGAGTATAGGATATTTTCTCTCAGGTCTTATGACTATGAGTAGAATTGATTGAAATAAATTTTATTACTATAGTTGATAAATTTCATAGATGGCGCGCATTAATTTTAATACGCGATCCTAGGACAAAAAAACCACATTTCTAAGATGCTTTTTGTTAAGACTGATTTATTATTAGACTAAGAGATCCTCAATGATGCTCAAAATGGATTACTTATACTCAAAGCCCTCTAGTGCAGTTTTTTACAATAACGAATAATTATCTACCGGGACAAACAAATCCTTGAGCATGATACAAGGCCGAGATATAACATCGAAAAATCTCTCAACTACTATATACAATGCAAGATTTATGGTCAACTTGCAACTTGATGTACATCTCCATAAAGCTATCCATTTAAGCCTCATTTGCTGTAATGTAGATAAGATGGAAAATGAAGAAGGTCTTATTGTTCAAGACCGCGAGACGTATCTTAATCAGCGTGTCCCATGTCCTTGCTCTCAATGCAAGTTGGCAATTAGACGAAAACGTCGATTGTCTATAGAACACGTACGATGATTTGGCGAGTTTCAATATGAGATCATTGATCAGGCGATTGCGGATTTTCAGCAAACGGTAATTTGAAGTTAATATTAATCATGCATTGTACTCTCAAGCTAATTGAAAACCATACACAATAAGATTGGGTCTTGTTGGCAAATTTTCTATCCAGGGGGGTGATGTCTCGACCCAAGGGGGAGTGCACCCTTTGCGGCCAATTAGAAGAGTTCGTGGACGTGCGATGGATGGATTGCAGGAGCCAATCCACCACTCGCAAGGTCTACCATTGAGATGTCTGCTAAAGGCACCAATTTTGGTGATGGCAGCACTTTGGGTATGCTACCTGTTAACTTTGATCAAGCCATGGATCTACGTGATTAATGAGCTAGGGAGTCTGAAGTTTAAAATATAACACATGCCACCTTTTTGTATGTAGCTTCTCGTGTGTTTATAAAAGCCAGCTAAGGCCATAAGAGCCTTTACTAGACAGATTATTAATCTTAAGGTAAGGTGCAAGGTGGACAGTTTTTGTAAAGGGCACCTTTCTAAGAAGCTGGCTAGCTGCAAGCTCCCAGCTCACTTCAACCTTCTGTAAATATTCTCTCCTATGTTTTGCTTAAAGAATAGCATAATCAGAATTGACATGCTAGAATATTTTTTGGTAAATCATTATGGCAGTTTACTTATTTCCAAGGGTTTTATCTCAATGATGTTCGCACTGAAATCAGCTCAATGAGGTAGCTTGTGTAGTAATGAGGTTTGAGTTGGAGTAATCGAATTCTTCATGTAGGTTTTAGCTCTCTGACAGTAAGGGTGAAAGTAAGATAACCAATCGATTGAGGAACTGACACATCAGCTGCAACCTGGCAGTCTACATGGTGCTTTGCTGGTGGGTGAGGATTTGCAAAAATCTGAGGCTGATGCTGCAGCGTTAGATGCGACCTTATTGTGGCTTGTGGGTGAACTTGGGGAAGCAGTGGCTCATGCCAAATGTGTAGAGGCAGTTGAAGTTATGCTTGTCACCACCAAATGTGCAGAGGCAGTTTGTCACCATATGCTTATGTATCCTACAATTGGTTAAAGCTTTACTTGAGGGATACTATTGGGCTAACTGTGCATCTGAGGTGAACTGGTGTCTTCAAAACTAATGATTGATCTGCAATTCAATAATTATCCTTGGACCTAATGCCAGTCCGGTTGTCCAGATTTCTTTAGTATATTTAGGGTAAAGGAGCCAGTAAAGTGATACTTAACATTAATATGGCAATAGCTCACTTGCGAAATTCTTGGTCTGAGTTGCTTATATTGTTAGCTCATGCCAGTACCCAAAAAGTGTCACCTGATTGATAGCTGTCTTTTTACAGGCTCCTCTACCCTGTAGTGTTCTGACTTTGCATTGTAAGCCTTGTGTATTCCAACCTCCCTCCTGTGACTTTGTTGATAGCAGCAGTTCCTTGCCTTTCTGCATGTATTTTGCTTCCCACATGGAAGTGGATAGGTGGCCTTGGATCAACATCTGTTGTATCACACTCTTAGGAATTGGCAGTCAATGTTCTGGAGTGTTACATCCACAATAAACATTGGTGAGAGTCCTTGCACTGTTTGGTTCATGGCATTTTAAACGATTATGTTTCTTATAGCGGTAAGATTTCAAAGGGATTTGCATTTTGGTCCTGAGTTCTCATATTTATGATGAGTAGCAAGTCTTACAAGGAGGTTCTGGAATCAGCAAAAGGCAGAGATCCAAGGAGGTTCTGGAATCAGTAAAGGGCAGGTTGGCCAAAGTAAGGGCAGGCCCACAAACAATGGGGGATATCATGAAATGACTGTACTTGCAAGGGTGTTGGGCTAACAGTATAGTGCTAGATCAGACAGTACTACATAGGCACGACTGTTACTGGGGTACACCTTGGCTAAGCTAAAGGTCTCCATGAACCACAGGGAAATGATTGAAATTGTGGTTATAAGTGTCCCAAGACCACCACCTTGTATTGTTGCATGAATGTTCTGTCTTTTAAATGTTACAACATGTCTTCTGGATCAGATCACTCAGATGTGATTCTTAATTGGCTGCACATCTTTGTGTTTTTATGTTGACAGATATGATAGGTATTCCAGCCTGCATGTGGTTTCCACCATGTGCCAGACAATCCTAGCTGAATGCTGTATCTCATTTGCAGCCTGCCTTTGATATGGATGGCTGCCTTTTCATGACTGCTACAAGATTTGTATTCACTGCTAGCAGTGGGTGCTGTCCCTAATAGCACTTTGACAGGTCTGTGCTTTCACACAGACTTCTTGTTCTGGGCTGTGTGAACCTGATGTGCCTCATCAGGTCATCCTATGGTGGCAGTCCCTTTCGGCTGGTGGTGAGTGTGGGAGCTAGAGAGCTGGGCAAACAATCAGCGTGCAAGCCCTGATGATGGCTGAAGCAGAGCAGTTCTCAAAACCTTTTGCCAAGCCTTACAATGCCATGTCAGGAGCCTGTTAAATGCTATAAACATCAACAACTTTTATGATAACGGCTAAGACCAACTATGATTGTTAGTGCCTTCTAAGTTTACCATAGTTTAGAGATGGGCGACTCCTAGGTAAATATGCATTGGGTGTAACGTTTTAAAACGTTTATTCTTTTTTAAATGAAATGAAAAAAAAGACAAAAATGGCCACTGCTTGCTTTGACATCGCTGTTGTCATCAAGTCTAGCATCACCATGGAGTTCATCTTCACATACAAAAAGCCATGATTGTGATCCTCAAAGCTTGGACGCTAACCTTGAAGCAACAAAGCTCACAGCAAGAACTCACACATTGATGAAAAAGTTGCATGTGCTACCCCAAAGCACATGCAATAGCTTGGTAGCAAGAACTCACAGATTGACGAAAAAGTTGCATGTGCTACCCCAAAGCACAACACAATAGCTTGGTAGGGAAGGCTATATAAGCCTTAGCCCCAAGGCTTAAAGGGGACCTTCAACTCCTCAAAGTGTGAGAGTATATGATCAAAGCGATGTTCCAGGCATAGATGAAGAAAATATGCAAATAGAGGGGTCGATATTACAAGGGGTGGAGGCCACCGCAAGCTTGGAGCCCACATCGGCTAACAATGATGGAAATACAGAAGTCCAAGAATTTTTTGAGAACGAGGCAGACTCGTTCTTTTGTGGTGACATGTCTATCGACCTTCCAGTGTATGCAGAGTTGTGTCAGGAGATTAACATGGGACCATAGAATACTTCATTCTTGGAGAATTGTATTACTCAATTCGTTGTTTAGATCTTCCATAAAGATACATAAGGTATGCATTTTAAGAGGGATTTTTTAAAAATGATTTATATTACTGTGCTTTGTATAGTTTAAATTGATTATTCTAACATCATTTTTTATCTGTGCAGGTGACATTTTCAGGATGAGTCGAGGGATGAGGATGAGGAGTTTCAGGACATGATGGCACGCATGTATCCAGATCAGCTTGCGAGATTCAGAGAGATGGCAGACCAAGAGCTGTCTCGTTCTTCGTCAGGGCGCTCTACTAAATCTGCTTCAGCGCGATCAGATGCTTTAGCTTCGAGCAGACGATCTCGACGCTCACGACTTGGGCCAAAGGAAGGGACTGCATCGGGATCAAGGGGGTGCTGCTGTGGAGACACGGATGTGGTGTCTCTGTCTCGTCGTTCAGCTGGAGCTGCGTCACCTCCAGAATTTGTCACACCTATGGGGACGTCTGCTCCAGCTACTCCGGCTTTTGCGCAGCCGTCAGCAGGTGGCACGCCTTTTGGTGGCACTCCTTTTGGTGGCACCCCTTTGAGTGGCACTCCGAGAGAGGGTACCCTCGTCGGTACACCGGATGTAC
This sequence comes from Lygodium microphyllum, assembly GCF_053477565.2. Classification (NCBI taxonomy): domain Eukaryota; kingdom Viridiplantae; phylum Streptophyta; class Polypodiopsida; order Schizaeales; family Lygodiaceae; genus Lygodium; species Lygodium microphyllum. The sequence goes on along the minus strand of NC_141141.1, from coordinate 11,612,190 downwards.
AGGGGTCTCCTGGATATGCCCAGGAGCGTGGATGGAGATGGGAGAGGACCCATCTTAGGCAGACTCCTAGGGGTTATGGATACCTAGTTGATAGTAGGTCAGGAGCCATCATCATGAATGATGAGGGGAGGAGGGTGATGGCTCGCATGAGGGAGTTGTGCCAACAAGTTTTTCGGCACAACGTCCTAGATCATTGGAAGAACATACCGGAGGGGAGCAAGGACTACATAGTAGCATCCTTGCACGAGGAGTTTCCGGTGCCAGCCGCAGTAGATAGATTCTCTACGGGCTGGATGATGGATTGCATGCGTGCATACATGTCACATAGACGATCCGATGCACGCAAGGCAATCAAGAGTGGGGCTGCAAAGCCCAAGTGGTTAGATGCAGACGACTGGTGCCGACTGAGGGAGGAGGCTACAGATTCTCCAGGACATTGGAGTCAGCAGCGGGAGGCGGCGAGGGCACGACTCGAGGCCGGAGTGGTGCATCATTTTGGGAGTGGCGGCCACAGGACATATTTAGAGGACTTTGTAAGTTTCTCTTTTGTTTTGCTTATTTGTTTTTTTGAAATATTCTTTGTACTGACAATCATGTTTCTAACAGTTAGCATTTTGTTTTCTTTGCAGCACTCCATTACAAATCGCGATCCGCAAGGCCTTGAGACTCGATATGCAAAGAGGCACGGTCTCAATGCATTGATCGACCGATTGTATAGACGCGGCGGCCCTGTAAGTCACTCATCTTTCTTGTCCGTAGTTACCATGAGATATTTGAATGCATTATTGTATGGTGGATTGATATGTTATTTCTTTTTCTGCAGAATCCGTTCGATGCTCCTTTGCGACGGGACGAGATTTCGGGGGACGAGGATTTCTAGCTCGCCCTTGGATCCTTGGAAATCACACACCTTTAGTTTTTAGTCACCTGATCTATGTAGACATTTTCTATGTATTAGTGATATCCTTTCATGATTGTACCAATCGCATTTTATGCGATCATGTATTTATTTCATGTATCAGTTTTATGATTTCAGTATACATTCTTTTTGTTTGCAAATGCTTTGTATGCAGTAGTGCAGAAACTATTTTGTATGGCTCTCATACAGCACACAGTGCTATATGTGGCTGCCCTGCCACAAATTTTTTTTTTCCCTGTTACCATCGCTATTTGCGTCGCAAATTTACTGCTCGCGTCGCTATTGGCCTCGCTATGAGCGTCGCAACTTTACTGGTTGCGTCGCTAATAGCGACGCAAATAGCGATGCATATAGCGACGTTTCTATGGCGTCGTCAATAACGACGCTTTTTGCGATGACGGGGGCAAATTTTGTTGTTTGTATTTTCGTCGCTTTAAACGTCGGTATAAGGTCTATATCTTGTAGTGTGAATTGTTGTCCAAATCTCATGGGCTGATTTACTTGATAATGTGTCCCTGTTTTGGGCTGAAATGCAGTCAACTCTCTTCTATACTTTTGGCTACACCTTTTAGCATATTGTATGGCTGCATGTACACTAGTTGGCTTGGCTGCTCCAACTTCGGCTGAAAGGTTAGGATCAAGACCAAAGATGTACTTATTTAACTTGGCTGTATCGGAGATACCTTTGACATACATGGAAAGATTTAAGAATTGGCTAGAATAATCCCTTACAGAAGATCCCCTTTGCCTAAGATCGTACCATTTTCATTCAAGTCTTTCCTTTTCCATGGGTGACACAAATACTTGAGTCATGGCTGATTTAAACTCATCCCAAGATTGAAAATTTTCCCCTATCTTGCACATGTATCTCCACCAAGTATGTGCATACCCTTCTAGGTGTAGGGCTGCATAATAAATCTTTGCTTGTTTGTTGTGAGGGTATAGAGTGAAGTACATTTCCAATTTATTGATCCACTCCTCAAGCTCGGTCGGTGAAGGGTTATCTCCTTTGAAATTTGTTATATTGATCTTATCCTTGTATTCTTTATCATAGTGATATTGCTGCCCACCATGATTGTTGAAGCCAAAAGATTGTTGTCTATGAAAAGAGTCACTCCTTGCTTGCTGCCCATGATTGTTTGTATATGATTGCTGCCCATTGCGATGGTTTCCATGAGATTGATGGCCAAGCAATGAATTTCCATATGATTGGGTATGATTAGAAACACCATGTGGCATTCTATCCTCATGAACATTAACATGCTGAAAACTGTCATGAGCATTAACATGCTGAAAATTGTCCCCAGGTACATGCTATCCATGATCTTCTCTCACATTAGGTTCTCTTACATTAGGAGTTTGAGCATGATGAGTATCAAACTCTTTATAAAAGGGGTGATATCCATGAATAAACTCTTCTTCATCTTCATGCAGTGAATGACCTTGCTGTCCATGTTCTCTTGAGATAGGAAATTTAGGCCTGCCTCTACTCCATGAATTAGCACGTGGCTAAGCGGTTTCATTGACTCTAGAAGGACCTCCATGTTCATAAGTCGATGGTATATGTTGATGAGTTGTAGTAGATCTCACATTCCCATGAGTAAGTGGCACTTCTTCAACATGGGGTGGTGGTTTACTTTGGAATCTATCTCCCAAATTGTTGAATAGAGTGATCAGCTGATCAAACTTGGTATCCAATCTACTACTTTGTTGCTCCATATGAGAAATCATCTTGCTAAATTTATCATCCATGGAGTGGGTAAGCTGAAGTAAACCATCATTCATGTTGCCAAGTTGCTTAGACATTTGTTGGAAGTCGTTAGAATCACGTGAGATGTTTACTTCATTCCCATGATCTATGACATGAGGGTTCTTTGGCCATTGCACTTCGTCATTGGTGGTACTAACTCCCATGAATTATTACCTCTGATTTGTGGCTCTATTATTGTCATTTGTCTCAGCATGATACTCCTCCAAGCCTTCCTCAATGTGGTCTAACATTTGCTCTTTCTTCTTGTTCCTTGCCATGTTGTAATTTCAGCACTGTCAGTCAAAGATTGGTCTATATCTTGAGCTATGCTTCCTTGATCCAAGTGCTTTATAGCTCCAAACGGAGCTTACAATATGTATATATACCAGATTTACTAAAATAAGCACTTTGAAAAAGGTATATAATGGTTCCAGACCAAAACAGTGTGTCTCTGCCTGCCTGTCAAAGTGCAGTCTACAGTGACCACCTGTCATAAAATGGGCTATAACTTGAGCTCCGCTACTCCAAATGAGGTGTGCTATAGCTAGGATCGAAGAGGACTTTGAGCTCTACGTATTAACTACAAGAACCCTTATTTAAAAATTAAAAATGCCTTTCCTGTAATAGGTTCTTTATGACTGTCCAGAATGGGACTGCACCCTGTAAAACCCTGTAAAAGCAATGTTTCATCCCATATGTATATAGACCATGGTAAAACTCATGTGGACACTGAAGGGCAACCTGTAGGCTATAATCACCACCTAGAATCAAATCTGTAGCACCTGTAGACTTGTCAAACTGTTCAAAACTGTGACCAAACTGCCCTGTTTTTCCCTGTTTGTACCAAGTGTCTTCAAATATTTTCCACTCTCATCCTGAGTGGTCTTCCGTGGTCCACCACCTGTGGTGAGGGATAAAACGGCGGATAGGCACCTAAATGGGCTCTGAAACTCCGGAAGGTATGCAAAGTTCCTTCCGGGCCAGGTTGTGCACCCTTACAGAGTCATCAATAGCAAGGGAGGGTCACCTCACTATCTTCTTGCTATCTCATCCGACTTCGACCTTTTTCCTCAATCGGTATTGAACATGGCAGAGCTAGTATTCTAACACACAAGGTATGATATGCAAGACCGAATCAAGACATTGATCCTTTCATGATATGCATGAATTGGAAAGGTATCATGAATGAAAATGGGCTGAGATAGGCTTACCAATAGTATCAGTGACTCAGTGCACACTATGCTCACCTTTACAAATTTATTTTGGGAAATTCTCAAAGATTGGATCAACACAAACTCATGGGTTAGGGTTAGATAAATCTCAATCAAAATATGAAGGATTATATGATGAATTTTGAAATCTTCAATCAATCAAATGCAATAGATCAATGGGATGATCAAAACTCAATCAATGAATGGCTGAATGACTGAGTACTCAATTAATGCTTGACAATCCAAATTGAAGGCTCATTGTATGAAATTTGATGATTCATTATCAATCAATGCTGAAGGTAAAGTCTATGAAGCAAGTCATTGCTTAGATTACTCTCTTAATCTCTCCTTCAACAATAGGAGATGCAGTCAACAAGTGAATTAATGATTGGAGAGATTAAAAAGAGTATTAGAAGTACCTCTTTCAATGCTTGGAGAAGAAGATGTTGCTTGTCTCAAACCTCAGCCATAAAGAGTGATAGCCCATCTTCATAAGTCCTCCAATTGATCAAGAGAGAGTAATACTCCATAATTCCATACAATAGCTCCAAGTATGATCCAAGGATGATGTCTTGAGTGAGTCTTCAACTCCAAGAAGCCAAATGAATGGAAGATCCTTTGTAATTGGAGCCTCTTTGATTGAGATTTCCAAGAAATTCTTCAATCCCTGTCATGCTTGAAGTCCAAGAGAAGATTGGCCTTCAATCTTGAATCCATTGCTTAAAGCCTTCAAAATCTTGAGTGTTTGGAGTAGTAGGAAGGTCCCTGAAGTCATTTAAGACCAAAGCCCCATGAAATAGAAGAGAATAGACCAAAAATTTGAAGTCTATAGCTTGCTGCCTTGTTTTGACTCCATAGCCAACTCTCTTTGAAACTTCAAGTCCAAGAATGCTTCAATGTTGATCCCTTGAGTGTTGAGGAAGCTCTAGGAAGTAAAATGGAGTAAAAGCCCCTTGATCTCTTCAAGAAATTCCAAAAATTTTGAGTGCTATCCTGAAATCTGCCATAGCTAGGGTTTGGGAGAGGGAAAATATTACAAATGCTTGAGATCTTGCCAAGGAGTTGAAAGGGACCATCTGCCACATGAGAGGAGTGATCTCAAAGCTCTATGGGAGCTATCTAGCCCCAATTTTTTTTTTGTATCATACGTGAGTATGTTCTTGAGTGCCATGGCAGCAGCACACACACTCCGACTACGCAGATGAAGCAGACAAGCTGGAAGTAAGTGTTGCTGGAGCCTTTCTGAAGTTCAAAATTTGTCTACAGACGAATGACGAAGAAGGAGCATCACAACAAGTAGAAAAGATGTTCAAATGTCCCGACTTTGAGATGGATTATTTGACACTTGCTTCTCATGAGGCCATCTCATGCAAATGTATCAGCGTTGTCTCGCATGCTAGATCTATGCCCTTCAGCAAAGTCTTCAGACACAAAAGAAGTTGTGATTATTCGTAATATCATTTTGCTGTCAACTCAAGACACAAACAGTAATCCAAGCAAGACACTCAAGTATTTCAAACTTGCTCGTTCACGCCTGGCCAAGATTGGATTTGAGAACTTCTTTGGCGATGGCAATGCCAAGCAAGATACTCAAGCATTTCAAACTTGCTCGCCTGGCCAAGATTGGATCTGAGAACTTCTTTGGCGATGGGAGCACGGGAGACAAAGAAGCTCAGTGGTTTTCGGGCTCGGCCTGGAATGAAGGCTTGGCGGCAGCCAAATCACAAAAATGGATATTATGTGCCGAGTTCTTGAAACTAGCCATAAGGCTACTCCTCATGAAGCTCATGCTGAAGAGAGGCAAGATTTGAAGTCCTTGGATAGTGTAGAAGCCATAGATTGAAGATATGAGCAAGGATCCACCATGAAAGCTTGAGGGAAGCTTGAAGGAAAGAGGAAAGAGAAGCTTGTTTCAAAAAGTAACCAAGGTTTAACTCCTGTAATCCCTGTTTAGATTCCAGTTAGGGCCAAGAACCTTCAAAATGGGCCTCCATTTGACCACGACCTGCTATCTTGGCCAAGAACCTCCATCTTCCTCAAGATCTCTCCAAGAAACCTCCAAAATTAATCCCGACTTGCTGCAGAGAACCTTGACTAGTCACGGTTTGAACTGTACCAAACCTTGTGACCAAATCTTGATGCTCCAGTTACTTGCTGCTTGTCCCTGTGACTAAATTCTCCATGACAATGACTCTTCCCATGGATCAAAGTTACTGCTCTGATACCAATTGAAATGATACTTTGCCACATCCAAGAAAATACAAGAAAAATAACAAGAAATGCTTCCAAGAAATGCTAGAAACAAACCATAGCTTGCCATTCATATTCAATGAGAAGGAGAAATACAAATGTTGAAGCCATGGTTGCTTGTTGAGAATACTATGATGATAGCTACTGCAAGGTACACACCCTTTGCAATGGTGGGAAGGAAGAAACCTTCTAGCTCCAAGAAGTGGAGTTTCAAGAAATGAATTGACAAAGATATGTTAAATTGGCACTCTCTTGCCTTTTATACTCTAGCCTAAAATAGACTAATTGGCCTAATTAAAGTAGCATGAAAATTGCTTTATTACAATAGGTATACTTTGAGTGTCATTTGATGCTGGTTGATTGTATTCAATGCCATGGTTCCAATGTTAGAATAGGTGCGAGGATTATTTAAGTGATTTTTTGTCATTTTGGACCCCTGCCATTGCGCTTAGATGTCATATGCAACCTCCTTAAACAATCTCAACTAACTCGGATAGTAGTCCGAGAATCGCATACCATTTGGATGACTACAAAACCATCTGAGTCCGAGACTTGGAATCAAACCTTGAACCACATTCGGCCTCAAAGGCCATCCACTTGGACCACTTTACTTCAATCCACATGCTTTGTGAAGCACGGCAGCCGTGTCCTCTTGCTTCTTATGATGCCTACTCTCTACTGGTGGCTTTGCCCTTCAAGAGGGAGCTCCTGGGGGTCCTTGACTACTCCCCCAACCTTGCCTTGACCTTGCCCATTGATCTTGCCTAGCCCTTCCATAGCCCCAGATTAGTTTGGGCCACCTTGAAGATATGCAAAAAATTTATTTTCTACTTTAGCCCTCCCTTGGCACTCATTGGCAGCTTGAAAACACTTCATTTGGCACTTGCGAACACCCCCTTGATGCTAGACATTGGTGGTTATCATTGGCTTTTATTTGTTGACTGATTTACCTTAGTCCAGGACTATTTTCCAGAGTCCATAGGTAGCCACAAACAGTGTTACATTAGCACTTTATGTTTATGCTTGGTTGGCACTGACATTGGTTGCTCAGTATGCGCCCCGAATGCTAGGGGAATGTATATCTATGATATGAGATGCTTTTGGGGCTGAATTTACTCAGTCATTGACTATTTTACACAGTCCACAGGCAGCCCAAAACAAGGCAACCCTCTGTCATTACACTTTATGCTCATGCTACATAGTCATTTGATGCCCAATTATGCCCAGTTGGTGCCTATACATATGGGAAAGTATGTCTATGGTTGGAATATTTAGGGCTGAAGCTTATTTGCTTATGTTTGGATATGCCTATTGCATTCGGGCTATGCCTTGGATGTACACATTGATGTAGTGACTCTCGAGGATCGACATAGAGCTTGGATTTGCTCTTGAATCATTGGTTGAGCTTGATCTTGCTTCGTATAGCATTGGAATCTTCATCTCTAATGTACTTATGACATGCACTTTGCTTATGTTTGACCGGTCTTGACATGCTTGGCCTATGCCACTACTACATGCTCGTTACATTGTTTGGAGTTGGATGCTACTGAGCCTTGCTTTGGCTTGAAATTTGATTGCCTGAAGCTTACTTTGGCTATTTCTCGGCTTGCCAGAGTTACAGTTTGGATGTACTTCATGTCTATGGATGCTATGTATGGATGCTATAAGGCCTATATGCTCATGAGGTCTTATTGATGCTTGATCTTGGATCTTCTGGCACTGGTGCTATCATGTGCCCTTGTTAAGCTTTTTTGCTTGATATTTAAGACTTTTGTGCCAGTGGGAGTGTCTTGATATACTTGATAGAAATTAAGCACGTGGTTTATACTACTTGAGCATTCGGATACTTGAGACGGGGATCTTCACTTGGATGTTGTATGGTTGATATGTCATGGTCCTCACAGATGTACACTTTGCCCTATTACACGGGGGGTGTGCCGGCTTACTATGGCCAAGATCGCTTATGCATTAGCCATGGGTATTTTGATGTATGCCATGATAGCCACTCATATAGATATTGCCTTTGCAGTTGGTATTCTGGCACGCTATATGGCTACACCTAGCAAGAAACATTGCAATGTTGTGAAGGGTATCATGAGATACCTGAAGGGCACATCAGATATGTGTATTTTCTATGGTAGCCAGGATACAAGAGTTGTGGGGTACATAGACTCTGATTATGCAGGACATGTAGATAGTAGGAAGTCCACTTTTGGCTATGTATTCCTCTATGTTAGAGGTGCTGTCTCTTGGATGTCTAGGGTTTAGAAGTGTACAACTCTCTCTACCATTGAGGTCGAGTATGTTGCAGCAACAACTGAGACTTGCAAGGAGGCCATATGGTTGGGTTGTTTGGTTCATGATCTTGGGATTGATTATATACCTACACTACATTCGGATTCAACGAGTGCTATTCAGTTAGCCAAGAACCTAGTCTTCCATGCGAAGATGAAACATATTGAGGTGAGGTATCGCTTCATATTTGGGGTCATGGAGGATAGGTCTATTGACCTTGTCAAGATCTGCATTGATGAAAATCCTGCAAGTCTACTCACAAAAAGCCTCACTACTGAGTGCTTTGCCTTACTCAGAAGACTGATGAGCATTGGATGAGATGACATTTTTTCTCATCTAGTTGTACATGTGTACATTGTAATGTCTTTTTTTTCTTTTCACTCCTCACTGGGATAGATTCTCCTTTAAGCGGGAGGTTGTTGGGGGTAAAGGCGCCTCTGCCTAGCCACCCATGTATTACTACATTGACAATACCCGCCACTACACACTGCATGTGGTGGGGGCCCATCACCGTCACTTTATTCTTTATTCTTTTAGTGACACTTTGAATAAAGGAAGGCCCAGTCACACATTGTGACTGTTGGAGTTTCCATTTGGTCTCTCTCTCTTTCTTACTCTTGCTCTCCTGCCATAGCTCTTCCAAGCAAGCTTCGATCCTTCGCACCTTTCAAGGGCACTTCTTCTCCTCGATCCCTCACTCTCACACACTCACTCCCTCACTCTCTCACACTCACTCCCTCCCTCACTCAAGCACAAGCAAGAAGACGAGAAGAGAAGAAGAAGAAGCTTTTTGCCACTCGCCCAGAATGAGCTCTCATTCACTGTTTAAACTTTATATACAAAACCATAAATCCCTTTTGGGCACGGTATCTCCCTTTTCTTACATGGCCGGCCCTTTTTCCCATTGTCCTCCTCTCTTTCTAGCTTAGTCCTACCGCCTGTTCATGGTTACAAATTGCACAGGAGGGAGCTTAGCACTCTTTTATAGAGGTTTTGTTTGTGCCTTTATATTGAAAGGTGTGCCTTCTTGCTTTTGGCTTCTTGCGGCTTTCATGGTGGTCTTGTACTCCTGGTGGTTGTTCCCATGCTTTTAGGTTTTTTATCGGGCCCACTCTCTTGTAAGGCGTCTTTCCCCTTTTTTTCGCCTTACGCTTTTCCTCTTGATGTCTCATTTTCCACTTCCTTTGCTTTGCAGTAAACATTATCCCCTTCTATTTGAGTGCCAATCCCATGGCACTACTGGGTGGTGGGTCAAACGATGTTGCTAGAGTAGCCGAGTGGCTTTTTGAGTTTGTATAAGAGCCCTGGTGGATTGTGTATTGGAGGGATTTATGGAACTGGAAGCCCTTTGAGTTTGGAATGAGCCCTAGTGTTGGAGGGATTTATGGAATTGAAAGGCCCTTGAGTTTGGAATGAGCCCTCGTGTTGGAGGAATTTATGGAACTGAAAGGCCCTTGAGTTTGGAATGAGCCCTGGTACTGGAGGGATTTATGGAATTGAAAGGCCCTTATACGAGCCCTGGTGGTGGAAGGTGTGCTGGAGGGATTTATGCCTTTGAAATTGAAGATAAGGTTGGATAGATCTGTCATTTGGCCCTCCCTAGCTGCCTTCTCATGTGTTGTTCCAAATGAGCTTCTTCATTCAATTTTTGATTGGGGTTGTTGCGTCTGCCTTGTGCTTTGTTGTGCATGCATGGTGACATGACGCATAAGATGGGGAGTGCATTGCATGGATGATGGGGCCTCTAGAGTTGGTGGTCGAGGCCTTTGTTTGTACTTGGAAAGAAAAGAAAGGTGCACTACCTATGGGTGTTTCTACCTTACCGTGGAGTGTGTGGTGCCTGTGTATATGGAACTAGGAGATTGGTGCAAGCCCTTAGTGGTGTCCTACACTTGAGGACCCAGCCTGTGTATAAGGGAGGTGCGGTGCAAGGGGCTTAGGGTGATAGGTCAAACCATAGGCAAGAATTACCTTACTAGGTATATCCTACCCTTGATGTGCCCTAAGCATGTGTCATGGGGGACGAGGCTAGGTATGAAAACCCTAGGTGCAGTGATTGTAGCACTCAAGGTGTTTTTGGGGGCTCAGTGTTTCCACTTTTTCTCTCTTTCTTCTTCTTTTGTTTTTTTGAGTAGATGATTATAACTGGCATTTGGATGCAAGGGGTGCTCTTAGGCTCTATCTTGGTCTTCCTTAAATGATTCGTGAGGTGGTCTTAGGGACTTAGTCAAAAAGGCACGGCTTTGTAGGTATTCCTTGATGGTAGCCTTTGCATTAAGAGGTGTGGTTGACAAGAAAGGATGGTTACACCTCATAAAGTGGCTATCGCTCATGTGTTCAAGGATCCTCATACAAAATGAGGGAACTAGGGTTGCCCTCATCATGAGCCTGGCCATAGTGCAGCTATCTATTCCTAGATTAATATAAAAAAAGAGCAGGGAAAGGTGGGCTTCCTCAGCTACTACTAGCTTTTGTTTAAGCAAAAACCTAATGGTCCTAAGGTAATTACAAGTAGTTATGAAGGTTGGGTCTAGGTAGGAAGAAAAATCATCGAGGAAGTGGTTGATGGGATGTGTGCAAGTCCCTTGCTCTAAAGGTTATGCATTCCTCAGGAGTTGTTGCATTGACATTGTAGATCTTCGAGAAGTTGTACTTGCTATGTATCCACTCCATGTTTGCGAGGGTAGGGCATGTAGATAGGGTCATTTCATTTTTCCTGTAGCGTGCCGCAAAAGGCCATCCATGCATCAAAACTGGTGTCCCAAATCCTCCTCTGCCACTTTGGCTATGCCTCATAACCTTAGATGGTTTTGGGAACCTTATAAAACTTATTTGACTAGTAGTCTATGGGTTCCTGCCTCCATTGTGTGATTACAATTCTCCACTCCTCGACCCATCGGTTCGTTAGAGTATTGCCCAAATGAATGATCCTTTCCACTACCTTCAGGGGTAAGACTCAGTCCAAGGCTCACGGGTAGAGGAAGGAGAACTCAAAGGGTCAGGATTGGAGGTCCCACTGTTGCCAGATAGTTAGCTCCTATGGCCAATTGACAGGATGGTGATCCTCATGTAGTGGCATGGGATCGTCAGGCTACTGCTATGGCCATGCTCATGCTCTTTGCTGGGCTTGCTCCACAAGTTCCCATAAGTAATAATGCGGTCGGGAACCTAGGAAACCTCTGGCTCTTTTGGGGGTAGATTAGGCAAGGGCAGATTGGGCTCTCTGATTTACGGTTCTTCTTTGAATGCTTGCTCGAAGTCTGGCCCTTCCTTGGTGTCTTATTCCATAATGGGTTGGATTGGGTGTGGGTGGGGCTGCTCTTGTTCCTCGAGCTCCTCGGTGGAGAGGTTGGCTTGTCGCAAGTAGTTGCATTGCCGCTCCTTGGTTATGCATGTGCCGATTGGAAGTGTGCTCTCTTGTAGGCCATACCTTAAAGCTCTGGTTGTCAATTACAACTTCCTTTTCATTCTCTCCACTGAATTCTCACCATCAACTTGTGTAACATGAAGCACAATGCTAAAAAAGGCTTGCCTTTATGTCTTGGGGCACGCTTCAATGGCCTCAGCTCTGGATTTTGTGAGAACCCTCTCACACTTCGCCCCATTGCCAGGTGGTCTGTCAACCCTCACACTCTTTTAAAGTTGTGCCTCTCCCACTATTGTGCCTTCTCTTCTAGATCTTCCTTGGCTCTTTCCATCTCTTGAGACAGCATCATTACCACTTGCTGCTACTCATCCCACACTTCTAGCATTTTGGTCTTCTCTTTATCGTGGTGGTTCAACTACTCTTTGGCTATTCTTCTATCTTGATCAGCCATGGAGAACTGCTGGTGGGCCTCTGTGAGCCCTTTTGATAGATCCTCAATAGTTTGTGCGTGGCTTTCTAGCTCCACCAGATGCAGTTTTCTTTCGATCATGGCCATGGCCATTAGTTCCTCCACTTCTTGATAGGCATTTTGCAAATTGTCCTACAGACTTTTGGTCGCTTCTTCTATGACCTCTTTCTTCTCCTTCGACATGACTCCTATTTCTCTCTCCAACCTTCCTTGATCCTCCATTGCCAACCACAACTGGAATACCAGGGCATCCTCCTATTCTTGGCATCAATCTTCTGATTCCTGGTCTCCTTCTTGTGGGCTCTCTCGCAGTTCTACATATATAGTTTCCACCCACGCCATCCGTTGTTGGAGCTCAGTGTATTATTGGATGAGCAACTTGTGGTCCTGTTGCTCTCCCACTAGGTCTTGAGCTTCATCCTCTAGCTTTGCCTTAGGCAATCTTCATTCTCTTATGCCTCCTTTTCTTTGGCACTGAGTAACTCTTTCGGGTTTCGAATTTCTTTCTGATGCTCCGTAGCTTGCCGTGTCATCTCTAGCTGTAGAGCCACAACAACTTCTCTTTCGGCCTCTAGTTCCACAGCCCTGGCCTTCTTCTCTTCCTTAGCCTTCTCTTTCTGGGCTAGAAGTTCAGCTATGTAGGCATCATAGTCCGCAGTTGGGGTCATTGTTGGCAGTGTTGTGGTGGTGGATGCTTCCAACCGTTGCCGTTTTGGGTCTTGCCTTAACTCGGCGTCTGCTGCAATAGGCCATTTGGCTCCTACCCTTGACTCCTACCCTGGTGCTATCTCTTGTACTTTTATGACCACGAACTGCATCATGAACATGAACTGAGCGGTGTCCATGGCAAGTGCTGGCTCTTGTGTTGTGGAGGTGGTGGTGGCAGTCTGAGGTGTGAGAGTCGAAGGAAGGGGATGCAATGGGGTTTTTCCCTTTGCTGCAACAACTAGGGTTGCTTATGTGCTGCCACTTGGTTTGCCTTCATGCCGTGGGCTAAAGGTGGCCATTTCTCTGGGGCCGATGTTGATTTGGCCGTTGAGGCTGGGGACTCCCCTCCTATGCTGGTGCTGCGCTTGTGGCTAGGATGACAATCGAGGTCTTAATGGTTTTTATGACAAACCCGTTCCAATCCACCTCTTCAGGGGACCTTGCGGCTATGCTCTCCAATAGTGGCATGCCAATCTGTTCATCAATGCATTGTACCTTTGTTTCAAGAAGAGGGCATGGGCCATCTTTGCTTGCATCCTCACTTTTGGGTTTGGGATGTTTGTCAGACTTATCTTGTCCACCGTGTGCACATCATTCTTATTCATACCTAGCATTGTGTACACGTCTCTTCGATGGTGTTTTTCTTTATTGGAGGACCAAACCTAGGGCCTTCTCCACCATGGCAACACTTAGGGGTACCTCCACTTGGCGTTCTTCTCCTCTTGTCATGATTGTTATTGTGCCGCAGTTTCTTGCATCATCGAAGCTTCTCAAGAATTCTGCGCACATGCTATAGTCAACTGCTTGCCTTACTTTCTCCACGTACTTCTGGAGGGCGCATTTGTCCACCAACTGCTTTATAGTCGGATCTTCCAGGATGGCTTTGTCCAACTAGATTTAGCATGTGCTTGAAGGTGAATTCATTGAAGCCCCTTTTTTCTATGCTTAGGCTGTATCTCGTTTGTTCTTCCTCTGTGAAGGGGAGTTTGCCACCTTTATCTTGCCCTGCCATTGTGGGTATGTGTCATTTACCATAGTCCATCATTAGTATTTCTTAGATGGCTTTTCGATGACCAGAAAATTGATTTTTCTTCCATGAAGAAAATTAACTAGCTGAATTAAAGACACAAAATTTTCGAACAATAGCCTATTCATTCCCACTCTTTCCTGCTTTTGACTTTGATTAAGTCTCTTTGTTTCCTTCTTGCCTATGTTTACTTATTCACATAATCACCTTACCCCCCTCGAGAAATGATGAGAATCCTTCCTAAGATTGGGCATGGGAGAGGGAAGGGCATTTAAGTGCTGTATGGTGCTATTTACTTTGGCAGAAGCCAATTATAGAAATCAAGGTTGTATTCCAAGTGGGCATGATGATCGAGATTACGAGGGCTGACGCATACTTGGATAATGTAAGTTAGGACAGTGATTAGAGAATCACCTGAGTTAATGTGGCTAGCCACATGTAGCTCCTCTTCCGTAAGGATGTGATCAATATAAGGGTGTGCCAATACCTGGTCATCTAGGATTTTGTTTTGAATGATCGCCAGAACCTTGAAAGAAGGTTGGTGCTATGTAAGTTGGGTCATACTCGGTTGTTTTAATTGCACGTCGCTGCTTAGCATTAGTCATTACTGGCATGCACCATCTTAGGCTGTAACTAGATGGCAGGGTTAGGAATGTCTACTAGATTGATCCCGTCATTGGTGTGAACCTTTGTTTTGAGCATCTTCAACATGCTATAAACTTCCCTCTTTGGTCTCTTCCCTTATGTGTTGGCTAACGCTAAGGCCTTCTCCACTATCTCTGGGCTAGGCACAACTTCTATCCTTTTAGGGGAGCCTTCCTTCTTGATAGTTACTGCACCACTGTTCTTCCTTGTGTCGAAGGTTCTTAGGAATTCCATGCATTTGTTGATGTGGTCAATCTTTTGGCCCACCTTCTCTACATATTTTCGGATATTCAATTGGTCGACTATTTATCTCACCACTCCTTCCTTGTTTACTAGCTCTTCCAAATTCCTAACGCTATGTACTTTAGCTGGTGTTGTAGACTTGTGTTTTAGTGGTTGGCTAGTTGGTACTTGTTGTGGTCTTTCTCTAAGAACGAAAGTTGGCTTGCCATCTCGAGTTCTTGTTGTGGCACAACATTTTACGCAATTAGCTCCTTTGAGAGTACTTTTTGCAAAAAAGGAAAAAGTTTAAGATCAAACATTATGGAATGATGTGACATTTCAATAAAGAATGGAAACTTTTTATACTTCAAGCAATCTACACATTCCAAGCACAAATTCCATTAAAAAATTTCTTCGAGTATAAGCTCCCTTTATTTGTCATTTTTTGCTTTTGAACCCTTTTTTTCCTTTTGAATTTTTGTTTGAAGTTCTAAAGTTTCAGTCATGTTTTCTTTTATACCCTACTCCTCCCCTTCTAGGATGATGGAAATCCTTCCTAGGATTGGAGGATGAAGGATTAAGGGCATTGAGCGCATGCTTGTTGTGCTTTACTTCGTCATAAGCCAATCAGAGAAGTTTAGGTGATATGGTGATATTCCAAGTGGGCGCGACTGTGCGTGTTTTGAGGCCTAATGCCTATGCGTGTAATGTAAGTCAGGGCATCGGTTAGGAAGTCTTCAGAGTTCATCTTGTTGTGGCAACGTGTAGTTCTTCCTCAAATAGGGTTGGGCCATGACATATTCCTCTAAAGGTCATTTGCGTTAATGGCCAAGACTGTGAATAAGGTAGGAGCCACATAGGTAGGGTCGTACTTAGATGTTTGGATTGCGCATCTCTCTCGGTGTTGGTCATAGTTTTGTTGGCAGTCCTCTTGTTCCCATTAGAGATGCAGAGCATGCCATTTTTGCAGAAAGGAAGAGTCAGAGTCAGCTAGATTTGTTAGCTCTTCTAGGTCCTAGCTTGTTGCAAAGACTTTACTCCTGCAGCAATAGGACGTGATCAGTCATTGTGTGTGACTTGCTCTTGAGAGATCTCATTTCGGTGATCAATTCCTCAACTTTCTTGAGAATCTTGATGAATAGGAACCCATATTCCTCCCAAGTGCATTGCAAGGAGCACACTTCCATTGCTAATGTCTCATCGAGGAGGGCATGGCTAGCATGGTGAATGTGATATCCAAGCGTCTAATACTGGTGTTGAGGTCATCCCCTATATTTGTGGCTAGGTCTGAGGCCAACATAAGGATGGATCTCTGGTTATAGGAGGGTCAAAGACCTACAAAAATAGGAGATTGTGGTTTGGTTGGGTTGAATAACTCAACTACAGTGCCTGCTTGCTATGCCAGGCATTCTATCCATGCCTTCTTGCCATCCCATATCTCTTGCACTTCCACTCTCAAGCTTGGAACAAAAAACTCCACTGGCAGGATTGCTTTGGTCCATAGGTAAGCGTGAATGGTATTTTCCCTACGGCAATCTTGTAGCTGTTCTATAGGCCCAACGTTGTTGCCATGAGTTTATTGTCCCAATCATTGTATGAAGTAGAGACTACCTTAGTCAAGATGTTCACTGGGATCTTGTTCATGGATTCCGCCTGACCGTTAGCTTGAGAGTACTATGATGATGATTTTATATGGATGATCAAGAATGTAGATAGCAAATCATTGGGCAATTACTTCATTAATGAAGTGTGTCCCTTGGTCATAACTGTAATGAAGCAATATAAACCATGTAAATACCTTAGCCATGTTAGTACTAATGTGACTATAAAAAGGGAAGAAGTGATAATGTAGGGGGCCTTTTGACACTTAAATTAATTTTCTTAGATATTTCTTGTTCATCACCATCTTGGGGTGAGTACCAAGCTTGGTTTCTTGTATTTTAATTTCAGCTTCCATGGCTACATTGTGCTATGGTATAATAAAAGATGTTTATGGCATGGCCATGATTGAAGCATTTTCATGTTATTTCCTATTATTTCTTTAGTTCAGCTCATTAGTTTTCTATTAATTTTCATGGTAGAATAGACCTTATTTACATTGGTATCAAGGCATTAGTTTAAATCCTATCAGAAGTCATTTTCATGCATTAGATTTAGTTGCAGTAACTAGGGAGAGAAAACCGCAATTCAAATCTAGTCACAAGAGTTAGTTCTTCCATAATCGTGACTAGACATGGAGATTTGTCACAAACTGTGACCAAGATGGAGGTTCTTGGCATGAACCAGTGGATAATGGTGGGCTCCAGCTATATTTAGTAGGTCGTCATTAGATTTTGGCTTATTTTAAAGGACATTTGTTAAAAGAAGAGCTATAGAAGACTAGGGGGGACTAAAGTTACCTCTACTTTTTGAAAGTAGGGTTCATCTTCTTCTCTCTCATCTCTCTCAAGCTTTTCTGAGAGATTCAATGGTGGATTTCCTTGCACATCCTCTTTCTTTCACATCAATGACTTGAATGCTTATCAAGGTCTCATTCTACTTGACACATGGAGTATGGTCATAACCATTCTTCGAGGGTTTGATCCAAAACGTGGTCAGTAGGATCGGATCAAAATGCTCCATGGATGTGTTAATAGAAGAACCTGGGTGACTATTTGCCATTTTTTGTTCTATCATGCGCATTATGCCTACTACCTTGTGAAAGGCCTACATTACCACTGCTAGGGTCTTTCCAATTGATCCGTAGACAGAAGAAGCTCGCCTAAGGAGCTAGTGATTGTAGATGCACCTGAAGGGTTGTGTGAAGAGGTCATAGTGTCCAAACTCCCTGATGAGGGATCGATAGCTTGACGCACCTATGGCAATAGAGACAAGCTTGGTTTGGAGAATAAGAAGTCGACTGGCAGATCTAAGCCATCATCAGCCAAGCTAGAGAGAACTAATCCATGGCTAAATGAAGAGCAAGATCCTGGAAGTCGAAATGAGAAATCCAATCCCAATCAACTTTCTTTGTTGCGGGAGAGGAGAATCAAATTAAGGCCTCTAAGTTTCCTATTGCCGATCAAGTTGGCATAGACATTCTTTAAAGATTGAGCATTACTGCCAATCAAGCTAGCATATGCATTCTTTATAGATTGAGCAATACTGCAAGTCACAAGTTGAAGGGCATCTTGCCCATAGGACTCGAAGGCAAGACTTGATACTTCAATATTTTCAGAGAAACTCTCTACACGGCTCCATTCATAGAACACATGCCTATGGCTCCATTTAGAGAACACATGCCTGATCGACACCATCTAGGAGTCAACCCATACAAACTCATAATCCCACAACCTCATGCTATTTTGATGTCTAAATGCTATGGCGATGCTTTGAGATGCTATTTAGATTGGATATAGCTCGTTTAGCTCAATTTTAAAGGGTTTATTGCTATAATAATAGTTTGGATAGTAAGCATACAATAGTGAAGTTTTATGTCTTTAAATGTTTACAAGTGCTTTATATATTCTACATGCTTATATGGATGCTTGCCATTAATATATGTACTCCGATATGCTTATGATTCACTTTGAGCTTCGCATTTGAGCTCTATTGGATGTATTTGGACTTTGGACATTTGCTTCAATGATCGTTCACTTGAGGATTGAATGTATATACTCCTAATTTCATTTATGATGTACTTGGGCTTCTCGAATGCTATGCTAGTTATTTCTTGAGCCTTGCTTGCTTACTTTACATTTTGAATTCACTTCTAATTTGAGACACTTGTATTTACTTTGTAGAGCTTGGTCCTTTGGAGGTAGTGGGAGTCTCTTACTCATGTAAATGCTCAATTAATATATGCATATACTATCCTTATAGATACTGACTCTTATGGATTGATTTGTTTTTTATGCTAGGAGGTATATTCCATGGTGGATTCCGTGAGGTTTTTATTCCACGGTGGATTTCGTGAGGTTTTTGGACTCTGTGAAACTATATTTATTTACTGAGGCTCGTACACAAGGTAGATTCTTTGTGCGAGAAGTTGACGAGGACGACTGTTCTTTTTGGGCATCATGTTAATTTAATGTGCACATGGGTGATTCCATAGCAAGTGATTTCACAAAACGCATATTTAAAGTAATGGATGTTTATGAGTTTAGAGTGCACTCATATTAAATTAATGTTAGGATAAAGTTTCAATCTATTTATTTATTTTGTAGCTAAAGACTGCTAGGTAAATATTTACTTTTATAGGTTTAATTTTATTATTTTTTATTAACTATAATTTTATGGATAGTAATGATGAATATTATTTCTAAGCACTTTCTTTGAGCGCAGATGCCTTGTTTGAGCACTCTGCTGCATGTAACTATTTAAGGATAACTATATACCCTTTTGTTTTCCATCTCTTCCATGCCCTTTTAGCTTAGTTTCGGGCTATTTTATTGTATTTACAACAACTTGTACTCTTGTACTTTGTAGTTTATTTGTAGACATAATACCAAGTACTTCCAATGCATTTACTAATAGTGTTATTTTCAACTATTGAAAAGTTGAATGGTAACAACTTCCAATATTGGAAGACACAAACATGGTAGGTATTGGTGCAAAAGAAGCAAATTAGGCCATTGAAAGCCAAGGGTATAAAGCCTAAAATTTGGGATAGCGAATATTAGATGAGTTATTTAAGTCTATGATCATACTCTATTTGTCCAAGCAGGTGTATTTCAATGTCATCTCTACTACTGATGGTGCATATGATTTATGAAAAAAGATATGTGATCTTTATAATAAGCAAAGTCATGCATCTTAGTTGTATTGGTTGAAGAAGCTTGTGGACCTTTTTATGAAGGAGAACATCCCTATGTCTACTCATTTGAATGAGGTTCACTCTATTTTTAGCTAGCTTATCTCATAAAGCATCAAGTTTGAGGATAACATAAAGTCTTTGTTCTTGCTTGTTTGTTAGAATATCAAAGTCATGGGATATATTTTGTACTATTATGAGTGTTAATCCTCCTAAAGACACTTTTAAATACAATGTTGTAGAGTGATTTACTCATAGAAAAGAAGTAAACAAGAAGAATATCGATACAACACACACTTCTCATGCACTTCTAATTAGATGTAGAAATGGTAATAATCATTGTGGGTTAGAGACTCACATCCCAAACAAGGGTAAGTCTAAGCCTTGTGGGCAATCCAGTAGTAAGTCCTCTTTAACATGTCATTATTACAGGCAACAAGGTCACATTAGGCCTCATTACTATAGAATACGCAATGATAGATGCAATGAGAAAGAAGAAGAAAAAGTGTAGAAAAATGCAAACTCCACTAAGATTGTACCTAAGTCTAGTGTGAAGAAGAGAGAGATAAATGCCTTGAAGTACAATTCTAATAGCGATTGCATTCTTATTGCTTCATCACTTGGTGCTACTCAATTGCTTGATGCTTCGTCTACTTACTCTCAGTGTTGACTTGTTGATTCAAGGGCCTCATACCATATTACCCCTTCATAGCTAGCATATTATTACAAGAGTTACGTTAGACTGGGAGATGACACTGCATTGGATATCATTGGCATAGGTGATATTAAAGCCTTATTTCAGCTAGATAGTTGGATGAGGACATGTATGATGTATCGTCTAGTGATTCTTCATGGAAGATTGCCCATGTCAATCTTGTTTTTGCTAGAGGTATTAAGGTTGGAAACCTTGCCCTTTGCTTATTTGTGGGTCCATTGATGATATTGTGGTTGTGACCAATCTTTCACATGTATCTTTATGGCATCATCGCCTTGGGCACGTATCTTTGAAACGAGTGACAGTATTAACCCATTTGGAGTATCTTCTGCCCTTGGATTATTCTTGTTTTGATTCATGTCATCATTGTTTGTATGGCAAGTAGACTCATAATATGCATAAGAAGTCTAGTTCTATGTGTATGGGTGAGCCTTTAGCTCTTGTGCATTTAGATATTTGTAGCACTATATCTTGTGTCCTTGGGTGGTACAAAGTATCTTTTTTTGCATAAGGTTTAGGCCTATTCTATTAAGCCAAAATTGGATGTTTTACCTACATTGTAGGGCTTTCTCACTATGGTTGCGAATGAGTTTAGGTATAGACTGAAATGCCCATAGTCTAACCATGGAGGTAAATATGTCTCTAAGGCTTTTGAGCAGTTATGTGATGAAAGAGGTATGTTTAAGCACCAATTGACCGCCCCATACACCCCACCCCACCCTATGGTATTGCAGAGCAAATGAACCTGACTATTCAAGAAAGAGTCCATAGTACGCTTCGTCAGGTAGGCTTACCACAACACACCTTTGGGCTAAGGCAATTACTACTATTGTGCACCTTATATTAATAAATCCCCATGCATTGCTCTTGGTGATAGAGTGGTAGAGGAGGTATGGTCTAGTAAGTCTGCCTTGTATACACAATTGAAAGTCTTTGGATGTGAGGCTTTTTGCCATATTCCCAAGGACAAGCACAATAAGTTAAATCTAAAGTTCATCAAATCATCTTTCTTGGATATGGGGATGTATGTGAGATGGCCTATCATCTTTGGCATCCACAAGTTTGGAAGATTATCCATAACTATTATCTTATTTCTTACAAGGAAAATATACATATGAGACCAAAGCAGGTGATTGAGGTACACAATGCGATCTTTCAAAAGGAGCCTCCTATCACAGTACAATCAAACCCAGTGAGATAGCATATTGTAGTTGTTGATGTTGTAGTGGCATATGATCCACCTATTGTGTAGAATCATGATGTTGGACAGTTCGTCGCAAGACAACCTGTTGGGCCCGTTTGTTCCAGGAGCTTCACCTTCGCGTGAGATGGTAAGCCCCATAGCTAGTTTTGAGATGCTTTGCTAGAGCTTTATATTCTCTTCACCTTTACGAGCTCTCTATGGATTATGTCATGGTGACAAACTCTACTAAACCACTTATCTATGAGGAGGCTATATGCAAAGGTGATTCTCATTCTTAGGAGAGGAGTGCATTGTATTATTGAAGTTTTATTTTTGTGCTTTTACTATTAGAATTGGAATTTTCAAGCTTTTTAGCAAGAGATTGTTACTTAAGCCACTCTTGTGTGAGAAAAAAATGGTAACAAAGAATCCAATCACAAGGTCTTATAATTGACATTTAAAGCACAAATTACTAACACCATTAAAAAATCAAAAAGAGCTTGAAATTGGCATTTAATCCACAAGCACCATTAAATTGTCCAATTGTGAAGTAGAGAGAGAGAGAGAGAGAGGTTTGAATAACCAAGGTAGGCATTGGGAAAGACTTAATAATTAAGGAAAGTATAGATTGCCACTAGTATTACTTCTTTGCAAAAGCTAGGATGACATCTCAAAAACCATCATAGTCTTCAAAATGTTCCTTACATGGAGGTATCAAAAAATTCAGTGTGAATCCAAATTGTTCCAATACAAATCTATTCCTAGAAATAAGTAGTCTACATGGTACTTTAGTAGTATTGACGCATGGATATTGTGCCAACATAAAAAAGAAAACTTGCTCTTCTAACATAATTGGGTGCATCTTTCATGGTTGTCCAATCACAAAGGCAATGTCTATGGATGTGAGTGTTGGCTAATGTATGACCATGTGGTCCTTTGGTGTGAGACCAAGAATGTGCATATACACATAATACATGTGTTTGTAGGCAATGAGAGACTGTTTGCAGAACTCTCTCTTTTCTCAAAATCAGGACAACCGCAACTAGGCCCTTCTTTAATGTGAATATCATATGAACTTTTTGTGAATATCCAAAACACTACATATTGCTTGTGTACTTTCATAAGCTCCTCCAAGAATGCCACAACTATGTTGCTAGTTGTCTCTACTCTTTTTTGTGCTTCCTTTGAAATCCCATGCCTCCACTTTCTTTTCCTACAACCACTTGAAGAACCCTCACTAGAAGTAGGTGGACTTGGTTGTGATTTGTATTGGTGTGGTGAAACATGCAACTTGGAAGCTAGCTTCCCTTAAACTAGACAACTCCTCATTAGAGACTTTTGTTCCCTTTGCAAAATTGGCCACAACATAGGAACATGAGGTGACACTTTTGCTTACTTCTTCACCACCTTTGTATGTTCCACGTTATGATTGTAGAACCACAATAGTTGTGCAATGTACTTGTCCTTGTATGCCCATTCTGACCAAAAACATGATGCAACCAAACTTGTATAATGGCTTTGAAGTGTGGTAATGCAACTTTTCTTGGCCACCATGCCAAAAAACTTCTTGATGCAATGAGCTAGCATCTTGCATAATGCCCATTGATCTTGGGGAACTTCGACCCAATGTGATGTCTCCCCTCTTTCTATACGAGTCTCCCTACTCTTACATGAACCCTCCATTTCATCCACCTCATCTTAAACATATATCTTAGCCAACCCTCTATCATCAAATCATATGTGTCATGGATGATCTCGTGCTTTGCATTACATTGACTCCATGACATATTCTAGCCTATGTGAACTCAAAGCTTATGCATAACCTCTTTTCTTTCTTTGCATAATCTCCTTATCCCCATGAATGATCGATTCATCATACATTGGAGTTGCTTGGTATTAGTTGTCTACCTACCCTAAATATTAATGATTTCGTAGATGGTCCAGATCGAAACCTCCCTATCATGAACCCCAACCACTTTGCGCATTGAATGTATGAGTTCAAAACACCTACGGAACATGTGTCATATAGTGATATCTTTCTCTTTTCACCCTCACTAGACAACTAGCTAACATAGACACTCTCATACATGGCAAAAAATACATACTTTGAATCTAGGCACACTCCCAAGGACTTTTGTTAGCTAGTAATGAGGTCTAGGATTTTAGGTCATGTAAAAACATACGTCAAATGCATAACATGAAATCTCAACAAACAAACTTACATCCAATTCAATGCCACCCCAATGTGCAATTCATTGTTGCCAGCATTTCAACCATCTTTGTAGTGGTTTCATATTTTCAAAGTCAAGTGGCAAACTCTACTTATCGAAGGAACTAATTTCTTGATGTATTTCTATAGGCTTTACTCCAAATGAAAAAGACAAGATGGCTCTCTCCCTTCCATTACATTTTGAGGCCCCTTGTTATACATTATCTTTATAGCCAACCAATTTTCTCCTATCTCATCTGACATGAAACTAGCAAAGTTGATCAAGTTATGCTTGCATTATTCCATGACATTGTTTAGAGTCTTCCAAAACAACACTTGAGATTCATGATCCTCCTCTTTTGTCTTGCATATTGCTATTACTTGCAATGCTCTCATGCTATAAACAATTATAATTTAGTTCATAGGAAAAGATATTATATCCACAATAGTGCTAATCAAAGTACCATGAAGGATATTGTCCAAGGATTGCATACAGATGTTGCCCAACCATCTACATGGTGAGTGTGATTGAAGTGCACCCATGCATTTCTTAGATCCCCTATGTTTGTACATCTCATGCTATCATCTAAATTTATCCCCAAATCAGGACCATTTGTAGACATTTTGAACAAATAATATTTGTCCTTACCTCCTCCTTGTCCAAGAAATCAACTTCCATGGAAAAAGGGAAACATGCAATGTTGTTGATGTTGTAGTATGTTGTCGTAATTGTTACCAACTAATGTATCTTATTTGGCCTTTTCTTGTGAGGTTATTCCCTTAAAATTGGTAATCAAAATAAATCATGTGAATGACCAACATCCTCAATAGAGTAGTGAATAAAAATGTTAAAAACATTCGGATCTAATCCTTTGCTTTGCATGAGTGACATCATTTCTTTTAGGAAGTGATTGAGATCTTTGTCAATTGCCAGTAAGTCATGCTCCTTAATAGATTGGAACAACATTTGATGTGCAACCAACATCTAAACTTCATGATGAGGACCTCCCTTCTCAATCTTCAACACTTTGCTTACAAGCTTTTGTATTTTCTCAATAGCTACCCTCTGTATTCTTTGTTGGACATTGTGTGAATGCTCCGTAACATGTATATCCAAATGCTTCATGTTGTCATCCATTGGTAGGACATAGTAGATCATGCAAGTACAAAATGCAGCACAATACAACTTTTTGACAATAGTGACAAGTAGTGCTTGTGTTTCAACTCTTGTAGGATTCCCCTTGCTCACTTTTCTATCCAAGTGCCATGAAAAAAAGCATCATTATGTCTTTTTTCATTGCATAATACAAATATGTTACCTTATGACACTTGAGACTACCTAGAGAATAGCTCAAGTGCATAGTACATTGTATGGCCATGTTTGATAATGAAGGCCTAGTCCAAACATGATCATTAATTGTTCCATTCTAGCCATTTGTTTCTTTTTTCCAAATGTAGTTAGTAGCTCAAAACACATGTTATCATTATATCCAGTAGAAAGTTCATCAACTTGGACTAGATCTTTATACATATCCAATAGCTTCTTTAGTCGATTAGCTCCTTGGCTTCACTTAATCCAATGAATAATTGATTTGCCATCATCCAAAATGGTATTTTCTTCATTTTGACTATCAACATGCATTACATCAATATCTTCCTCCAAATACATTCTCTTACATGTTTCCAAATCTTTCACATCTTCCTCCATACAACTAGATTCTCCATCAACACACACTAGATTTGACTTGCTCCCACTAGGTGTACTAGTTACATTTGTGTTGATTTGAATCCAAACTGTCAAAGACATAAGCACATTCATTTGAATGCATAATCAAATAGGTTGATGATAGTGTTTTGTCAAACAAGTAATGCTCATGGCCTTTGTGGTCCCATCAAGGGGAGATACTAAGATGTGTTTGATTATCCTTAGTTTGAATGACAGCTTTCAAACCTAATAACTTGCAATGTGGCAGCAACAAAATTTGGAGGTAGTTTTCACTCAAGAGAATTTTATCATTCTGCATTGAAACTTGGTGTTGTACGCATATTCCATCAACTTTCCAAGTCAAGGTGGTAGTACCAAAGAGGCTCATTTGTAGCTACAAAGATGTGGTGCATGGAAGCACATGCAAGTAGAAGTATAAGATATGGGGTTATGCCAAATAAAGGTGGAGAAAGAGAAAGTAGTATGTAGATCAAATCATCATCATTGGTTCAAAAGAATGAATAGGTCACCTACATGTCTATCTATGATATACATCAATAGTATGCAAGTAATTGAATAGTGGCAAGCCAACAAGACAACTCACTCTCTATCCCTCTCAATTCACCTCTCTATCTCTCCATCCCTTTTCTCCACTTCAATCCCTATCTATCTCTCTCTCATAGTAACCAATAGGTCACATAACTATCCATTGATGATATACCATAGAGAATGTTGAGTAGTGATGGCTCAATAACTCCAAAACATCATTAAGTTTGAGCTTCTTAGAGAGTTCAATGTCATCCTAGCCAATGGAGTGAAAGTGCGGCCATTTGGAGTATTAAAGGACTAGCCATTGAAGATTGTAGGAATCCAATTCTTAGTTGACTTTATAGTCATGAAGGGAGTAAGTGCGGCCATTTGGAGTATTAAAGGACTGGCCATTGAAGATTGTAGGAATCCAATTCTTATTTGACTTTATAGTCATGAAGGGAGTGGACTATGACATCCTATTAGGCCAGCCCTAGATGCGCAATGTAGGGGTCATAGAAGACTGGGGTAGTGGTCTAATCTTCTTAGACAATCAAATGGAGGCAGTGAGAGTAGAGATGGATGCATGGAAGACCATAGCAGTCAACTTGGATGCCATCTCCACCAAGCTGAAGGGTGATGCGTAGATTAGGAAATCTTACGGGCCACTAACCAAATATATCCCCTATCCCAAAGATGAGTGAGATTGGATGCACGTGCTCACATTAGGAGACAACGAGTAGTCGAAGGGTGGTTCTAGCGATGAATACGAGGACTATTGTTCCTTTAGTGATGGAAGCGAAGGAGAGATGGATACAGTAGAATATGACACTGAGGGAAGGGTGTTGATAGAGCAAATCCGAGCTGACTCCAAACTGTAGTAGAGGACAAGTCCATTAAGCTGTCAAGATCCCTATGGATACAATCATGTAGATTTTCTCACTAAAATTCATAGTGTGGAATGATATGCCTTCCTTTTTGGGATCAAAGGTTGCCTATGTCTAATGGCCTCCATTTACTTGTATACATAGTACCCATACACCTATACACTATAGGTGGTAGGTGCCTACCACTGCCACTTTATTATTTATTCTTTTAGTGGCAATAGATAAGAGAAGGCAGATCACACATTGAGATGGTTGAAGTTTCCATATACAAGTGTCTCTCTTCTTGCTTGAATCTCCCTAACTCTTGATCCCTTCTTGCTTACGCTCTCATGCTTTCACTTTTACTTCACCTTTCACATTTTATGAAATCAAGAGAAATGCAATTGATGTCTGAGAACAATCTTTTGTTAAAAATGAAATGAATTTTCATGAGCTCCCTTATGAGGGCTACCTATCCAATGGCTTCGCATCAATACAATATCAGGAGCTCTCATTTTTTAGGGCTTTGGTACTTGCAATCAGGGCAAGGTGTGTCAAGGTCTTGCAAGCTCAATTGAGATCATTTCTTTCCACATTGCAAAGCCAAGATCCCTACAAAGTGACCATGTGTTATAACGTGTTTATGAAGCAACCCTAGGGTTTTGGATTTTGATTGCCTACATCATTCGCTAGTTTTTGGGTAGCATCAAACAACATGTGATGAAATGGAAGCTGCTTAAAATGTCTGGAATTGATGCTCGGCCATTTATGTTCCCCCTACATTCCTATTAAAAGGAACAAACCTTAATTCGAGTGTAATTGGTAGATGATCTGACATGAGTTAGTTGTTGTCAGCTTTGAGAGATATAATCATTTTGAGCCAGTTCCCAAAGCTTGAAGCATACCATCTGTCAAGTTGTGCCCTCCAGTAGCCCTTGCAACTTGGCGAATTAAAGATGTAGGGGGGGTGTTGATATGCTTAAGTAGTTAGCAAGGTATATGATATTGTGGTGTTCATATACTTGATTCCATGCATCACCTTCTTCCCCATACAATATGGCTGAGGATGAAGATGCATCCTATGGCAACGTAACTATATTGAAGTCTCCTCCAAAGAGGTGTTGAGACCACTTGGACTTGCATGAGACATTGCCATTGTTTGATCCTAATTCTTCTATCTATGGATCTATAGATGTTGGTCATGATGACCCTTCATTCATCCCATTGGATTAACATAGAGATTAGTCCCCCATCTTTAGAGCAGTAGAGACACTATGGATTAAGTGTTGATTTGATGATTGGCATGCATCTTGAGTATGAACCAAGCAGGCCTCCCACGAAGTAGGTATAGTCTTTGTGATTAAATTGAGTGCCACTCCACTTATGAAGCTTGTGTTCCTACACAACAATTACATTTTTTAAAAAAATTTATACTCAAGACCAGAAGAGATGTCTTCTAGCATCACCATTGAGTTCTTTTACATTAAGGGAGGCCAACTTGATTGGGTGTTTTGTTTTCTCCATTAGTTTTTTGCTTGAGAGGATGCACACTCATACCCTTTGGCTTCATATTCCATGGCTAAGTAATCTTTGGGCCATTTTGACCCTTGTAGCACTGGAATTGGCATTGAGTTGTCAAGCTCTGGTTATCCTCAAGTAATTGATTGGTGTAGCTCTATTTTGATGCCAATTGTATCTTATCATTGAAGCTGAGGAACTCTTTGTTCAGTTGGTGCAGAGGTATTCTATTGAGATGTGCAATATAATGCTTTCAAGTGCCAGGTGGCCGTGTTGCTATTTGCAGGCTTGTCTTGACAGTTCTTAACCATTTTCCAATCTTCATTCTTTGCATCCTTTGCTTCAGCTTGATTCTTGCCTTTCTCCTTGTTGTCTTGTTGGGTGGTTTTTGCCACATCAGCCTAGGTAGCCTTATGTCGTTGCTTGCTATCCTCTTCTTCTCTCTCATTCTTGGGGCATTCCTTGCAGTAGTGACCCCAAAGTTCACATTTATGGGAGAAGCTTGCAAATTTGCTCCATGCCATTTTAAGTTTGATGCTTCCCATCGTTGGGATGTGAAGGTCCACATAATTAGGCTTTTTGTCAAGTGTGTTCCATAGGAGGCAGATTCTATTCCTAAATGGGCTAGCAAGAGATGGAACATACATCGGCTTTCCCAAACCTCTAGTGATATCAGGAAGCAAGTTCTAGATATAGGCTAGCAACTCAAGAATTTTAACTCATATAGGGCATTCCTTTTGCCTTATGTACTGCCTCTTAACTATAGTTAAGTGGAGTTAGTGGGTATACTAAAGTTGGCATGCTTTTGCTAGTGCTGTTGTTCACTCTTCACTCCTTCATTCTTTCCAAAATGGGATGCCCAATATTTGGTGTGACAGCTAAGTTTATTGAAGTACCTTTCATTTATGTGGATTAAGTCTCAAACTATATAGAAATTTGAGTATGTTATACATAATGTCTGTGAAAAATGACATGCATTGTCTTTAATGAGACATGCCATTTGACAGATAGAAAAAATTTCCCCTTATTTTGATGAGAAAAATAGCTAAAAATAGGAAGAACAACCATCAAATTTAGGTTAGATTTATGAAGCTTCTCTTAGAGTCGTCCATCTATAATAGATTGTTTTGTGAAACCACCCTCACTTTCCTCTACCTCCTCCTACACTACCCCTAGGAACACACAACCACCATAACTGCACTTAAAACCATCATTGCATTGGTCAAGCACTTGTGAATGTGCTTTTCAATCTCATTACACCAATGAAATAAAAGCACTTGCTCTCGTAGCCCAATTGGGCGATTGGGTATTGTTAAAGGCAAAGGAAAAAGAAAGAGAAAAGTGAGGAAGAAAAAAGTGAACCTGATCTCCAATGAACCAACTCTTAACAAGTCTAAAAGTGGGCCGGTTAACTCAAGCTATCTAGTGGTGTTTTTTTTTGGGTAGGCATCACCTTGTCACCACACCATTTTAATAGCATATGCCCTAATGTGCAATGCTAGTAAAAGAAATTATAATAATATTTGGCAAATGTAAAAAACATCAAGATGCTGAAAATGTTTATTGAGAATACATATTCATATATATCCCATTTTAGAAGCATATTTATGAAGAATTAGAAGAGCACCAAAGTCAACAAAAAATAAGTATAATAAAAAAATTATTATCCAAATAGTTATGATTTTTAAAAAGTACAAATTTAAAAATATTACAAGTGTTAAAAGTTATGAGAATGAATAATCTTATAAATTTATTTGGATTAAAAAGTGAACAAACATTAATATCTTTTTAAAAAGATAGTCATTTGCCTAAACCTAGAACACCGAATATTGAATACTAAATTACATTATATTTATTGTATACTTGTTGATAATGATAGTAGGCACATGTAAAATATACTTATTGGTATTGATAGTTAAGACTTTAACACACTTCTATATACATACATTTAAGAAGGATATTTGAACAAAAAGATGACTATTTAAAGTTGATATTCGGGGGACAGATGAAATAATTATGAATTGAATACAAAATGAAAACAAACAAAATAAGATATAGGAAACCTAAATGAGAAACATGAACAAAATTCTATTTAAGTATCTAAATAGTAATACTTAAAAAAAAAACAAATATCAAAACAAAAAATAAAATAATAAAACATTACTCTATGTTAAGAAGCAATATTCATTACATTACTGCGTATTTTCTTTTTTATGTGAAGAACTTTGAATTATTCAATCTACAAAGGGCTATTTGGTCAACCATCACACTTAAAAATAGGTAGAGAACGACACATGGAACTAAAAGGCTATAAGAATAGAAGAAGGGAATAACACATCGTGCACAACGAGGATGGCATGGATGATATCCATCCATAGAGGAGCCACTTCTCCAAGGATCACGCAATAAAGTGTACAAAAGTAAATGATATAAAAGATGCAAAAAGTCAAGGCAAAGAAGCAGAGCTAACTATGCCAATAGCCCCAAAATCTTAAAAAATGGAACAAGGCCTCCATATGTGATTACATTGGGTTGGGATATTTGGCCTTGGCAAAAGCCCAATCAAAAGGGCATAGTCATAGACCAACAATTGCTTGCTAGATATTTGTTAGAGGAGCCCAAATTTTCCTAGCAAAGGGCAAGAAATAAATCTATGATCCAAAAATTCCACGCTAGTTGTGTGAAAAAAACAATTACCATTTGAGATTCAACACTTAGAAAGGGCCGAAGAGCAAGGGGAGGCCCACAAATGATCACTCTTCAAAGAAAGACCTTGCATTTGAATGGGGGCTTGTTCAACCATCCTTCCATCAATGCCATTTTCCACCAAGCCTTGGATTTATGCATGCAACCAATGCTTGTTCTTGATCAAGAGATGATACACTTGGTTAGTTGAAGCCTTTTGAAGACAAAGACGACTAGCAAGATCCTAATCTTGCCAAGGGCAATTCGAGTCAAGTGCAAGAAAAGACTCCGTAGGCTGCCAACAACCTTATAATTCAGCCCCATGAATATCGATGTGCATGAGGAATCCGGAAGAGTCTCTTGGCCATTCGAAGAGCCATCAACGTCCCACGGCTCATCAAAGTGGCATCCGCAACCAAAGACAAACCTAGATGTGCCAGACGATCTGTGCTCCTATTTGTGTCCCAAGATACCAGCTCTCTCTCTCTCGTACCTATCTTTACTATTAGTTAAGGGGAGGGGTAGCGGGTGCCACGTGGCAGCCCCCCAACCTCCCCACAAAGAAACGTGGGGGAGGGTGCCACGCGTCCAGCACCCGCCTTCGCGCTGGGGCGAGTCTAGGCGCGGAGCGCCTAGTAAATACGTTATTAATAACTATAGAGATATTCGTTTCATCTTGTCGTGGAGAAGCAATAGGCCATCTAGCGGAGCCATGACGAGGAGGAGAGCTCCTACGCTGGTGGAATTATGCACGAGAGAAGTGGCGGAGAACCTGATCGCATACGCGGGGGACGAGGGGCTGTCTTGCCTGCCATGGGAGCTGGCAGAAGCAGTGGCCGGGCGCGTGTTGGGGCGGCCCAGTAGGCCTCCTCACCTGCACGAGCTCCTCGTCCTGTGCGAGGCCTTCTGGCATCCCCCTTCCCTCAGCCTACGTGCCACCCCCGGCATCAACACGCACGGCCTCCAGTACCTCTCCTACGCAACTTGCCTCGTCAAACTTGACCTCAGCTCCAATGCCTGGCTTGAATCCGTCGCCTTCCTGCCCCGTAAGTATAATATCTCACACTCTGAAGCTCATTTTGTCGTGCACAGTCGTCTCTAATTCTCTCGATCAATTTGTATTCTATCAATTTTTGGTTCGTAATTGGTTTATCATACTCCAGAAGTTCATTCTTTTGCTCATGAAGTCATCGATGTACAAACGGAATTGTCCTCTATCCAAAAATGGTAAAAACACATCCATGTAAAAAAATTTGCCAGTCTTCAACACAGCATCCATCGCAGCCAATGGGGTTGTGGCCCAAGTGGTTTGGGCGTGTGGACTGTGTGCATATATGTATGAGTTCAAGCCTTCGATGATCCCTTGCTGCAGTTTCTAAGTTCACATCTTCTCAAATGAGGCCGGCGCCTAAAGAGATTGTAGACATAAACGATTGTACAAAAGAAACTAAGAGCTACAATGACTTGCATGTGCATTGTTGCCGTGCTAGGTTGCTTGTGCAGTGATATTTTTAAAGTTCAGTGCCCCTTCTATAAGTCTCATCATACCACAATGCCATGTCAATGGCCTAATTTTAAGATCTCAAAAAGATTGGGCTAGCCTAGTTGGATCCTTATCTTAGCTTCCTTACAAAGCAAAACATTGTACTTTTGCAATTCTCATCCATGTACCACCAAGAAGATTAGAGGGCGCAACCAGTTCCTTATTTAAGTTGTTAATGCTTGCTCTCATGTAGATCCTTTAAGTGATGAGAATGATAGTATGCTAGCCTATTCTCTAAGATCTTCAATTCCAAGCCAATAGCACATCTTTTAGTAGTCACAAGCTCCTGAGAGATGTTCGACATCTCCGCATTGCTATAGAGATTTGGAGGAGATTGGCATCTCTCTTCTAGATCTAGACATTTGGGCATTGCTTATCTCTTGAGTTGAAGCTATGACAGCTCTTTGTAGAAAATTTCCTGTTGCCCTTTGGTGGCCTTTCATTTGATTGGTTGTTTATATGGAGAAGGGATCTTGCTCCTTGGTTGGCTTTCTTCATTGATGAACTTCATCGGCATTGGCACTCTTGCTGCCACCCTTGGATCCGCATCTCCTTTGGTCTTCTGCCACATTAAGGATCTGAGAGGGGGTGTTAGCAATCATGTGTCTTTTGTGGTCATCTCCAACCTATGAGCCTCAGTTCTGAGTTAGATGAGGAGATTTGACATTGTATTTGTCTGTAATTTTATGTGTTTTAGATACTTTAGATGGAGGGCACATTAGTGCATTTCTTTTTGTGCACTTTTGGCTCTTTTTTAGGGGGTTTGACCACATTTAGGATTTTTTCTCTTTTTCACTTGTATATAGGCAGCCTACCCTCCCTCTTTCATTATCCGTTGTCCATCATTGATCCTTTGTGATCAATGAGCCCTCCTCATTCTCTCATCTCCTTGCTACAGTCTGGTGCCCACACTGACGCATAGAGCTGTGTGTTGGGATTGACTCTTGCAGCCTTGTACCTTTAGCCATTGCAGTCACATTGTTCCTTCTCTCTCCTACGTTCTCTTTGTCTCCTCTCCGTGTTCACTTCACTCTTTTTGTTGTGCACTCTCACAAGAAATAGGCAGATACTTTGTCATACCAAATTGTAAAAGAGGCTCGAAGATGTATCTGTGCTAGGAGATGAAGATGACTTGTACCATTTGATAGATCTCTAGATCAACAAAGAAGTGAAGAAGCCCAACGTTTCTCATATTGAACTCTTGCTGCAAGATATTTGGAGTTAGATCAATCTCTCGTGAGTCACTCCTTGTGATAATCAAATTGTCCACATACAAGATGACTAAGATACATTTGTCATCCACAACCTTATAATAAAGGTTGGGGTCATGATCTAATCGATAGAAGCCACTCTGTAAGAATAATCAATCAATCCTATGGTACAAAGCCCTAGGAGCTTGCTTAGGCCATAGAGGGCCTTCCAGAATCTATAGACATGATCCTGTTTTCCTTGCACAAAAAAACTAGTAGACTGTGAAACATAAATATCCTCCTCTAGTATGCCGTTCAAGAAGGTAGACTTCACGTCTATACGAAAGTCAGGCTAGTTGTGATGGGCTGCTAGAGCCAAAATAGCCCCAATAGTAGACATGGGCTGTAGGTGCAAAAGTCTCCGAATAATCAAGACCCACCATTTGAGCAAAATCCTTGGCAACAAGCCTAGCTTTATACTTGTCCAAGGAGCCATCAACTAGGTACTTGGTCTTAAAAGATCCCCTTCGCACCAATCATCTTTTGCTTAGTGTACTGAAGGTGCCATTATAGGCAGTGCCAAAAGAATGGGCCCTATGGGAGACATGAAGAGAGGGAGGAGATGGCTGCTTTGATCTTCGCATTAGGTGATGGTTGCCATGTAGAACGGGATTTTGACCCCCAATCTTTGCAATGATTATGACACCTATCAAAGGGAGTATGAAGAGACGCCTCATCTAAGTCATCAAAGCCTTGGAACCAGTGATATTCCATGTCTCTAGACCTGCAAACACACTAAATCTGCTGCATTTTGCTATTGAAGAGCCCGAATAGAGAGAATAATCAGCTACACTTGCAAAAGATTAGTTGTAGATGTCCCCTCTTGTTCAAAAGCACTTGTAGAATGCAGAAAATTTGCGTTTTTTGCAGCAAGTAGTAGGCTGAAAATTTGCATTTTCAGTAGTAGGGTGGTCTTCTCTATAGGAAACCTCCATGTCCTCACTTAGATGATGATAGCATGTGAGAGTGCAATGGAAGAGGAACACAAACACGGAGTGAAAAGGAGAAGAAGAGAGAGTAGAAATGGAAGAGAAATCTGCATTGAATCTGCAAAGAATGCTGAATACAATGGATTAATTAGTCCTTCTAGGTAAGCCCAAAGTGTCAATGAAGGGACTGGATCAGGCTGGAGATGGAGTGTGCAATCTGTAGAAGATAGAAGATGTTTGGACCCTTGCGAAGTGTGGGCTATATATAGCCTTCTCTACCAAAATTTGGCTGACTGCATTAATGGTCCAACAGTATGTAGTTATACTGCTCAAAAATTGGCCGATCAGCCACCCCATCAGTTGGTGCAAAAATGCTGACGTGGCACTCCAATAGGGCAGACGGGGGCTGATCATGTGGAATGGTTGCAGACACTTTGCATACACACTGACACAGACTGAGGGAAGAACTGCACACAAAATTGAATGGAAAATACAATCAAGGCTCCCATGTATCCGTTATACTTTGACGTGGCAACCAAGAGATGATAGAGTGCTGGAACAAAATGATAGGCTATCACCCTTGTACTTCCCATTCCTTTTAGAGGGGGACAATATTGGTGTCATGAGGACATGTATTTTTGAAACCTCACTTAATATGTGGATTAATTTTTAATCACACGGTTAAGTAAGTGTTGCGCATGTGAGGTGCAACTAGAGTTAGAGTAAATCTACGACCCCGGAACTTGAGGAAATCATGGGATGTCAAAGGTAAAAGTTGCTATAAGTTATGTTACATAGGTACTTGGTGGTATTTGGTGCCAATTGTTGGCCTAGGTCATTCATTTGGCCATAAGTATCAGTTGATGACACTAGGGAAGTGGCGTTTAATGGTACCTAACATCGATCTGATGGTTAAAGATGGTGTAGAGACACTCGAGAATGGAAGCTGCCTAGCCAATTTAATTATTGGCCAATCATATTATTTTTCAGGATATTGAAATAATTATTAGATTAATTTTCAGTATTTAAAGACTGAAAATTAATATTTAATTATGGATAATGCTGGAAAAACCATTTGGGAAGGTTGCCACTTGTCAAATATGCCCATGCAAGATTGAAAAACGCCTTTAGAGGCTGGAGAGAGGCATTTTTAGTGTATTCAGCGTGCAAGAGAGAGGGAGGAGATGTTGCTGGTCTGATTTGCAGCCATTGGAGGACCTTCTGAGGTAGCCACGGGTAGGAGAAGACCAATCAACAATAGGTGACAGCAGCTACAGGCTGTTGAGATAGGGTAGTAGTAGTAAATGACTGATTTTCTTTAAGTCTTTGCATCTACAAGCTGTTGAGACAAGGCAACAACAGTAAATGATAGATTTTCTTCAGTTCTTCGCGAAGAAAGTCTGAATTTTCTGTCTCCTCAGCATTCTCTCTCATCTTCTAGCCTTTCTACCGCCTTGCTTCAAAGATTACAACATTGAGATCACTGGAGACTGAGAAATTTCAGATTTCGCTGTTGTATACCCTAATCTACAGCAGAAATTAGGGTTTAACAGCAGCCTCGAGAATCGTGCTAGAAATTGGAAGCTCCAAGACTTGGATTCAACAGGGCTAAAGCTCTTTTTAGCTTATTCAAGTGGAGGGACCGGCAAATCATTGAATTTCGAGCGTTTTCCATCTCCATCAAAGCGGGTGAAGGCCAATTGATTGCGTGAATGAAGGGGCAAATCAGATTGAAGACTTGGTGGTCATTTTGGACAGCAAGGGGAGTTGGAAAACTGAAAGAGATTTGCAGAATCCAATTGTATATCAATTTCTTCTTCAATTAAGTTAAATAAATACTGAAAGGGACGCGAGTTTTGGAGCCAACAGGGTGTCCAATGCTCAAGATCATATGGCAAAGTGTGCATTTCAGTTTTATGAATTTGTTAATTGCTATAAATAGTGCTTAATCAGGTTATTTACCACCCTGTGAGAGGAGGAAGGCTGGTTACAATTGGTGACACGGCTTTGGATTCCTTCGCCCCTTGTGTTTTAGAGGGGGATTCCTAGGATCGTAAAGAGCTTCTTTAGGAATTCTAGTCTACTTTGGGCCTTTTCCTTATGTGGTAACCTCTTTCCTTCGTCATCGAGCCACCATCCCTTGTCGCTTGGCTCTTGGTCCTTGTTGTTTCTATGCAAGCTATGGTGCCTTTGATAATTCTGTGCTATCATCTCACAATCGGGTCAAAGGCTTAGCTTATCTATCCTTGACTTGAGTTTTAAGGAGTGATCTGTTCAAGGCCTCTCTGTTTTCCTTGGCCTCTGGTGGTTTTCCATTTGATTAGGTTTTTCTTGTGAGAGGGGGTCTTGCTCCTTGGTTGGCATTCTTCATCGATGGACTTTATCGGCATCGACACTCTTCTTTGTTGAGAAATCACTTCTTCAGTTTCTCCACTTAAGTCAGGGTTTTGCACTGACATCCCCAAAAAGAGCTGGTGTCCTCATTCTAGTCATTTCATCAGTGGGCACCTACTCAATGGTGCACCACCCTAGACAGCTTAGGCCTATAAATAGGCCGTCACTTCATTCATTCTTCACTACCAAGGCGTCAACTTCCATTTGCGTGGGGTCACCTTGACATCAACATTTTATAGTTTGGAGTTCTTCTTTTAGTTGCCGTCATCTCCTATAGCTTAGTGTTAGCAGTCTAGCACATGGTGACAGTACATAGCTTGGTGTCAGTGATTTCATTTGCGTTTGCAGCTCGTCTCCATTAGGCATTTGCATTTGTAGCTTTCTGGCCTCTGGGATTTGTGTTTGTTGCCCAAGCCATCTCCTAGTATTTGAGGATTGCGCTTTGCTCCCTTGATAGCTAGTGATAATCTTTCTCATCTCCGACAATATCAGAGGATTGCTGTTTGCTCCGCTCCCTCGATAGCTGTCCTTCACCTTCCAGTGATTGTTGCCTGAGTTAGACATGATAGTGTAGTCATCTTTTGAGCTTCAGCTCCGTTGTATCAGCTTTTCTTTACATAGCATGATTCAGTGCATCATCATCGCGTTCTTGTGTTTCTAAGTTTCTCTTCTCCCTCAATGTTTGCCGTACACACTTTGTGTTTCTCCTCGCAAACCCTACTGTCTCCATGTATCGTCACAAATCTTAACATGGTATCACAACATACCTATTATCTTGACATTCGTGCCACCCTTGGATCCAGATCTCCTTTGGCCTTCAGCCACATCCAAGATTTGAGAGGGGGTGTTAGTAGACATGTGTGTCTTGCATTGTCATTTCTTGCTTGTGAGCCTCTTAGTTTGAGTTAGACAAGGACATTAGGAGCTCTAACATTGTCTTTGTTTGTCGTTTTATGTGATTTAGGGACTTTAGATGGAGGGCACATTAGTGCATTTCTTTTTGGGCATTCTAGGCTTTCTTGGGTGCCCATATTTTGGGCACGGCTACTTTATTACCAAATGTGGCCTAGTTTGCCTATATATAGGTGGCTTGCCCTCTCACTCTTATTATCCATCATTGATCCCTCGTGATCAGCCAGCCCTCATTCTCTCATCCCCTTGCTACCGTTTGGCACCCACACTGATGCGTAGAGTTGTGTGTTGGGGCTGATCATTGCAACCTGATATCCTTCAGCCATTGCATTCTCTTTCAATCTCCTTCTTCTCTACATGTTCACTTTCCTTTTCGCTGTGTAGCTTTACAATAACATGGGTGCTTTGGAGCAATTGTTGTGTGATCATTCTAATAGTTGAGTTGCTTTACATTGTCCTCATTGCCCTCATTTATGCTTCACATTGTCTTATTATTAGCTAAGTGCATCATCTTGTGTTCTGAACACATATTCTCTTTCTCTGCCCCCCCCTGCCCCCCCCTGCCCCCCACCAACACACACACACACACACACACACACACACACACACAGAGACACAGAGGCTTTCTTAAGCTTAGTTTCACACATTTTTCCAATGTATAATTAAGATGCTGTAGTTATGTGTGTACTATTTGCAAGAGCCTTAGTTTGAAGAAGGTATTATGTGTGGATTGTTGAAAGGAAAGAGTTTCTTTCTAATTGGTTTAAGACGAGCCCAAGGTGCTATTTAAGATGAGTCCAAGGTGCTATTTTTCCTTCTCAGATTTACTTAAAAGTAAAATAAGAAAGCTAGTCTCCTAGCAGAGAAAATGCATTGTTGG
Organism: Lygodium microphyllum; assembly: GCF_053477565.2. Lineage (NCBI taxonomy): Eukaryota > Viridiplantae > Streptophyta > Polypodiopsida > Schizaeales > Lygodiaceae > Lygodium > Lygodium microphyllum. Next base: position 11,573,218 of record NC_141141.1, on the reverse strand, counting down.
GATCGATTTCACACAACTACTCTATATTAAGAATTCAAGTGCTTTGGATGAACCTAAGCAAGGATGGATAGTTCCATTGTACTATTTGTCATTGGTCTTTCAAAGTGATGATTATTACTCTATAAGAAAGAGTCAATTTAAGTCAGAGAGGGGTCTTCCACTGAATATCACATTGTCCTTTTTCTTTTCCTTGTCTTGGTACATTGCATAAGCTGTCATATTTTCAATAGTTTCAGATCATTCAATATGACTGAGTTGTACTGTTTTAGCTTGGGGTTTCTAGAAAATTGACTGCTTTGTGTTCATTAACACAGGTCATTGGTTTTCTTGGATTTGTTATAGAATTAGTTCAATTGCAATGTTTAAACTTGCGCGATTGTTGGCGTTTGCCGGAACAATGCCTGGCTGATATTGGAGGTATAGTTGGAAATCCTAAAAACTTAGTGTATTGCACATTATTCTTTATATTGCCATGAAACATGAATGTGTTCTTCTACGTGTAATATTAAGTTGTAGCTAAACTGGCTGTCTCTTTTTATTCTACATTAGAAATGCATAGTGATAGGAAGGAACACCAAAGGCATTCTGCTGGAGCTGATGTGACAAAAGCTAGGGGGGCAAATGGGATTAGATACTCCTAGTAGTTGCAGTCATAGATGATGAATACTAATTGTTGTATGTTAGACCAACAAGATTTAACTTATGCCAGCTAAAAAGCTCCCTTGGCATCACTGCAACGGTAAGACAAGATAGCAATAGGCACTAGATTCAAACCGGCTTGCCATAATGCTCTATGCTTTGAGGTACATGGGCTGACACAGCTGCTGCTGTTTCAACTTTTGATAATTGTAGTTAAATTGACTCTTTCTTTTACTCTGTATTGCAAAAGATCCAATATTCGTATTTATTTTACGTGGAGAGGGAGACATTCTTATCATGTGTACATTTATATTGGAAAAAAAAATCAGGATAAACTTGAGCCATTTCCTTCATTTGAAATCAAGCGTTGTAGTGTGACCATAGGCAAAACCATCCATAACAATCTCTCTGCAAAATGCTCATAAAAGAGCCCCTTTGGGTGAGAGATCTATCGAAGTAGCCTCACAATCATATAAATTCATATTCATTTACTCATCACATAGAGTCTCTAATATTGATGGTCATAAACCTCTGCCAAATACAAATTTTAATTATCCAATGAAGTAGACATCCCTGCTTCTAGCACCAAGGACTCATCCTCAGGAGTCTCCTAATTTGAATTGGTGCAATGGTTGACCTGGCCAAAGCATAGTAGCCACCACAACAATGCAACCTGGAATAGACTTAAAACGAATGCTGAAAATGTAATCCATTCTACTTGCTTTCGCTGCCCTTTCAGATGCTGCAATGTGTGGAAAGACTCAATTTTCCTTTAGTTCCTGCAAATGCTCTCTTGCTGCTTGAAAATTCTGAGGCGATTCACACTGAACACAAATCAAAGTAGTTTATGTGCAATTGGAGGCAGCAGACTGCTGTGTTTTTGTTGGCAGCAGCAGGTCCTTTGCTATCTAGTCCTGTCAGCCCTGTTGTGCATTCAAAATCTGTGGTACAACCAGCAAGTCACTGCCTTTTTGCAGTTCACAGCGGCACTTGACATTCACAGCATGATGCATCATCATTCCGGCCTCATTATCTGCAGCCCAATAGTCATCATTTGCAGCCCAATTGTCATAATTAAGTGTGCGTTTGCAATTTCAGCATTAGGTGTCATCATTTGTCAACAGGCATTGATAACAGCAGCCACATTCTGCAGTTTCTACCTGTTCCAGTTATGATTACATCCGCTTTTTGTTGGTATCGCTGTATTTTTGCATTGTTGTGTTGTTTCACTAGTTATGGCTTCACTGTTTGTTCCTAACATCAACCTGACTGGAGACAATTTCCAATATGGAAACAGTCCTTTAAAGCTATCTTGAAGATGCACTCTCACTGGGAACTCATTAGAAGTACCAGCCCACTCTTGGATGAGGATGATCATGTTGCAGTGAGGAAGTTTCTTGCTATGGAGCAGGCAGCTTTGACTGTTCTCATTTTCCTCTTCTCTGAGAAAGTGTTTAACATAGCAGGTAAATACAAGACTTCCCATTCTCTTTAAAACAATTTGTAAGATAGGTACGTTTGAATGGACGACCTTCACCATTACCAGCTGGAAGAGCAGCTTGTCAAGTTCAAGGTGGAGGCACCAAATATCATGAAGCAGGTAAAAACATTACTTGATGTGATGGGTCAGTTTGAGAATGCTCAAAAGACCTTCAATGGCGATGATTGCCATGCATTTGATGCAAAAGTTGCCAGATTCTTTCCATGAATTTAATACTACCATAAATATTCAACTAAAGTTACAACTAAAGTTAAGGTTTCTACATTCCACATTATATTACCACAGGAAATTGCACCTTCTACCCTTGGGACCCTTCTTGTTGGAGGAATCGATGTCTTCTTGTTCATCACCATGTCAATGGTTGTTATGGCAAACACCACCTTGCTTCTTCTGGTGTCTCTCTGACTGTGGCCCCCTCTACTAGAGAGGTGTAGTTATTGGGGTTGGAGAGGCCATTGTTACACAGATTGCCATCGTTACACAGATTGCTATCCATATATAGATGATGAGGCTGAGTTTGGTATGGAGCCTTAGAGGGGGTCCTAATGTGGGCCTACAACTCGAGATGCATGAGTTTGTGGTCATGGATGTTACTAGTCCTATGTTGCTTATCAAATACGTCCCTAGAGCACGCCTCTTTCGATTTCATTCGACCCTTTTCTTCTTCCTTGCCTCACTAGCAGCCAGCTAGATGAGGTGTCCTTTCCTTCGCAAAGACTGACACTCCCTCCTGTGAAGAAAATACCCTAACACAAACACAAATAACAGCATATGACAAAGCACAGACTGATAGAAGAACACAGTTAGGATTAGGGTAACTCAGAGACAATGAACACAGAGAATGAATGAAATGATATGACTATTGAATATACAATGCTTATGCAACAAACACACTATACAGTGAATGAATACTGAACCTTAAACTCCTGTATCTCAAGGATTAGGGTAATGAGCTGGAGAGTGTATCGTACTCCGAATGGATCCCGAATTGTAGCAAGGCAGCCTTCAGATGTTGAACACTAGCAAACGCAGCCAAGGAAGGCTGGATTTGATGCAATCGGCGGCGTAGGAGAGAGAAATACTAAAAACGCATGGTGAGGAGAGAGTAAATAGTGAATGCAGCTGGGAGGAGAGAGAAAACAGCAGGGACAAGCTGAGGAGAGAGAAAACAGCAAATGTAGGCTGGGAGGAGAGGGAAAACATCAGCAACAAGCTAGGAGGAGAGAGAAAATCTGCAGGGCGGCAGCTAGGGCCTGCAAATGCAGCAATATGTTGATGTGGCAGGCTGTATGACAACTGGATGATGGATAGCAGCAGTTGCATGGCCGGAAACAGCAGCAAACTGATGACAGAGGGCTGGAAACAGGCGCCTGATGAGTGAAGACTACAATGAACAGCTTGGACTGCAATGTCTTCCGCCAACGGGGTGTGGACAGCAAGCTGAAAATGCCCCAAACGTGCAAAAACGAGATTAGGGCTGAATGGAGGGCAGCATACCTATTTATAGAAAGTTTGGGCCCTTCCAAGCGGGTTTGTGCTTATGAGATACAGACACTCTAGGAATGCATTTCTTTTTAAATAAACAAGGTTTCTTCCTTAATTAAGCATGTTTTGGGGCTGTTTAAGTGAAGCTAATGCATTATTTAGTCCAACATCTCCTTGGTTGTGCATAGCTATCCATCCCTTCCTTGTCTTCATGTTCTCCTCCTGCATTGCCTTATCCTTCTTCTTTGCCTGTTCATCTAGTTTAGAAAACTCCCTCGATACCCACTATTTCTACTAGTCACCCTTTTATGCATGTTTTGCCTCTTCCACCATCTTGACCTGCCGATCTTCCTCCTACATCCTATATGCATATTCTTCCATGGTCTGAGCTGATTCATCATGATTCCAAATTTCTAGATCTTGTAGTGTGCGTCTTACTTCTCATACTCATCCTTTTGATATTTGATTAGCTTCAATCATAATATGGTTTTGTTTGAGTGGCTATTTATGATGATGCTCTTGGTGATCATGATGATCTCATGGTTGTGAGTCCTATATTGAGTTAGTGAGAGACACTAGGATCTCTGTGGGGATCTACTCTTTTTGTTCACTTCTAGTCTTGTTTGTCGTTTGTTCCTATTTTTGGGTCCCTTCCATCTTTTTGGACCAAGATGCCACTTGAGAGCATTTTCAGGTTTTTCATGCCTATTTGTTAGTTATTTATCTCCTCCATGTGTAAACACACATTTTTGTGTATAAGTATGTGCATAGGTGTAAATGCCTTCTATGGCACCAAGCATTTAACAAGGGTCAAAGGTTTTGGTGTGTGCCTAGACCTTTATATTGAGGCCCTAGCTTTGTACTTTCATATTAATTGATCATATCTAATTCAGCTTTGTATCATTTAGTTACCTCTCTCTCTCTCTCTCTCTCTCTCTCTCTCTCTCATGGACTTTTATCTACCATAACTATCTTTCCTCACTCTCGGGCTCCATACCGAATGATGGTATTACGAGCCACTTTCTTCTTAAGCTTATGTACCATCCAACTACCACCGCTCTTTTCAGCAGCCTATCGTGGAGAGCTTGGTTTTGTGTGAGATACACAAATAATATGTAACCAATTCACAATGTCTCAATCTCCTTCTTGGGATCCTACTATGTCTTATTAGGCTTCTCCATATTTGGAGGTGATGAGGAGGCATTATGGACCTTCACATTCTTCTTCTTGGCCAGATAAACGATTCTTGACAGATGAGGAGTTCCAAGAGTACTTGTGCATTAGGTATAGCAGTAGCTACTGCTCTCCAACTCTTGAAAACATTGTCTCTAATACATCCGGATTAGTTGGTGATAGTTTGGAATGATTAGCGATCCATCTTCTTCATTATAGCTAAGCCTAGAGTCAGGTTTGTCCCACCTTTTTATTTGAATCGAAACTCTCCTTTGTGTTTCCTTTTGGTACGCAAGACCTAAATAATAATAGGTTTGAGTATGTAAATGTAAATCGAGGAGGCTCTCAAAGCAAATGTACTTCTACATGTATATCAGACACTTCAGTTTCATTTGAGCATGGTGTTGGTAGTCACTTTTCTCAATCTCCTTCCATCCCTCTAACGGAGATGATTCTTTTTGCCCCTTGGCCAAGGCCTTGGTTGGAGGATCCAAGTTGGAGTTGGATGATTAGCAGAGGAGTCCGTATCTTGTTGTTGCTTCTTCTCCTTCTTCTTTCTCGAAGTTGCTAATTGTTTGCAATCCTTGCGCAAATATCCCTTCTTACCATAGGGATAGCATTGGGCCTTCGAATTTTTCTTCTTGCCTAACTTGAGCCACCATATTGGGATGAAAGCCTTCCCTATAATTGCCAAGACGCCTCATGCTCAAGTAGCATGGAGGACATATGGGTAAAACTCACTCCATTGATGACGTCTGGGCTCGCAAAGCATTGGCCACTCCATCCAACTCCAGAGGGAGCTTGTAGAGCACAATCCCCACAAGATGAGCCTTTGGAAGGGTGGACTCACATGTCAAAGCTGAGCATGTACCTATGGAACACGAAGCAAGAATGAATGAATAGTGTCCTTTGGCTCAAACTTCATCTTTTGGAGTTGTCCATAAAGGGTAACTGCACGCATAGTCAAGGGAGCCTCGTATAACATCTGAAGCTTCACCCAAATTGCTGAATGAGTTGTGCATGATGTGACCGCCAGAAGAAATTCTTTGGAGATACAATAAAGAAGAGTAGAATATTCACGTGCATCATTGCTATCCCATGTGAGCACAACCTCTTCATAGTTGTCCTCGTCAAAATCAGCTAGAAGAAGAGTGGGATGGTCATGATGCTCAAAAGTTCTAGAAACAAGGTACCATAACTGCTTTTGCACAAACCAGGCTTTCATAACAACACTCCATGTTAGATAATTAAGGCCATGTAATTTCTCGTTAGTAGAACAATAGGGAGGAGGCATTTGGAGAGGATAGAAAGAGAAAATAAAGGAAAGAAGAGGAGGAGAGTACAGCCAAAGCACAGCACAAACTGCATTGATGGGAGTTTACATGCAGTGTAGGACAAGCTGATCACAAATAACTGCTGTGAAAGGACAAAATCTGATCAAATAGAGTCAAAATGTGAAAATTACAGCCAATAGAACCTGAAAATATAATCGTCCAGCATGTAGAAGTCAAAACATAGACAAAACAGGCATTAAATGCAGCAATACCGCGATAAAATAATGCAGAAAATGGAAATGCAGCCTGCTGGAGTCAAACACAGGTAGTAGGAGCAATTAATGCAGTAAATGCAGACTGCACAGCAGAGAGGTGGTGCTAGGCTGTAAGGAGGTGGTTGCGATCCGGGGAAATTAGTGATTAGCAATGGAAGACTTGTAATCAACAGAAAACAACAGGAGGAGCCTAGATCCTGAAATTTGATGCCATATCATAAGTGGATGCAGCAATGGAAGCATGAAAGAATATGAAATAAACAGCTGAACACAAGAAAGAAGAGAAAGGAAAGAGAAAACACAAGAACAGTTGAAAAGAGAACTCAAAGATGTGCTCAGGAAATGGAATCGACATTGAGCCATTGTTGCATTGGCTTTGGCACTGGCTTTCTCTCTCCACAAGGCATGCATTGGATTTGCAAGTGATGGATGAATGAATGTGAAGGAGAAGCTGAAATAAATAGGCCAAAAGAATGCCACAAGTGGCATTAGGTTGGCTAGCAATAAATGCCAAAATAGTCACTAAAGTGACCACTAAAAAAGGCCTAAATATCACTAGAATGTTTGGCACAGGCCAAACTCACATATGAGCTAACTATATTGCTAACAAAGGCTTAGAACTTTATCTTCTCGTATTTCCTTTTTTGGTTGACAAGCAAGGAATTTTTTTCTTAGATTTCAATTCTAGCCTTCCAATTACACTTTCATTGCATATGTTTGCATATCTATTTTTCTATATTAAATCCATCTATAGTGAGCTGATGGAAGCAATCACACAAAGATTTGCATAACTAAGAAGGTAGCACCAACTCTCAAACTCTTGCGAGTATTGTGTAGCTACTAAATAGTTACATAGAGGCTTGAAACCCTCAACTTGTCATAGTTCTTTTGATCCAAGAGACAAATGCATAAAAGAGATGGAAACAAGATGAAGATAGGTTCATGTGACATGAAGGCTTGAGTTTTTTATAAAATTTGCGTAAGTAGTGTTATGTACATTGATATATTAAAGTATCTATCTATAGATTTAATGCTAAAATCCGAAACTTCTTTCCCCATTTCCAAAACTGGCCGAAACTCCGAAACTTTGTTTTTTATTGTTTTTGTTTCTCCCATTTTCGGAACTCTTGCGTACTATGATCCGGCAGTAATGATCCCCCAAGCAACACAAGGTGCCAAGTATCACTCAAGTAGCAAAAGATACGCTTCATGGCCTATTAATGCTTGGTGCTTGGGGTATGCATGAACTTGCTCATCTATGAGACTTCAAATTGAATATTAGGCCTCATAATGCATACCAAAATCAAGCATTCACCAACATGCTGATAGAAAAAGATGTCAAAGTAGCCTCCGGCATCACAACGGCTTAACTTCAAACTTGTCTCCACAGGAGTAGCAATAGGCTTACAATTCTCCAGACCAAATTTTTGCAATAATGTCTCAATATACTTGTCTCCACAGGAGTAGCAATAGGCTTACAATCCTCAAGTCCAAATTTTTGCAATAATGTCTCGATATACTTTGTTTGATAAAAATCAATACCTCATCACATTGCTTGAATTGAATGCCTAAATAATAATACAATAGGCCCAAATTTAACATGTCAAAAACTGAATTCAACTTGGCCTTAAAATCAATAGTAGGTGTCTCATTTGGACCAATGAGTAACATGTCATCAGGGTTGTCTCTGTACATAGTACAAACTAATCCGTACGGTAAGGTAGGGTACATATCCATACGATTTAGTATGAAAAAATAGACACTTTTTGGCCACTCTCCTTCAAGCCTACAACTTTCTTTTTTTCTTTCTCCTTTTGTTTTTTTTTCTTCTTTCTTGTTTCTCTCCCCCAAGTTTCTTCTCTCAAGCCTCTCATCTCTCTCTCTCTGTCTCTCTCTCTCTCTCTCTCGTGGAACACATATGAATTGTACCCAGCCTATATACCATTTAGTACCTACTCAATTAGTTTATCATAGCATTAGATGGTAGCTTTACTGGGACCTGGAAATTTTCCTAGACATTTTGTATGTAACGTTTTGGTCTCATAGGCCACCTTGGCCTTTCGTAGACGTTAATATAACTTTCTTTCTTTCTTTCTCTCTCTAGCCTCTTCCTCTCTCAACTATAGTTGCACTAGTACCATGTACGGAAGGTTTCATACTATACCATACTTTAGGTATCGTACCTTACGTATTAGTACCATAAGGTACCAACTTAATGGATACATCTTTTCCCATTCAAATTGCACTTTGGGATGAGCTAAATGCTCCTTATATTAATATGATTCTCCCATGAGATTAGGTTATTTGAGATTCAAACAATTTCTCTCAACCTTCTCTCTCTCAAGCCCACGCTTCTCTTATTTGTACGATCATTCATGTATGATGTATCCACTCCCATCTATGTAGTTGCAAGTTGTACGTAGCAGTAGCGTATGATGCACATGCTGCATTGGGTTTTGGCATGTTACCCTCAAGTATTCATCTTATATACTCTAATAGCATTGCTATTTAGACTTGAAATATCTATTCTATTATCTTTAGTCCAAAATAATCAAGTTTTTTTTTTCTGGTACTAATATTGTACCTACCTTATAAAATCTTAAGGTACCATTTAGTACCGTATTTTATCGTACCATACCATATTGTACCTTTCGTACTAAACAACTATGCATGTCATCGATATAAAGCAAAATGATTAGAGGCACATCACCCCTATATTTGACATATAAAATGCTCTCAGTTGGACGATTTTGAAAATGAAACCGGTCTATGACTCACATAAAGCGGTAGTTCCTTCAATTAACACTTGGTCTTTACACACATACACATAAGTAGAGACCTCACTCCCTCGCTCAACACCAGATTAGCCCCGAAGACCGGCATCCCTCTCGGTATTCTTTATCAATTAAAAGATGGAAAGTTACAAAAATGATAATGTTCCAAAATACCTAACCTGTGAATAGTTGATTTTCATCTCTTCTGAGTAAATCCCAACTGCATAAGAACAGTACAGCATGTCCAGATCAACATCCCTTTTAGGAAAGCATTTTCTGTGACCAAAACTCAATGATTCCTGTGCAGAATTTCAGTTTGCAGATCTCTGAATTCACTGTTCTTATTTTCCAACATGTCTTGAATTCACTGTTCTTACTGCCCAGCATGTGACCAAAACTCAATGATGTGTGCAGAATTACAATCTATAGATCTCTGAATTCACTGTTTTTACTATCCAGCATGTCCTACATTTTCTGTGACCAATACTCAATGATTCATGTGCAGAATTTCAGAGAAAACACAGAATTGTATCTTCGATGGAATCAGCCCATCATGGGAAGTATTTCCTCTGAGAATAAAGAGAGAGTTGATCAGAGGGAGCAAGCTCTATCTCCGTACTTGAGTCAGAGACGTAGAAGTACTCTCCATGACTGATTTTCTTGCAGCAATCTGCCCTCAGCTCCTCAAAACTTTATTCTCCCATCTGCCCCTTATGCCTATTACGTTTTTTTAAAATGCTCTCTCTCTCTCTCTCTCTCTCTCTCTCTCTCTCTTTTGGGAATTTGTGCCACATGGCATACATATAACAATTTTCCCGTTTAAACCTTCTGGTCTAAAATTCTCCATAATCGGTGCAAAATTTGATCTCGGCACAAACCAAAGAATCAATCCTCGTACAAAAACGAAGATAATGATGCGAACACATTCTGGGGTCCAAAAATAACTCCCTAAATTTTAGGGATGGTGACCCCTGCATTCCTCAAGTTGTTTTGAGTAACTTTTATCATTGTGACCACATCAAAAAGTGTAATATGGCTCAGTTACGGTGACTTTTATTTTGTGAGCATTCTCACATGTGCATCTTCTGTCTTGGCTGGACTCATTGTCCTGCACCATTTCCAGTGGCTAAGCACACAGTCCCAAACCACTGGCATTCTATTCTTCAGTGCCCATTCAATATGGAACCGGTCCTAAGGCTCAGACAAACCATTAGTCCAATTTGTCCCAATGGTTGTCTCTTCTGGCCATGCAAAGATCCCGGCTTATTCCAACAGAACTTTGGGGTTAAGAAGCAACAACAACCAAAGAAAAGAAAAATAAAATATTTATATAAGTAAATAAGAAAAGCAACTGTAAAAAGTATCACCACCTGGTGACAAAAAACCACGTGCAAGTAAGTATGCATGTGTTTTCTTATACACCCATGTCAGAAAATTGAAGGCTTAGTACTAAAATCAGCAGTTGGAAATCGAGATTGTGAGAGGTTTCAAGAAGCTAGCCATCCCAATCAAATTTGAGGTTAGATTTGACCAGCCAAGGGTCAAGCCAATTCCCCTTTTAGATCAAGTTGAAAATTGATAAAAACGCTCGATGGTCATTTTTTATAGAAAGAGGTATATTGAAAATTGAAGGAGATTGGAGCCTAATCTCAATGTACTTCATCCAATATTAATAGAAACTAAAGAAATACTATAAGGGGCACTAGGTTTGGGGCTTAGCGAGAGTCTTTTGTCTAAGATTATTTGGTAACATTTGCTTTTAGTTTATGCGAGTTTTATGGTTGCTATAATTAGTGCTTAATCAAGTTATTTACCACCCTATCTGAGAATTGCAATTTGTTTTATATATTTTCACCCCTACACAAATATTTACTTGCAATCTAGTGTATGAGATTGTTTGCTAATATATTTTGCTTCTTAAGCAAAGTTGTCTATAAATAGAAGTGTGCTTTGTTGGAGAGTTTAGCTAATTAATGCTCTTATAGAAAAATAAGATGTTCATGTGACTTGAGCTTTATAATTAGATGAGTTAGATTTATCAAGCTTATATTAGTTTATGTTGAACATACAGGTCTTACTCAATTACGTTGTCTAGATTTGGAAAATGTTTACTCTATCACGGACAAGTTTGCTTCACATTATCTTTCAAGTAAGTGTAGTATCCACAAATTTATTGACAAGGTTGCTTCACAACTAGAGTATGTGCATAAGAAGGAAGTTAAATCTATATACTAATCTCTACCAAGGCTGAAAATGACCTATGAGAAGGAACCATGTACAATGGGTAGTAATCATGAGATATCAAGGTGTGCGTGGAAAGTGTTATATGTGGTATATAGTGCAAAGTGATGTACAATACTATGCCAATGTAGGGATAAAAGGGGTGAGTGGATGGAGCACTAAACGACTGGCTATGTAATGGAATGATAGGCTACCATATGTGCTCAAGTATGTAACCATGTGGAGCAATTCTATCTAACTTCATTCAGTTCGAGGGAGGGAGGGAGGGGAGCGAGGGAGAGGGACAAATAAAGAAAGAAATATTAACGTCTACTATAGTTGAAAATGCCCTATGCGATAGAAATACGTATATTGGTAATAGTCACTGATATCAAAGTGGGATATGCCAAGTGGTAATTGGTGATATATGATGCAAAGCAAAGTGTAAATTGTTGTACAATGCAATGCCCATATAGGGATAAAACAAAAAGGGGGTGCTCCTCTTTGTGTAGTTGTAGTGTGTGTGGTCATTGTTTGAAAAAAACTCAACGAGTTGTGATTGTTTGCCCCCTTATTTGCATGATGCTTGGCTGGAGTAGTGATGTGTGGAGCCTTTGGATCTCAACTACGAATTGGTCGAAGTGTTGCTAGTTTGGGGACTCCATGACTTGTTTGAGGGAGACGTCTCCTATAAATAGTGCATTTGGCTGTAGGGATGAGGGCTTCTCTCCTTATCGCGATCTTGATTTGATAGGAAGAGACCTTGAGCGTGTTGGTGGCTACTCACATCTCATGTGGCATGTATATATAAGTATCCAGGTCTCTCAATGAAACCATAAGTTGTAGTCCTCATAAAGTGGTCCTTGTAGTATGACTTCTTTGTGTGGAGGGGAGAGAGGGGATGTTGTTGAGGTGAGATTCATGTATGCCATATGTGTAGTGGATAGAGATCATGTTGTATGACTTGGTTCCTCTTAGTATTAGTGTATGAGAGACGTGTAAGAGGGGGAGTCAGGGTCATACTAGAAGGGGGCATTCATCCATATCGATCTCATATCCCATGAAGTAGTGCTCTACTTGTGCATACAATGAGTTGTAAGTTTAACATCTATAATCTAAAGATCTGAATTTCTAAAGATTGTATGTACAAAATATCTAGCTATAATAGCTCCTGTGTATATCTTGAGGTGAGAACATGATCGTAGCTATGATGTGGTCTAGGGGCACTTTGCTAATGTATTGAGGGGGGAATCTCTTGTGTCTCACAATAATGGCTTTGATCCGACTATGGTATGGACCCCCTAAGTTGTATATTGGGTGGTTGAGGTCACGTGCTTGGCAAAGTGTGATGACCTTGTCTAGTTTGACTCCATGACATGGGGTAGGTGCAGTTTGGGGGATGAATAGTGTCTATAGAACTAGTAGTGCTTGTGGAATTTGATCTATGGAAGAAAATTTTAATTGCTCCTTGCTTGGGTCCCTTTGGGCGAATTGGTCACTTGTCTCGTAGCAGTGCTATGCAATGCCGTTGAAGCTCGAGGAGGAAAAGCCTAGACATCTTTGATCCTCATATTCCATGATATGGTGGATGGGTTTGAAGAGCAATTGTACATCTGGATATGTAGTGTTCCTATGTCTCAGGCTCTCTATCATAGAGCTCGCATATCCTTTACTTTGCTGGAATATCTGTCCATCTACTTCCCTCTATCCTTAGCTAGCTAGACGAGGTGTGTATCTATCCAGTAGCAGCCTGTATACCATGGGAGATGTGTGTGTATATATTGTGGTGGGATAATAAATTCCATACTTAGAGAAATGTAGAAAGTAGCTCCACTAAAACTCCATCTTTGGTCCTAGAGTGAGAGGTGGCTGGATCCAAGTCCTCCCTATTTCAACTCTTAGGACATCGGCAGCCCATGTAAGCTTATGCAAGTTGCCATCTATGAGTATCGATATTTCTTCACTTGCCTTGCTAGCTATCTAGAGGAAGTCAATGCCAATTTAGGATATCTCTAGTGCTAGAGCTCGAGAAAGGCATTGCTCTAAAGATTGCATCCACAACCATAGGTGCTGCCCCTAACTTTGCTTTTACAATACAGAGTTGGGTGGGGGGCTTACTCTTGATCATGTATGACATCATCATTGTCAATGGCCTCTATGTAGTCCCAACTATCATATCGGTCTCTCTCTGGGTGAGTCTTGTCAATGAGCGGGCTTAATCATTTGTGATATAGGCTGCAACCCCAAACTTCAGCTCCATATAGAAGAGTTGATATAACTAGAGCGTCAAACAACCATAGTTTGGTGCGAGAGTCTTGAATTTGTATGTGGGCACATTGGTTCTCAAGGGCCTCTAGGGCTGTGTAGCCTTGCGCCAATTAGGCCTCAACTACCTCCTTTAGTGATTATCTTTGGCTAGAGAAAATGCCTTAAGTATGTTAGCACTCTCATATGAGCTTAGAGACATAGATGTTTCCAAAGAAAAATTGAAACAAGGAGCTCTTACATGGCTCATCACTTGGGAAGCGCACAAATGGACATACTTTATGCACTCAAAAATATTAGAAGAATTCATGAAATCAATTTAAAGGGAAGATGCTCAAATGTTGGAATTAAATCCCTTTTAAGAACAATTTGCATTACCACATCTTAAGAAAAATAGAGTCAAGCTAAAGTAGAGACTAAAAATCCATTCTTGAAGAAGTGGTATATTACTAGGCATGAGACAAGATGCATGCTTCACTACATCTACCCCAAATGTGAACTACTACATAGATCGGGTCACCCATGTTGTGGAAGTGTTGAATACCATGACCAATGTGGTGTATCCATGTCTAACACTAGCTTGTCCTTGTGTTCTCATGCCTTGCATCTCAGCCTATGCACTAAGCTCATGCTCCAATATCGATTGTTATATCTTAGCCAATGTGTGGCTGATCATGATGGTCCTATAATTTTTGAGGACCAGAGGGTTGCCACTCTTAGAGTGGGACTATAGTATGGTCTCACCATATTTCAGGGAATTTGTCACATATTGCTCTATTGAACATACATGCCAACATGGGTGCTAGTGTGTCACATGCATGTGAGGAGCTTTGCCACTAGATTGTCCTCATCCTATGCCATCCCATTTTGTAGTTTGTAGATTGCTGCTTTGACCATATTACTAGTGAGAAAGGACTAGTGTGTTGATTTGTGGACCTGTGGAGATTGCATGGGTGTTTGTCCAAGTATATCATACAACTCTCTCCCATAATGGAGCCAAGCATTAGGCAATGTAATTTGTATAGTGAGCTATCTTTGGCGAAACATTCTCTATGCTCTTTTGCTATCTTGTCCCAAAAATAGTTGGTATAACTTTATATCAATTTTTGCTAGGACATCTTGCTTCTTTCACACAAGGCATTTGAAGAGCATCCTTGCTTGGCAATGTGTTTGAATCCCCAAAGCAATCTCTCTCTTTAGGCATCTACGAGTGCTATTGCACTCATCATCCTACCAACCATTTTAGGGGGGCCGTAGAGTGTGGGGGTTTGCATGGGGGCAAGATGTGTAGGAATGCATACAAAGCTGAAGTATATAGGGCCTTTGCCAAATCTCTAGTACATTCTTCTAGGGATATGCTCAAATTTAGCATTTGTAATTTGTCACATATAGAGCCTTGCAAGAAAACATGAGAAGAAAAGGTTAATGGCAGCTTGCAGTAGTGGGATGGTGGCGTTGAGCTAGATTGAGGGCATGGAGGTGGCAGCAAACGGGGTGCAAGGTGTTAGGAGGAAGTAGGCCCATGTTTGGGTACATTTATTGTGTTAATAACAATGTATTTAATTGATGCCACACTAATTACGGTTCAAGTGATTTGGGGGCATCATCAAATTAATTGACGGGATGTCAAGATTGGTCAAAGGCATGTGGTTGTGATAGGTGGGAATTGGGATGATGAGAGAGAAAGAGGCGGCAAGTTGTCAAGAGGCTTGATGGGGCGACAGTGTAAAGAAATACCCTAACACAGAAACACAAATAGCAATCATTTGACAAAGCACAGACTAATAAAAGAACACAGTTAGGGTTAGGGTGATTTAGAGACAATGAACGCAGTGAATAAAAGAAATGATATGACTACTGAATATATAATGCTCATGCAATAAACACACTATGTAGTGAATGAATATTGAACCTCGAACTCTTGTGTCTCAAGGATCAGGGTAGGGGTAATGAGCTGGAGAGTATGTTGTACTGTGAATGGATCCCGAATCGCAACAAGGCAGCCTTCGGATGTCGAACACCAGCAAATGCAACCAAGGAAGGTTGGATTTGATGTAGATGGCAGTGTAGGAGAGAGAAAGACTAAAAACGCAGGTGAGGAGAGAAAAAGACTAAAGGCATAGGCTGCAGGAGAGGGAAAGACTAAAAACACAAGAAAAACTAGCAACAACAGTTTGTATGCTAAAATAAACTCCGAATAGAGGGTGGTATTCTAGAAACATGCACTAGACTATTATAGACAGCAATGGCCAGATTGGACCGCGATGTCCTCCGCGTTGTCGGAGCGTTTGTGGTCGAAAGTCTACCACGGGGGTAAGAGACAGCAGGGTGAAGGGAGATTCAAGGAGTGGAGTAGACGGAAAAGAAGGGGTTGAAAGAAAGAGAAGATATGAAAGAATACTCGCAGAAAGAAATAGAAGACCTAGAATAATACTCACAGAATTGAAGCCTGTCGGTCTATTTCTCCATTATGAGAAGACAAATCTCTTGTATACAAAAACATACACAAAATAATACCTTTCTCTATGCTCTTCAGACCGCCAATCTGATGCTTCCATTGGCTCCGAAAGGGGGTAAAATACCAGCATAACTGAGCATAACTGGCCAGAAATCTGCCAGATCACTCCTTCTTCATCTTCCACTTGGAGTGCTGTTCACTGCTTGAAAAAAGCGATTGTGACGCACGTGATTTCATCCATCTCTCTTTTTTACATAAAATTCTTACAAATGGCTGAAAGCTACATGCTTTCGTTTGCATGTCATCCTAATCTAGAAGTTGTCTATAGTTTTTGGATTTTTACAAGAGAGAATATCTAAAATATCATAAATTGGCTACACTTGTCCAAAAAACTAATATGTTTGAACCATGGACACTAACACTAATGTCTAAAATGGCATTGGCTCTCTAGATCAATAAGAAAGGCGCACTTTAGAGTTTTTCACATGGTGTGCGCGATCAATTTGAAAGCCGCACTTTAGAGTTTTTCACATGGTGTGCGAGTAGCGGCACGACATCCATCCCCTCCTAACTTGCACATCCTCTGGCATGTGCCAAAGTCTTATGGATCCGCAGTGTCAGAAGAAGTATCCTCTGCCATGTCAATGTCTTCATCTTCTACCTCTTCTTCTTCCATATTCTCATGTTCATATTGAGTATCCAGCTCCTTCAACTCATATGCCGAAGGCTCCCTACGTTTAAAGAGTTTGATACGTTTTCCAGCCACTGGAATCCTTAGAGTTGTCCCATCCATCTCATTTAATGCATAGGTAGCATTGTCAAAAACAAACCTTACCACATATGGACCAAACCACCGCTTTGTCATCTTTCGATCGGCACTATGCTGATTTTCTAAGCTACTGTCATAAACTAGCACCAAGTCTCCTTCTTGTATAGCTCGTAGTCGAAGTTTGTGTCGCTTGTTAAACCTCTTCTTGTTCTTGATACTTGCAGTCTTCAGCTTTTTCATGGCTGTCTCAATGTCTTTAGGCCTTCTTTCTAACTGTCTAATGCGTAGGACCAGCAACTCTTCTCTATTCAAACCCTCTTCCCATGGTAGAACACTCCAAGTAGCAATAGTCTCCTCAATAGGCATGATTGGCTGTTGTCCATATATTAATTCAACAGGCATATACCTTGTAACTGCACCATGAGTGGTCCTATCAGCCTACAAAGCAAAGGGTAACATTCTTGGCCATTCTTTTATCCTGCCATTGCATGGCTTTACTAATGCCTTAATGATAGGCTGATGACCTCTTTCACTTTTGCCATTTCCTTCAGGATTGTAGGTTGAAGTTAAAGCCAGCTTGATACCCAATCGTGAAAAGAAGTCACGAGCCTCATCCACATCTAATTCTCCTCTATCAGCAACCACTTTACCAACACAACCATACCCGCAAAAGACTTCTTCCAATAAGAATGTGCAGACTGCTTGAGTAGTCTTTGTACTAAGAGCTCGACCTTCCACTTGATTTGTCAAGTCTTCTCGTGCAAGCACAAGATATCTCATATTCCATAAACCTGTAGGCATGGTAACGAAATCAACTACCCATTTGTAATGCATAGACAATGGATAGGTCGGTTGCAACCCATCTCTATGCTTTACCATGGAATACATCTGATAGACATTGCATGATTCCACAAAATGTTCCACATCTTTATACATGTTTTGCCACCAATACTTCTCTTTGATCTTGGCAAATGTGCCCCAAACTCCTCTATGTCCAGTCTACAAGCTTTCATGAAACTCCTGCATCACCTGTTGTTGAGAAGCCCTATCTCCCAAAACACGTATTGGAGCTCCTCTCTTTTTCTTTGCATGCTTCCATAAACATCCATCTTTTAAGAAAAACCCATAAGCTTTTCTTTTAATCCTTTTGAATTCAGCTTCAGACCATTCAGCCTTCTTTGTTATGAGGTTGAGATGTTGATCTATTTTCAGCCAATCATCCTCATACAACTCTTTCAAAAATTGTGTTCTCACTGAAGCATAACACTGATGATGCTTTCTCTCTATTGCCCATTTCTTCTCCATGGCTATAAGCTCTTTTCTTACTACTGAATTCCTTGTTACAACAGTTGTACCTGCAGTAATAGCAATACCGCATACTCATTCACTATTGTCATAAAGTCATTTTCAGCACCTATCACATCATCCTCTTTATCTTCCATCAACTTCTCTTCATCTTCAAACCTCGCTCGTGAAAGCATGTTAGCCACGGGGTTTTCTCTACCTGCAATATGCTGAAAATCAGGGTTAAGTGACTTTATATATGCAATTCATCGTAACATGGCAATATCAAGAGTTGAGCAATTTGCTATCATGCCCAATAGAGGTAGACAATCAGTCTCTACCACTACATGAGCTCCCATAAAATACTCCCTATCACACTTAAGGGCTGTCACTACACCCCAAAGTTCTCTTTTGACTTGAGAATACCGTCGTCGGCATTCATTGAGGACCTTTGCTCCAAACTGAATGGCATACCTATTCCCATCAGCGTCATCCTGAGACCCACTGCCCAACCAATGCCAATCGGGCTTGTATCCACAGTGAGAATAATAGGCTGCCCATTTATCATTTCTATTCATATGCTCTGTGATACCATTTGTACAGGATCACCTACATAACTATATTGCATACATAGTCACTACCAAGATGAACTAATTCCTACCTGATTACTATCATATGAATAGAACCACTTCTTATGAGGAGTCACATGAAAAAATGTGTCAAAATAAAAAATCCAATCTTGAGCTAATTGTCTATCTGTTGCAAGTAACATATGTGCAGGAAGAGTATAAGTAAGTAGCACCTCACTATCATCATCATATATAGTGACTGTATAGATTTTTTCAATATTTATCTTTTCTTTACCTGTTTTCCTATGGCTACCCTTCCACGGACACCAAAAGAGACAAAACCAAGGATTCAGGCAACAAAATTTATGCTTGGGTTGAGCCCAACCATCACCATAAACCTACCAAAATAGCCTCTCTTGCCAGAGGAAATCTCATCAGTCATGCACCCTTGAGGCATCCATCATCTTCGCCCTCTTCATTACTTTCAACCTCCATGGCAAAAGATAAAACAATAGAGTACAGGGAAAGAGAGAGACAAAGATTTGCAAGAAAAGCATTAGGGAAAGAGAGGAGAAAAGGCACCTAAATTGCCCATGCCTTCTCCCTTTAACCAAGTCCTACAACCATCTTTTTTGTGATACTTGCCTTTGTATTGTTTTTTGCCTCTTTCTTCTTGAGTTACCAATGCTTGATTATTTCTGCCTTGGTCCATGGATTTCCTACGCATCTCCTTAGTCAATAAACTATCCACAACATCATTAAACTTCAGCTCACCATTTAGAGCTGAATTATCAATGGTTGTTCTAAAGGTATCCTATGATACATGCAAGGAGCACAACAAAAAGATTGCCTTGATCTCATCTTTTTAAACTTCAACTTTTAAGTTTGCATCTGACTGAATATGATGTTGAATTCATTTTCTTTTGCAAGTAAAATGTGGTTGTTATATAACTCAAAAAAACTGATTACAATAGAGTGCTCATGCTCAACAGACTAGCTGGAGCTGATGCAAAGTCACAAATATATCATGTATACAAGCCTCTCAAGGCGGTCTAGGAGGGATGGGGGCAAGAAGCCATGGAGGGGGGGTGTATCGCCATCTGGGGCTGCTTGCCTGCATCACAAAAAACAGGTCCTAGCCGCCCCAAGTGCGCATGAAATGGCAACAGAGCTCCTGACTCGCCCTGAACTCGCCTTGCACCTGATCTCATCAGCCGCAAAGGGAGTGGATGATGGAGGTCGACTCCCTATGATCTCCCACACCTTCGACCGGTCTGTGTGGGCTCCAGTACTTGGTGGATGGGTAGAGCCTCCAAATCGACCACTGCGCATGACCCTGTCTCGATAATGAATATCGTGTCTTGCATCCCGGCCTCATATAGAAGGTGACGGCCCTGGTTGACTGCGTGCCAGCAGAAAGCTTCCCATGAGATACAGGCTGGGTGCTATACAACAAAGGATGCGGCATGCTCCTCTCCACACGAGTTGCGCCTCCTCACATGACCAAAGGTAGTGCTTTCGGGTTTCCAAAGGCTATTGTGTGCAACGCTTACAACCTCCCTCCTTCTGCATTTGGGCAAGCCAGCTTTCCACCACCAAGCCTCCATGTGCCACCAGCCATGAGAAATATGATACCCTTCTCAGCCTCCAGCTATCTCATAGGTGGCGCCAGGTCCAACGGAAAGGCTCCGTGATGCTGTGCTCTGCCCAGTGTCTGCTACGTGACGGCGCCCAATCTGTATCCTCTTGCATTAGTATGCGTTTTCCAATCTTGGCAGTGTACTCAAGGAACCTGGGTGGCTTCTTGGCGACCGCAGTGGCTGGCCATAGCCACTCTCTTGGATCCCACTCCAGCTCATCAAGTGGTGTGCCCTCCCAAATCCAAAGGCACCACTCCTTGAGCTCCTTCCAGAAAACATAGGGGTCCAGTCGCCATGTCTTCCCCTGAAGGCTAACCACCTAAATCCTTCTCCATGAAAGGGCGGCTATCTCCTCATCCTGCTGCCCTTTGTCAAGGGACAAATACCCCCCCTCTTGAATCGCGAAGAAAGTCCAATGCGGGGTGCCGCCCACTCTACCTGCCACCTGTAGGGGGATGCCTGTTGGTGAAAGTCTAGTTGCCCATACCTCCCCGGGCTCTATTAACTCTCATATTAGGAGAGCAAGCCACTCCAGAGGTATTGCTACGTCTATCTCCCTTCTTCTCAACTCCACTCCTCTCTAGCAGCCTGATACTCGCTGCAGCACCTCCTCGTCTGCCATCCTGTACACCGCCCACTATGTCCTGATGGTATGAGCCAGGCCGGCCTCCCAACCAGCCCATTGGATATGGGGGTGCTCGCCGATCTGTGCCCCTTCTTGATCTTTGACCTCGGGGTTCAAGATCACTAGTTGATGGTTTATCTCCCCCTGGCAGCTTGGGGGGCTCTGGATTAGGGCCTTACAGAGGCCTTGCCACATGCGGAGTAAGCTACGTAGGAAAGGTGATCTGGGGGGGGTGATCTAGGCTGACGTGAAGATCCATCTCAGGGACGGCCTCCACTCACCGCCAAGCCTCGGTCTACAGTCCTGAAGACCCTCTTGCAATAAGACCTTCCAGGTCTGCCTTCTTGGTGTGAGGACGTGGACAACTAGCTTGCTCAAGAGGGCCATACTTTGATACTTTGGGTCTCTGACCCCAAGCTCTCCCTCTGACTGTTGCCGTATGATGGTCGCCCACGCCACCTTGGCCTTGGAATCCCTGGAGCCATGTGACCCTGACCGAAGGAAGTTCCGCACTAGGTGGCGAAGTTGTACTACGCAGGATGAGGAGAAGCACCAACACGAGGCGATGTACCAGGCCGTTGCTAGGACCTAGTTAACCACCAGGGCTCGGCCGGCTAGTGAGAGGCGAGCCGTGCTCCAATAGGTCAGTTTCCTCAGAATAGAATCAAGGACAGGAAGAAACTGTTGGGCAGGAGTGATGTCGAGTCCCACTTGGAACCCTAGGTACCGGACAGTCTGCCCTCTGCTCACCCATCTAAATCCTAGGTGGATGCCTCACTCCGTGCTAGAGTCTGGGTCTGTGAGGAAACCAATCGACTTTTGCTAGTTGATTTTCGCTCGCGCTGTAGAACCGAACACATCAAGAGCCAGACTCACTCTCTCCAGCATCAACTCATCATCCTCTATGTAGAGTATTGTATCATTTGCATACTCTAAGTCTAACAACTCAGTTTCCTCTCTCACTAGAAGTTGGAGGCCGCGTAATCCGCTCACACGTGACCTGAGGAAGTGAGGTATCGCCTCTACAAAGAGTAGAAACAGGTATGGGGCCAGGGGGCAGCCCTGTCGAACCGATCTCTCCAGCCGAAACTCCTCCCCTCGCCTTCCGCCTATGAGAACCCTACTGGTGGCCGATCTGTAAAGGGCGGAGACTCGGCGAATCCAAACCTGGGGAAAACCCAACCTCACCATGATGCCCTCTAGGAAGTCCAAGTCCACCCTGTCATAAGCTTTCTCAAAATCCAAGAATAGTACGGCCAGTCTCTGCCCAGTGTGTTGAGCCCACTGTGTTGCCTCAAAGAAGGTAAGTACATTGTCTAGGATGCTCCTATCCTAGACAAAGCCTGTCTGTGTGTCATGGATGATGTCTGGGAACACAGGGCGTAGTTGCCTACCAATCATCTTTACTAGTGCCTTATAGACCACTGACAATAAGGTGATCGGTTTCCACTGGGAAAGCTCCAAGTGGTCTTCCCCTTTGGGCAGAAGACTGATAAGACTTGCCGAAAGACTCCTTGGCATCTGTCTTGAAGTGAAAATCTCCTGGAAGGCCATCAGTAGGGGGTTCTTCACCACTTCCCAGTAGGTAGTGAAGAAGGCCTTAGAGAGACCATCCTCTCCCGGGCATTTCTGCGCATCCTGTGTATGGAAAACTTCCTCTAGTTTCTTCTCTCTAAAGGGGGCTAGGAGGGAGCGTCCCATCTCCTTTGTGAACGAGGGACGGGATGTGATTCCAAACCTGCTGACCTACATCTCTATTCTCTAGCGGAGGCTGTCTCCTGCTGGAAAAGATGTGTGTAATAGTCGGTGGCAATCTCCATCACCTCGTCTGGGCTAGAACGAGTCCTCCCACACTGATCTCGAAGGCTGTGGATTTGCTCTCCTGCGGTGCGTAGCTGGTGCACTTGGAAGAACTCCTTGCACATCGTGTCCCCCTTCCGCGTCCAGAAGGTTGCTGAGATGCGGAAAGAGAACTCCGAGCACCTATTCTCTAGGCCAGCAATAGCTACTCGTGCGCGCACCTCCTGTGCGTGGAGGGTGGGATCCCCTGGTGCCTCTTGTAATAATCTCTGTGTGGCTGCAAGGTCCCATCGGAGTGCTCTGTCCTCCTCCCAGCACTGTTGCCTAGCCTGTATGGCTGCCTCTTGGCAGATTCTGCTCGACTCGGCTAGGACCTCTGCGACCTCCTTTGCTATCTAGTCCCTCTTGCTCCACTCTTTGGTTGTTGAAGTCTCCTTCAACGATCCAGGAGTCCACCTCTGGGAGTCCATCCGCGATCTCCATCTAGAACCAGTTGCGTGCCCTAACCTCTGTAGGAGCATAGACATTGAGGACTCCAAGGCATGAGTCCCCAATATCCAACCTGATCCATAGAACCCTCCCTGCCACTATTGTCCTGTGTTCTACAGGAAGTGAGACTCAGGCTAATAGAGATGCATACGTCTCTACTCTTGTCGTGGGCACCTATGGTGTGCTCCTAGTAAGTGTGGGAGCTACCCGGGAGTACCTTCCCTACCCGTTGGGCCTGGGTGGGGGTGAGCTTCTGCTCCTATAGAAGTAAGATGTCGATTCGTCTGGCAAGGGCAGGCTGTAGCGCTTGCCGAACAATCAACTTCTTGGAACCACGTGCCCTACTGTAGTGGAGACTATTCACATTCCAGGATGGAAGGTGTAAGCTCATGGGGAAACTTGTGATTGACCGAACAGGCATCTGTTCGGTGTGGAGGTTGTTGATGAGGAGGAAAAACTATGAGACATGCAAGTACGCTTTGCCGCCGGTTTGGACGGCGAACTCCAGTCCCCCATGGTGGCCCTCGGCTAGACCATAGGGGTGATAGATGCTCCAGGTGGTACTATCAATGCATCTATTAGTCATGCTGAGAGTTGTAACTCTGTACATTGGTAGAAATGGGCCGCCTGTGCCAAGGGCCACTTGATCACATCCCTCTGAGCTCTCCACTGTGGAGGGGCTCGAAAGATAATGCTCAAGTGTGGGACCTCAGCGTCACCCACCAGTTAATGTCCATCATGCAACTAGGCCACTGTTGTGCAAACAGTGCTAGCCCTTCTTCTCCCATCCGCTAGGAGATGTGGTCTGCCACTTGACTCTTCAACTCCTCTATCTCCGTAGTTGTCCAATCCCCTGAGTGAGAGGAATGAAGAAAAAAGGCGTAGTTTGGTCCATCCAGTGGTGCTAGTAGATGGACCTTGCCCCTCCTTGACTTACAAACCACAAAGATCTCCACCTCTAGGGGTAGTGGGAACTCTCCGCGCTCTGCAACTGTCAGGTAGGACTATGGGTCACTACGAATGAATTCCTGTGGCAATAACTGTGCCTGTCTCAGGAAAGTGTGATAAGCGGCAGGGGTAGATGAGCTCCTAGCTATGTGGGAGGGGGAAGACTGCTGGTACGAGGAGGATGTAGTTGTGTGTCGCTCATCTCCTCTTGTCGGAGGGGGGGGGGTGGGTCACCTGAATCGGGTGCGGATCAGGGGGGTGCTTGGTAGGGGAGGTGGTGGGAGGGAAAAGGATCGAGGGATGGTGGGATGGATGGAGGTGCATGGCGGGTGGGGGGGGGGGAGGGGACTGGTGGCCGTGGAAAGGGGGGTTTGTGGGCCAGGGTCAGTGCGGGGGGGAGGGGGGGACATGGAATGTGGAGGGGCGGTGGGTGGGGAATCTCAAGTGAGATAGTCTATGGTGCGGGTGGTGGATGTGGGGGGCTGCGGTCCTGCCCGATGGGGCAGGCAAGGGGGGGTTGTGGAGTGCTCTACTGAGGGGGCGTCGCTCGCCCACTTGCTCCCTGTTGTCGAGGCTAGGTCTGAGGAGCTGGGTGCGTCCCCCTTGCCGTCTCTCTCTCTGTCGACTCTGGACCCATGTGAAGTCATCAGCGTCCACGTGCGGGCTTGTTGGCGGAGCTGCCTTGGCTCCAAAACGCGTACAAACTGTTGCCTGATGCCCAAAGTCATGGCAACACACACACTGTCTTGGTTGCCCAGTCACAATGACCTGCTGTCTAGAGGAGTAACCTCCTGCCTCAATCTCTAGGAACTTTGGTATACTCTTTGTGTCTTTCACGGCCGCTCGTATCTTTGGGACTCTTGTAGCTGTTAACCCCAAGTCAAGATGGCGAAGTCAAGATGGCGAAAGATGGAGAAAAAACAAAGGAAGATGAAGAAAGAGTAAAGACACGCAAGCGACCTCTAAAGATGAACCGGGGCAAAAAACACAACCTTAAAAGAAAAGGCGCCTCAAAAAACTCGGAAAATCCTTGTAAAAGAGCACCAGGTTCCCTCGTGTGCCCATTGTAAAATATTAGATGGGTGTAGGCTAGAGGCACGAGGCTAAAAGAGGAAAATGAAAAAAAGACCTTGCCACAATGGCCGGCCATGTAAAAAAGGAATGGATGGCTATGGGATTTTAGGGTTTGTATATATAAAGTTCAAAATGAATAAGAGATCATTCTTTGGTGTGTGGCAAAAGGAGTCTTCTTCTTCTCTCCTTCTCACCTTCTTGCTTGTGTGTGCTCTTGAGAGGGAGTGTGAGAGTGTGAGCGAGTGAGTGTGTGTGAGAGTGAGGGATCAAGAGGGTGAAGCTCTTCACCATCTCCTCTTCTTCTTCTCTTCCCTCCTCTCTTGCGCGCGCGGCTATGGAGGATGGAGCTTGGAGGTGGAGGCTTGAGGATGCTTGAGCTAGCATCTAGGATCGTGGAGCTACCGGTATGTGAAAAACAGGAGGCAACTCATATCGGCACTAAGGTAAGCTCACTACACTCGTAGGATCGACGGCGCATTGGCTAGGTGAGAGATAGCCATTAGAGCTCGCTTGGAACGCTTGAAACAATAAGCGGTCCGTGGGTCTTGGCGGTTGAGCGAAAGCTCCCACATTTTGGTTCCGTTGCCGGGACCAACGGATTCAAGCTTGAGCACTAGTGCGCCTCATATCGAGCATCGAAGTAAAGGATTCATCCCCGAAATGGAGTTTGAGATAGGTAGGAAGTTGGGTGTTTTTGATCTTCAAAACAAGTAAGTATTTTGGGTTATTTTGTTTGTTTAATGATTAGGAAACATGCAGAAATCAGTTCAGTATTTTGCTTTCGATTCGTGTTGCATTTAGAGTAGGATAGGATTAGGAAATCGCACCGGAGAAGGGTAGGGTTTACTGTTGCAAAACAGGGCAAATAGGGCAAAAAAAAATCGTGCAAAAATGGCAAAAAGCTCGCTTGTGATGCTTAAGATTGGTAAGTGAGTGATTGGGGGCGTCAACACCATACCCGGGAAGGGGTATAAGAGCCAAAAGGCCAAGGAAACACTCATTTGCAACAGTTCAGAGAGAGAGAGAGAGAGAGAGAGAGAGAGAGAGAGAGAGAGAGAGAGCTAGAGCTACCGGCTGATTCGATTCGATCGCACCAACGACGAGCCCATCACTCCATCCAGGTATATGAATCCCTTCTCTTACTTCCTTAGGTAGGATCTGGAAGGTTATGCCTGGTATGATTGAGTGAAGCACGGGAAACGATCGAAATCGAGTTTGCGCTGTTTACGTGCGCCGCGCTCGGCTCGTCCGAGTCGCCACTCTTGGGCCAAGTCCCAGAATCGGCCCTTGGCCCCCCGCCATTCGGCCCATCCGACCAAAACCCTAATCGGCCCGTCCGGGTCTATAATTCGGTGGACAAACTCTGCCCTTGGCCACGTGTCAAATTCGACCCTCGGCCCATCCGAACAACCTCGTCCGAGTCAACCACTCCGAGTGACTCCGTCCGAGTCCACCCTGCCAAGTCCTGGATTCGGCCCTCGGCCCCTGCGCCTCGGCCCGTTCGAGTAACCCACTCGGACCCTGCAATTCGGACCAGTTGGGCCGAGTGTAGATTTTTACCAGATCTTCAGAAAATTGACTTGACCCGGCTAGGACTCAGCAGCTCAAACTGTCGAAAGCCCGTAGGGCGCTCAGAACTTGATTCTGGCACGCGGAATAGGCAAAATCGTAGGGCGCCGCTGCTCAGTAGCCAGAAGTGGGCAGTTGCGAGACCTAGAGGCTTAGACGCGACTTGCTGAGCTGTAAGGCCTGATCGGACAAAAAATGAACGAGACAATAACTTAGGGAAACCCTAAATCCTGACAAGATGGCCAGGAAGTTGACCAACAAGCCTATTCGGCCCAAAACAACGCGAGAGTGTGTAAGACGACTAGGAAGTGGTTACTGCACTCCCCCTGAATTTTTACACTTGAAGTACACTTAAGAAAACTGAAAGCTTGATTGAGCACAAATGCACGAGGAAAGACACATTGAGTGGCCATAAATTGAGGATTGTATTAAATAATTGAAGGAACTCACCTAGATAAACCACTCAAGGAACCCACCAATAGGAGAGAACCTAATACAGAGACAAACCATCAACGCTCAGAGGTAGGACCAAGCAAGGGACGCCGACGAAGTGGATCTGACGAGCCTACTGAACCTGATCGATAGCTTGGTGGAGCACGACAACTCGACAATGGCAGAAGAAAGTCCAGACCGCAGATACAACGAGGAATTCGACTTAGGAGCCTTTCCAGATTCAGTTCAGCAGCTGGTCAGTAGTTACGACACTCGTGCTCGGTATGAGCACCGCGGTAGGACGCCGGACGCTATCATTGCAGATCTAGAAGAGGAGAGAAAGCTGGCCCGCAAGGCATTGCAAAGCATGGCTGAGTACAATAGGGATCAGCAGGCTAGGAACCAAAGGCAAGGCATGGAGTTGCGAGAGGTGCAGCGGGTACTGAACTTGGCTAGCAGGAATCGAACGGACCATGAGAGGGCACTAGAAGGAGACTTAATGCTGAAGTAAGCTTCTTATGAAGCGACTGCTCAATAACACGGTTGCAGAACAAAGTGCCACGGCTCTAGCGACGTCGCTGCTCGCAGGATTAGGAGCAAACCAAGGCTCAAAGAGCCAGTCTAAAATCCCTATTGTTGCCAAGCAACTCGATAAGTACCAGTCCCATGACGATTTCTACAGCTTTGTCGAGTAGTTCGAGCAAGTCTGCGAAGCCAACGGCCTCAACGACTTGACTCAATGCTCGCAAGCGTTCGGACTTTGCTTGGGCGACAAAGGTAGGACGTGGTATACGAGCTTCGATAACGCAGAGCGAGCCAACTTCGATAGCCTTAAGGATCTCTTCATTAAGAGATTTGCTGAGCCCGGATACTCCGATAATCTACTAGTACGCTTGATGAACGTCAAGCAGAAAGAGGACATTTGCGATTACGTGACCCATGTACAGAGTCTCTTAAAGAGAATCCCTACTGGAGAGTGACCGACTGAAAGAGCAGTGTCAACTGTATTCATCAGTGGGATTCAGAACGAGGAACTATACAAGGCTTTGGCAGGCAACTCGATCTTGCAGCGGGACGCGCTAGCCAGGGTCTTTGAGGAGGCCATCCGAGTTGACGATCAGCTGAAGGAACGGAGCTCCAGAAGCGCGAACCTAGAGGAGACCAATTCGCGAAGCTCAGAGAGAGTGTTAGCCTCGAGTGAACGATCAACACCATCATCCCAGGATAAGGGGAAAACCACCGAAATGAATCAAGACTTGGCTGACGTTAGAATGGAACTAGCCAAGTTGCAAGATATGTTGAGACGACCAACGCGCCCACACATCCAATGTGTGTACTGTGGCGGAAACCACTTGCCAGCCGAGTGTCAAGACCCTAGGTCACGACCTTGCGCTAACTGTGGTAGGTTCGGTTATGACGTCACGCATTGTAGACTGCCAAGGAGACTTCCATACTCACAACCATACGGCCAGCCTTACCTAGTGAACAGGCCACAGCCATTTTTCAGAAGAGGAGTCCCATTGGCCCTCCCTGCGCCTAACGACATAAAGCCAGCCGTTCCTAGGATGGAAATAAATCCTACAGGCATTCCTAGGCCGCCTGGTCCTTACGTAACCCACCCACCGAGTGACGCTCCTGCCCACTATGTGGAAGAACCAAACGAGGAGGAAGCTTACATATGCCCTTACGTTTCGCATGACGACGAGGGCAACGCTGTCCTCATGGACTATCGCCCAGTCCCGGTGATGGCGTTAGGAAGAGGACGAGGTAAGGGCCTAGGAGGGCAGGCATAGGATCCAATCACCTGTTGGACTTGTGGCCACCCAGGTCATTTCTCATCTCGCTGTCTTGAGAGGGAGCAGCACAACAGAGATAAGGCTGACCAAAGGTGTGCCGAGTGCGGAATCACCCATCCTTTCGTTGACTGCCCAAGGCGAAAACCGTCATCTAGCTCAGCCAACGAACCATCGATCCTATTGGGGCTGTCCGGTGTTGAGAACCACGACGGGGAGGCTACGCCTATCCCCTTACGAGTCATGACCCGTGCCCAAACGAAGCAAGCTGGCATCTCTCTGCCAGGACCTAGCAATCTTGATGCAGCCTCGATAGGGAAGAAGAGTCGTAGACGGCGGAAGAGGAAGTCAGAAGCTAAAATTGCACTAAAAACGGAGTGTTACAACTCTGCCCGTTGGAAAGAAGGTCTCCGATGCAGAAGCAGAGACGTCAGCCCCTAAGACGGCAGAAAAGGGAAGCGCTAAGATAGGGGAATACCTGTAATCGAAGCGACAATTAGAAGCCATAGAGAAAGTGAGAGAATGGGTGAAGGAAGCCCAAGAACACCTAAAGGATGCTGAGCCCATCATAGAGGATGGGATCGATGACCTCTCCAACATAAGTACGCCGACCTCACTTCCACAACCAAAGTCAAAAGAAGCAACTGCACCACGAGCGGTACCGCTAAGGCCAAGCCTCGGTGCTGCTACAGGGCCAAGGTTCAGTCACGGCCACTGGCCAGGACAATCCAGGTTAGGAGAGACGAACACCCAATGATCTCCTAACCACACTAGTGACTACATCTGTAACACTCAGTCTGGGAGATCTGCTTAGGCAGCACCCCACCCTATGGCAGGATCTTAAGCAGTGGGTTGAAGGGTCACAAGAGTAGGTCACGATAGACCCTCATGACCATGAGGCAGAAATGCAAATACCGAGTTTGACGCTGCACTCTATGCCTAAGTCCTTGCACGTCAATGCCTTTTGGGAAGGCTCCAAGATGCATGCAGTCTTACCGATCTTAGCCCTAGGCGATACAACGAGGAAGGAAATCGTAGACACGGGGGCCAGGGTTAGTATGCTTAGCCACACAGTGCTTCAAACTTGGGGAAACCCACCTGTTGAGACTGCTAGGTTTAGTGCACACTAGCGAACGGTATGAAAGTTAAGCCATTCGGGGTGCTTAAGAATTGGCCAGTGAAGATTGCAGGCGTCCAGTTCTCCGTTGACTTTATAGTCATGAAGGGAGTGGACTACGACATCCTATTAGGCCGCCCCTAGATGCGCAATGCTAGGGTCATCGAAGATTGGGGTAACGGCTTAATCTTTCTTGGCAATAGGACGGACGCCGTGAGAGTAGAGATGGACACCTGGAAGACCTCATCCATCGACTTAGATGCCATCTCTGCTATGCTCAAAGGTAATGCTCAGGCCAAGAAGTCCTACGGGCCCTTGACTAGGTATATCCCATGCCTAGAGGACGAGCGGGATTGGATGCATGTCCTTGCTACAATCGACCTGCTGTTCTCTGATCACGAAGCATATGAGCAAGCCATCAAAACAATCGGCAAGGCTGACGACACACCCTCTGTGCCAGTCTACATGATGGCAGGAAGCCTCCAAGGGAAGCCAAAGCCCGTCAACTCCCACATCCCAACCGACAAAAGGGAACTCCAGGAGATACTGGAATATCTATCGGACAAGCTAGTTGGCAATCCAGCTGCAAATCTCAAACCACTCCAGGATCTCTTAGATGAATCCAAGTGGCAATGGACCAGAGTGTATGACTTAAACCTCATGTATAACTGGGCCCTGGTGTCCGACCAACGACCAGGGATAGACGGAGTCCTAGGAGATGACGAGCAGTCTGATGAAGAAAATTCGAACGACGAATACGAAGACTGCCAGTCCTTCAGTGATGAAAGTGAGGGTGAGGTAGATACCGTGGAATATGACACTGAAGGACAAGAAATAGAGCAAATACGGGTAGACTCAAGCCGCAGAGAAAGAGTATCTTCTGGAGGAAACGAGGAGTCATGAGCGTGGAATGTGACTACGCCTGGTTGGAACACATAGGAGCCATAGACCTCGGGCAAGCAGGACTAGCCCAGCTAAGAATGACATCGGTGCTTAGAACTGAATCACCATCTGAATTGCGCCCACCAGGAGAGACCATCTTTTCTAGCGAAGGAGGGGGATTCGACTCTGAATCAGAGGTTAGCTCGGATAGTGATCGAGAGATCCCTAGGCCGCCCACAATCAGACGCACCAAGGGGGACCTACCGGTCCACCTGAGGCGCAGACGATTGAGACAGGAAAAGGCAAAACAACCCAGGGATACTTGAACAGAAGAACAACGAAAATCGTAGGACCTCCCTAAACGATTCACGAAATTCAAAAAGGGGGATAGGGTGGTAGTGCTGTTAGGTGCCAAACGTCAAGCACAGACAAGCGAACCAATCGAGGGACCAGCCAGGGTCAAGGAGGTGGACCTAGCCCAAGTAGGGGAACCACCCCGACTAGTCTTCATTGCTGACGACTTGACTAACGCAGAAGAAACGAGTCTTGTCGCTCTCTTGCGAGAGTACATAGACGTGTTCGCTTGGTCCTTAGGAGAGCTTAAGGGGGTAGCCTTTAGTGTCGTGACCCACAACATACCCATGACGCCGGACGCAATATCGGTCAAGCAGCGACCGTACCCTATGAATCCAAAACATGCTCATGCTGTCAAGGAGGAGATTGATAAGCTGATGAGAGCAGGATTCATTTATGAAATTGAGCACACAGACTGGGTATCGCCCATAGTCATCATGATGAAGAAGAATGGAAAAATCCGAGCGTGCGTCAATTACAAGAAGGTAAACGCTGCCACCAAGAGGGACAACTATCCGTTGCCGTACACCGAGCACATGCTTGAGAGAGTGGCAGGCAAGGAAGCCTATAGTTTCCTGGACGGCTTCTCAGGGTACAACCAGGTGCAAGTGCATCCTGTGGACTGCCTTCGCCACTGAGTGGGGTGTCTTTGCTTACATAGTCATGCCCTTTGGGTTGACTAATGCCCCCGCTACTTTCCAACGCCTCATGTGCACCATCTTTAAGGACATGCTTCACAAGGAGTTAGAAGTCTTTGTCGACGACCTTTGTGTCCACTCGACGTGGGTCGAACACTTAGACAGACTCCGAGCAGTTTTTAAGCGGTGTCGGTTATACCGCCTCTCCTTGAACCCCTTAAAGTGCTAGTTTTGGGTGAAGCATGGATGCATTCTAGGGCACGTGGTGTCAAAGAACGGCATTGCCACTGACTTCTCGGAGGCAGAGGAGAGAGAAAGGAAGAGGAGGCAGGAAGAAGAAGAGACAACGGAACAAGTCAGGCAGGCTAAAAAGGAGTCCAAGCGAGAGGCTGAAAGGAGAAGAAAAGAAGAGCAGGAGAAAAAAGAAAAACTAGAGGAAGAATGCAAAAAGGCCGAGGAGGAAAGGAAAAGAAGAGTCGCGGAGGAGGACGAGGAGTTAAGAAGAAAAGAGGAGGACCTGGCCGAAGCTACATGCCGGTCCATCGAGCAGCAGTGCAAGGCAGATGACCCAGAAGCCTGGAATCAGCCCAGGAAAGAGAGGCCTAGCTCCAGCATGCAGGCCCCAGAACCCGCGCTCCCCGCAGTTCCAGGAGGAAAAGGCAAAGCACCCCTGCATCCCATCCCCACCCTCATGGTACCCCCCGTTGAACCCACTACGCCCACCCCTAGCATCCCCACCAGCTTGGAAGTGTCCAACCTGGTGGCCTGGATGCAATACTTCATCAGCAAGGAAATGGCCCAAGGGAAAAGCATGGAAACTATGACCACAGGACCAAAAAGGCCAGCTGCAGATGCTGAATCAAGGCAGGATCAAAAGCACCCATGCATGGAGGCCTCAACTACCCCCACCCACACAGCCATGACGCCACCAACCGGTTACGACGAATACGTCGCTGAGCTGCTCTCCCAACTGGAGAGAGCGAAGGAGGAGAAAAGGATGGCTGTGGCTGAGTTGATGACAGAAAAAGAGTTAGTGGCGGCTTTCCAATTGGAAAAAACCCGCATCATCGCCATGCAGCAACGCCAAATATTCGAACTCAAGCAAGAGTTGAAAGCCAAAGATAATAAGGAAGAAAGTTACAAGCAGCGGCTGGAGGACGAAAATCAGGAACTTGTGCAAATGCAGAGGGAGTACAAGCTCCTCCTGATGCAATATAAGGAACTGGAGTCAAAGTATAAGGAACTGGAGTCAAAGACCGCTACCATTGGGCAGACGATGGAGGAGCTGAACGCCAAGGAAGAGGAGAGGAGCCAAGAGAGGGAGCAACAACAAAAGAAGATCGAGTTTGACCGATCAGCTGCGGCTCGGGAAGAAAGAACAAGACAACATGAGCAAAGAGCTCAGGGCCCAAGAGCAGAAGCTCGTAACCCTAGCTCAAAAGCAAGGGGAGAGCATGGAAGGAATGAGCAAAAGGGCAGAGGAATGGGCTACGCAGAACGAGGCATGGCTGAAGGCTCTGGCGCGGTGCCTCGCCTTGGTGGAGAAGGAAAAAATCTTGACAGAAAGCAAAGCGGACGCCATCCAGACAGCCTTCACTGGCCAACAACAAGCCTTCCTCAATACTCTGTTGGATACAACTCAACCAGAGGGAACGGAGCCGTTGGAGGTGGTAAAGAAGAAATCAAGCATTGCACGCAGAGCTCTGTACGCGGGGCTGCAGATGCCACCCCAACCTGCAGAGGTAAGGCTGGGCCTAGAAGAGCAGTGAAAGTATCTACTACTAGCCGGCCTAACCCCCCAGGAGGCAGATGCCCTCGGCTTTGAAGAAAGAGCACTACAAGAAAACCGGCAGGGGGAGGAAGTCGAATTCGAAATTGACATGAACAGATTCAGAGAAGATGTAATCCCGCAGCCCCCCTCGCCGCACGAACAAGATCAAAGCAACAATCCGACCCGCCCCTGGACAGACAGGCCATCCTTAAAGAGCGGCGGAAAAATCTGGTCGAAGAGGCCAGAAAACGGCTGCAGGCCAAGCCAGTCGTGCAGCCCTCCGCTCCCCTCCCACCGTGCCCCGAAGACCTACCAATGCAATTCCACGCAGAACTAGTGGTCTGGGAACGGCAAGAACTGGAAAAGGACCCTTTCTCTTTCAGTTTCCTTATGCCTGATAGCCTGAGAAGGGTCCTGCCGATCAAGGCGATGGAGGAGGTGATTGCGGTTGACAGCCGACTAGGCCAAAGATGGCTGGGGGACAGGGCCAGGACCCCCACCTTGTGGGGCACGGAAGAGGCCGAATTCTGGCAAGACAAAATATACGAGGTGCCACACACAGTAAGGGGCTACGACTGCCAACCCCTCTGGAGGAGGCAAATATGTAATACCAACATGCTCTCTTGGATGGCTTTTTGCAACACCCTACCCTACGAGTGGAACGACCCCACGTTTATGGCGTATCCCCGTAGGGTAGGTATGGATTTTGTCGCCACTCTCCATGGGAGGCACGACTTCCCCGTCATGTACAATGCCAACGCCACTTCCTTTGAGAATGCTCTACTTTTTGATCTAGGAAGCCTGCCCGCCTCCATGACGCGTTTCCTTGCTGAGTTCTCCTCCTGCCCAGATCTCACATTCATAACCACCTGTAATTACCTTAGGCTCCTTAAACTTCTACTTAAGCAAGATCCGGCACCACAAGAAAGTGGCTTGCCTCCCCTCTTTTTTGATCCTAACGCTATCGATAGTTGCGCTATGACCCGCTTAATGATGAGGGCTAGCCTACTA
Source organism: Lygodium microphyllum (assembly GCF_053477565.2). Taxonomy (NCBI): domain Eukaryota; kingdom Viridiplantae; phylum Streptophyta; class Polypodiopsida; order Schizaeales; family Lygodiaceae; genus Lygodium; species Lygodium microphyllum. The sequence goes on along the minus strand of NC_141141.1, from coordinate 11,538,389 downwards.
CCTTCATTTTGTTTAGCGCTCCTAGAGGATATGAGTGACAGCCAATTCACTAGGTGCAATCACCCCTTCCTATCCACCACCTCTCTCCATGTCCGCATGAACCTGAAAGGGTACATGCAAAGCCATCAATTTTTACGCAAATCCATCCGTCCGCCCTCCCTCCTCATTCCGACGATGAGAACTAGACTTGGTTGTCCTGCTCCTCATGTAATACTATCCCGAAACGTATCCAAAAAAAAAAAAAAAAAAAACGCACGATCACTGCACCTAGGGGTCCTTAAGTTAGGCGTGTCCAGTGACCTTGGTCGGCTGGCTCCACTCCTAACCCCCTAGCCCTTTTTGATCCCCCACGTCACGCTTAGGGCACATCAACGGCAGGACACACCTAGGGAGGTAACACTCACCTATGGTTCGACTTGTCACCCTAAGCCACTGGCACTACCCCTCCTTAACACAAATGGGGTCCTCAAGTGTGGGACATCACCCGGGTTCGCCTGCGGTTAAGACCCACTTCCCCATTTCACTAGCACGAGCACATTGCACCAACACACTGAGGACTTCGCCCCCCTAGGTACAGCACCGCACCTTCCTCTTCAGATCCACCACAAACGCCCAATCACCAACATCGGAGGCCCTCGTCCACCCATGCAATCCACTGAGCTGCTTCGACGAACCTTGTTCTTGAGCTTCCACAAACTCCTGAGTCTACATGTGGCCCTCACCCTTCCACCCACACCAAAAGTGCCATGGACTGGCACCTGTCTAGGAGGGGGATAATGTTAACCCCAAGTCAAGATGGCGAAAGATGGAGAAAAAGCAAAGGAAGATGAAGAAAGAGCAAAGACACGCAAGCAGCCTCTAAAGATGAACCGGGGCAAAAAGCGCAACCTTAAAAGAAAAGGCACCTCAAAAAACTCAGAAAATCCTTGTAGAACAGTGCCAGGCTCTCTCCTGTGCCCATTGTAAAATATTAGACGGGTGTAGGCTAGTGGCACGGGGCTAAAAGAGGAAAATGGAAAAAAGACCTTGCCACAATGGCCGGCCATGTAAAAAAGGGATGGGTGCCCATGGGATTTTAGGGTTTGTATATATAAAGTTCAAAAAGTGAATAAGAGATCATTCTTTGGTGTGTGGCAAAAGAAGTCTTCTTCTTCTTCTCTCCTTCTCACCTTCTTGCTTGTGTGCGCTCTTGAGAGAGGGAGTGTGAGAGTATGAGAGAGTGAGTGCGTGTGAGAGTGAGGGATCAAGAGGGTGAAGCTCTTCACCGTCTCCTCTTCTTCTTCTTCTCTTCCCTCCTCTCTTCTTGAGCGCGTGGCTATGGAGGATGGAGTTTGGAGGTGGAGGAGGCTTGAGGATGCTTGAGCTAGCATCTAGGATCGTGGAGCTACCGGTGTGTGAAAAAGAGGAGGCAACTTATATTGGCACTAAGGTAAGCTCACTACACTCGTAGGATCGACGGCGCGTTGGCTAGGTGAGAGATAGCCATTAGAGCTCGTAGCTGTTACTGCATCCGTGAAGGTGGCAGGAAGAACTGTACCGAAAAGCCGTCCAAAGTCCTCCACTAACTGGCGGTACTCTACTGCCAGCTCGGGGAAAAGTAAGGTGACTGTATGTTTGAGAAATCTGTTATGGAGCGCAAATGTCTCCACTGTGAAGTTGTTCCTCAGAGAGGATGATGCACAAGGTGTTTGACTTGGGGGCACCTGCAGAATGCGTCGGCATCTAACCAGAGGTTTCCATTGCGCGTCCCTGTTGAGAACCTACCTATCATGCTGCAATGCTAACGGAGGGGGGGAGTTGCTGCAGGGGGAGGGAGCAACTGAGGGGGGGGATTGCTGTTTTTTTTAATTTTTTGATTTTTAATTTTTTTAAAGGCGGAGGCGACGGGTAGGGGGCGACGGGCACAAATGGGGATGATGGCCAAGGGGCGGGGGTGCGCATTGGTGGGGGATGATGGCGAGGGGGTGGAGTCGTGAGCTGCAGAAGGCTCTAGCGTGGACCATAGTAGGTCTAGGCAGGACCATGGTGACAGTAGGCGTGAGGTAGGCGACTGGTGCAGAAGCGTGATGGGCAGCAGTTGACGAGCGACTGCAACTGACGAATGGCTTCAGCGGGCAACCAGCGAATGGGACAACTTCAGGGTGCAACCAGTAGGCGGCAATTTGGTAGGCGCGATAGGCCACGGACTTGAACTGCCCGTTGACCCGCAATTTTTCTCCCCTTTTTTTTTTCAAAAATATTTGAGATTACTTTTGCCTCCTCTCCTCCAGGTGTTCGCGCGTGCAAGCACAGTGTGCAAATCTGTGCAGGTTTAGGCCCAAAAATTTGGGCTTTTCCCGAATCTGGGTATCTCAACGCAGAATTGGACAATGTGACTCAGAAATTGCAAAGTCGGTGCACATTTGCCCGGGAATTTTGGGGGCTTTTCACATTTTAGTGAAATTCTTTCAATTTCACTGAAATTAGTGCATGTAGGACTTGGAAAATTTGGGGATTTGTCCAGATTTGGTGCGAAGAAGATGGAATAGTGATATCTGTCTCAGAAATTGCAGGAATTTGTGACATTTTGTCCTCGACATTTGGGGCTTTTCATGTACATGCACAAATTGGGCTGAAATTTACCCAATTTCTCGACATTGATGTAGATTGGACCCGGTGCAATTTGGGGCTTTTGCTGTTTGGGCAAAATCCGTGCAGCATTTGGTCCGTTTATGTACATGCAGGTTGAATTCCATGCAATTTGGACATCAACACTTGGTAAAATTTGGGGGTTTTTGCTGAAACTGCTCTATTTTGGCAAAATTGGCTTGTTCTATGCATGATAGAGAAAATGCAGATGTGTGGTTGATGCTTTGAGCACAAAAATTTTGGGCCTTTTGACCATTCGAGTCAAATTTTATGCCCGTGGGTACATGCAAACAGAAATTGCAACTAAAATTTGGGATTTCTCATGTAATGTGATGCATATGCCCTTGGAATAGCTGTAATTAGTTGGATAATGTTGTAGCACATGGTTTGGTGCTTCTGAAAATTTATTTACAGATCTGAAATTTGTGCTTCTACTTGGTCATTTATTGCTGGTTGGTACTTGTTTGTACCTTGGTCACTTGGGTGACAGTTTGGGTCTGCATTTGCTGGTTTTTTTGTCACATTTGGGCTGAAAATCATGGCTGGCAGCAATGACAGCAATAATCTGATGCACATAAAGAAGCTTGAAGGCGCACATAACTTTGCAGTTTGGCAAAAGCAGTGCTACAATATCCTGTTGCAAAAGAAGTAGGCAAAGCCGATCAAAACCAAAGGGGCAAAGCCCATGGACATGGAACAGGACGATTGGGATGAGTTAAATGAGCTTGCACGCTTAACCATAGAGCTATTGATTTCTAATGCCTTGCTGTTCAACATTGAAGTTTGGATTCTGCATATGCTATATGGACTAGACTGGAAGAACTGTATGCACAGAAGAGTGCTGCAAGCAAAGTGTACTATCTGAAAAAGCTTATAGATTTGCATATGAAAGAGGGTATAACAATGTCTACTCACTTGAGTGAGTTTAACTCCATTTTCAGCCAGCTGGTTGTCTTGAAGTTCATGATTGATGAGGAATTTAAGGCTACTTTCTTGCTTTGCACTCTACCAGAGAGTTGGGATACATTCATGACTGCTATGAGCAATTCTAATATAATCTTTTTATATGCTGATGTAGAGAGTGCTCTACTTATGGAAGAGATGAATTGGTAGAACAATACATCCAGTAAGTCTTCCAGTGCTTTGCATACTAGGGGCAGATCACAGCAAAAGGGAAAATATGATAGCAAGGGATGCAGTAAATCATGTGGCAAAGATGTCAAATGTCATCATTGTGGCAAGAAGGGTCACTTTAAACGTGATTGCTACAAATGGAAGAAAGAGAAAGGAAAAGGCAAAAAGACAGATGATAGCAAGGAAGAGAAGAAGGAGAGTCAGCCTAAGAAGAGCAGTGTAAAAATTGAAGAGGTGAATGTAGTCACTCATGACAGTGACAGTGGGAGTGACGTACTCTTTGTCTCTTCACACTTTGGTGCACATGCTTTACTTGTAGATACAGATGATGACATGCATACTTGGATTTTTGATTCAGGTGCTTCATTTCATGTTACATCGTGAGTGGTTCTCCGCCTATACAGGGGGCGGCATGGTGTTGTCCATCTTAGGGACAACTATGCATGTGAGATTGCAAGTATTGGCAGTGTGCAATTACAGTTTTAGCATGGCTCTGTCTTTACACTTCAGCATGCACGGCATGTACCTCAGCTCAAGAAGAGCTTGATTAGCACAGGGTAGCTAGATGATGATGGTTTTCATACTACCTTTGGTGATGGAAAATGAAAGATTTGTAAGGGATCTAGGGTTATTGCTAGAGGTTGCAAGAGTGATACTTTGTATCCACTTCATGTATCTAGTGTGCGTGGCCATATTGTTACTGTGATCGAGCAGCCAAGCGTTTCTTTGTGGCATGGCCAGTTGGGACACATGAGTCAAATTGGAATGAAAGTGCTTTCTCATTTGGGTTACTTGTCTTGTCTTCGTTATGCTGATTTTGAGTACTGTGATCATTGTATTTATGGCAAACATACACAGATGTCTCATAAAAAGTCTCTTTCTTTGAAATATTCTTCTCTAGAGTTAGTACATTCGGATGTATGTCAAATGCCAAGATTATCTTTAGGGGGAAAGAAATATTTTTTCACCTTTGTCAATGATGCTACACGGAAAGTATGGGTTTACCCTATTCGTAGCAAGGATGAAGTACTTGACAAGTTTAAAAACTTCTTGGCATTGGCTGAAAATCAGACAGATAAGACACTTAAGTGTCTTCACTCTGATAATAGTGGGGAATATGTATCCAAGGCCTTTCAGGCATTTTGTGATAGCAAAGGGATAAAGAGGGAGCTCATGCCCCTCATAATCCGCCCCAAAATGAAGTTGTAGAGCGTATGAATTGGACCATATAGGATAAGGTCCGTACGATGCTGTCTCATGCTGCATTACCCCATGGTTTTTGGGCAAAGGCTGTTATGACAGCCGTTCACTTAATTAATCGGTCACCAAACTGGTCTTTGGGGGGTTGGGGAGGGGGGGGGGGGGGGGGGGGAGTTTTCCAAGAAGCGTGGTCGGGCAAGCCACCTTGATATGCTCACTTGAAAGTGTTTGGCTGTGAGGTTTTTATGCACATTCGTAAAGAAAAACGCAGCAAACTTGAGTCAAAGTCCTGTAAATACATTTTCCTAGGATATGGTGATAAGGGTGAAATGGGGTATAAATTATGGGATCCCGAGAAAAGGAAAGTAGTACGCAGCAATGACGTTATCTTCCATGAAGATCGCATGCACAAACAGCTTGAAAAGACTGAGAAGGTTGGTAGGGTTGTATTCCTGGAAGAAATACCTTTTGGATAGCAAAATGTGCCCGGTGTACAATAGCAAATACTTGCTGTAAATGAACCTGTAAATGCAGGAAATGATCAGCCAGCTATTGCCCATGATAATGAGCCACTACATGTGCAAGAACAACCAGGACAACAAGCTGTTAACGCTGATTTGCAAGCTGAAATGCAAGGACAGCATGCTGAAAATGGAAATTTGCAAGAACAGCCAGCAAACAATGACCATTGGGTTAGGAGATCGTCTAGGGCTACTAGACAACCTAACAAATTTGTTCCTGGTGCAAACAATGTGGCTGATTATGTCATGTTGACAGACTGTGGTGAACCGTCTTGCTTCAAGGAAGCAATGGGCAGACAAGACAGCAAGAAATGGTATAAAGCCATGTTGTCAGAGATGGAATCTCTTGAGAAAAATGGCACTTGGGACTTCGGGCAGTTGCCTAAGGGGTAGAAAACACTTCCAGATTGGTTGCAAAGGGATACAAGCAGGAGCATGGAATTGACTTTGATGAGATTTTCTCTCCTGTAGTCAAGATGACTACATTGAGAATCATTTTGGGCTTGGTTGCAGTTGAGGATATGGAGCTTATACAGATGGATGTAAAGACTGCATTTTTACATGGTGATCTGCAAGAGGACATATATATGTAGCAGCCTGAAGGGTTTGTTGAACAAGGGAAAGAAAAGATGGTATGTAAACTCAAAAGGAGTTTGTATGGGCTGAAACAAGCACCAAGAGAATGATATCATAAGTTTGATACATTCATGCAGTCCCAAGGCTTTCATAGAAGTCAAGTGGATCATTGCTTGTACACCAAGAAGGCAGCAGATGACAACATGATTATCTTGGTTTTGTATGTTGATGACATGTTGATTGCTGGCAAGGATACTCATGCCTTGGACTCACTGAAGCAAAGTCTTCATGGCAGCTTTGACATGAAGGGTCTTGGTGATGCAAATCACATTCTTGGCATGCGAATACTCAGAGATAGATCGAAAGGCTTACTCTATCTATCTCAGTAGGAGTATATCTCCAAGGTTTTGCAGTGTTTCAATATGGAAGGGGGGGGGGGGGGGGAAACAATTGCGATTCCATTGCCTCCATATGTGAAACTCAATAGAGGACAGCCCTACATCTTATGATGAGAAGGCTTAAATGACCAAGATACCATATGCTTCACCTGTTGGCAGTTTGATGTATGCTATGGTTGCTACACGTCCTGGCATTGCCTTTGTAGTGGGAGTGGTTAGCAGATATATGGCAACCCCTGGCAAGAAGCATTGGGATGTAGTGAAAGGTATTATGAGATACCTCAAAGGCACAAAGGAGTTGTGAATCTGCTTTGGAAAGCAGAAGACCTGTTGGCAGTTTGATGTATGCTATGGTTGCTACACGTCCTGGCATTGCCTTTGTAGTGGGAGTGGTTAGCAGATATATGGCAACCCCTGGCAAGAAGCATTGGGATGTAGTGAAAGGTATTATGAGATACCTCAAAGGCACAAAGGAGTTGTGAATCTGCTTTGGAAAGCAGAAGACATCTGTTGTTGGCTTTACAAATGCAAACTATGTTGGTCATGCGGACTGCAGGAAGTCCACTTTTGGGTATGTGTTTACTTTCATAGGAGGAGCAGTCTCTTGGATCTCCAGGCTGCAAAAGTGTGTTGCATTGTCTACTACAGAGGCAGAGTATGTGGCTGCCACTGAGGCATGCAAGGAGGCTTTATGGCTTTCATGTCTGGTAGGAGAGCTTGGCATCTCAGAGTTACCTGTTGTCCATTGTGTTAGTCAGAGTGCTAATGCTAGCATGGAGTCTTGTGTTTCATGCAAAGACAAAGCACATACAGGTGAAGTACCACTTCATTAGAGATGTACTTGACAGCAAGAGCATTGAGCTTGTCAAAGTGCATACAGATGATAATCCTGCAGAGTTCTCACGAAGGGTCTTCCAACAGAGCGGTTTGCTCATTGCCGACAAATGATGGGAGTTGGATAGATATATGTATTTCAGCTTTGTACATACCTAGACTTAGCTGATTCTTTTCTCCACTTCAAGCACATTGCCTTTAGGTGGGAGGTTGTTGGGAATTAAGACCCCCGTGCCTTTTAATGTGCTCGGGTGTGAACACACCCTTAGCACTTGTACTTACACATATATATCTATCTAAAAACCTAAAGGTACACTCTCATCATTGTACCTATAAACGTGCTCACTCTCTACTCTGCTCTATCTCACTCTCTCTGTCTCTCACTGCGTGTAACGATTGACTGTCTCGATCTCCGTGCCTAACCCGTCACTACATAGAGACATTGTAATACTTGACTTGTCTTGCAATTTTGAACAACTTGTGCAGAATTGCATAAAAGATGAAATGACGTGTGCAACACTTATAGGTAAACAACGGAGCCCAAAACAGCCTGTGCAGAATTTGTCAACCTCTTCGTGCACTATTGGCAGTGTTGGCTGGAGACTTCCTCTTGCTCTTATACTTGTTGTTGGACCTGCAAGGAGAATGGAGATTGCACACACCCACCGCCGCCGCCGCCGCCGCCGCCCCCCCCCCCCCCCCCCAAACAACAACAACAACACACACACACATAAGATGCTATGTTGCCTCCAACAGCTCTCTTATGAGCAACACACTATTGTCTTATCACTCAAAAGAATAAAGAATGAGTGTGTACATATATAGTTAGGGTTAATGAGTGAGATGGGCAACCGGCCACATCTACCTTTCCCTAACAAGATAGAGTGTCACTGTTTATAGAGAGATGAGAGATGGTGTAGCCAACATAGGAAAAGCTCTTGAATTAATAAGAGTTCCATCCCGCCATGGAGTGAAGAGCCCAACAACTATCCTTATTTGGTGAATGATATTTGACTCATAATAGCACACAGCTTTTTTGTTATACCTCTATGTTGCATGCTGCAAAGGCTTCTTTTGTTATCAAGCCATCCCTGTAGTTGCAATGACGCAACCGGCCACATCTACCTTTCCCTAACAAGATAGAGTGTCACTGTTTATAGATAGATGAGAGATGGTGTAGCCAACATAGTAAAAGCTCTTGAATTAATAAGAGTTCCATCTTGCCATGGAGTGAAGAGCCCAACAACTATCCTCATTTGGTAAATGATATTTGACTCATAATAGCACACAGCTTTTTTGTTATACCTCTATGTTGCATGCTGCAAAGGCTTCTTTTGTTATCAAGCCAACCCTGTAGTTGCAATGACCCTTGTTGTGGGTAAAGGCGTCTCCGCCTAGCCGCCCATATATTACTACGGTGACAGTCACCGCCACTGCACACTGCAGGTGGCGGTTGCTCGTCACCGTCACTTTATTCTTTATTCTTTTAGTGACAGCTTGAATAAAGGAAGGCCCGGTCACACAGTGTGACTGTTGGAGTTCCCATTTCTTGTTTCTCTCCTTCTTGCTCTTGCTCTCCTGCCATAGCTCTCGCGTGCAAGCTTCGATCCTTCTCACCTTTCAACTGGTATTAGAGCTCGGCTTTCCGACTCTTGAGCTTGGCTCGTGGCATTCTCAGCTTCCTATTGACTCCCCACTCGCATTGGGTCTCCTTCCCGGCAGCCATAGCTCATTCTCTTGAGTTTCCGTCACTCCCCGGCTTCCCGAGCTTTTTCCCGGCCTATTGAGGTACCATCAGGGCATTGACATTGAGGTATTGCTTCATTATTTCAGAGTTTTATTTCAGTCCACAGGTCTAGGTAAACAAGGCAGCCACCATTGAAGCTTCCAATCTTCATATCTCCTTGCCACTGGTTGTGTGTTGGAGTGCGCGGGTAGCGGAAGCGTGAAGATTTGCAGCAGAGGAAGTGAGCAGGTGAGTGAGAGTGAGAGTAATAGTGACGAATCGATTTGGGTATACCAACAATGTGTTGGTACACAAAGAATAAAATGTATTTATACTTAGGGCCCGTAAGGGTGCATTCACATGTACAACATAATACACGTAAAATACACAGAGGTGAATAAAGGACCTTTACATCCCAACAACCTCCCACTTAAAGGTCCGGAGTGAACCTTTAACCAACTCCCACTAGTCGTATGCAATGCTCATGCTGAGCCTTGCCTAGACTTTTAGTGAGAACATCTGCAGGGTTGTCTTGTGTTTTGATCTTGGTCAATGTGATTAGACCATCCTCCAGAATCTGTCTGATAAAGTGATATCGCACATCAATATGCTTTGTGCGTGAATGATACATGGCATTTTTAGCCAGATACACAGCACTCTGGCTATCAAATCCCAACACTGGAGTACTCATAAACATGCCAAGATCCTCTGCAAGTCTGCTCAACCATATAGCTTCCTTAGAAGCTTCAGTAGCTGATATGTATTCAGCTTCAATAGTACTCAGTGCTACGATGTTCTGCAACCTGGAGCACCAAGAGACGGCCCCTCCAGCAACTATAAAGACATACCCGCTAGTGGACCTGCGAGTGTCTAAGTCACCTGCCATGTCTGCATCACAATAACCCTGCAGAATAAGTGCACCCTGCCCATAGCAAATACACTTTCTTTGTGTACCCTTCAGATATCTAAGAATACACTTGACAGCCTCCCAATGTGGTTTGCCAGGATTTGACATAAACCTGCTGACAACTCCCACTGCATGAGCAATGTCTGGACGAGTAGCCACCATAGCATACATAAGAGAGCCACAAGCTGATGCATAAGGGACTCCCTTCATAGCATTGGCTTCCATGTCATCTTTTGGGCTGTTGGCTTTACTAAGCTTAAGGTATGGAGATAAGGGTACTCCAAGAGGCTTAGCTTCAGCCATGTTAAATCTGTCCAGTACCTTTTCAATGTACTTTTCTTGAGATAAGAACAACAATTTCTGCGTTCTATCCCTATGAATCCTCATGCCCAATATATGCTCTGCATTCCCCAAATCTTTCATGGAAAAAGCTGATTTCAGCTGATCTTTGAGAGCATCCAAGCTAGTCTTTCTCTTCCCAGCTAGCAACATATCATCCACATACAAAACAAGTATGATAGGGCTGCCATTTGTATCCTTTTTCATATACAAACAATGATCTGCATGGCTGCGTGTAAACCCATGTGAGAGCATAAAAGTGTCAAACTTTTTGTACCACTGCCGTGGTGCTTGTTTCAGCCCATATAAGCTGCGTTTTAGTTTACACACCAACTGCTCTTTTCCAGGAACTACAAAACCCTCGGGCTGTTTCATGTAGATCTCCTCATCAATGTCACCATGCAGAAAAAGCTGTTTTCACATCCATTTGGTACAGCTCTAAATCCAATACAGCAGTGAGAGCAAAAAGCACACGTAGTGTGGTCATCTTCACGACAGGTGAGAAGACCTCCTAGAAGTCAATCCCTTTCTTCTGTGCATATCCTTTGGCAACCAATCTTGCCTTGTACTTGGGTTTCCCATCAACTATCTTTACTTTGTAAACCCATTTGTTTGGAAGAGGCTTTCTTCCTTTGGGCAACGACACAAGATCCCAAGTATCATTAGCATACAGAGATTTAATCTCTTCCTGCATAGCTAGCTCCCACTTATTGCTGAATTTGCATGACTTAGCCTCTTTATATGTTAGAGGCTCACCCTCATCAGTAAGCATCACATAATGCAAAGAGGGGTCATACCTATGTGGCTGCCTTCTTAGGCGTGCAGACCTGCGTACCCAATGATCTACATTCTCAGGAATCGGATCTACATCTGGAGGCATGTTATTTTCAGCATTTATTGGCTGCTGTAAGCCATTTTCAGCATGCTGTTCATGCTGTACAGCACCTTCATTTTCATTTCCAGCACCTGCATTTTCATAATCAGCAAGTCTATCTTGCTGTCCATGACCTCCTTGTGCTTCTATTTGCTGTCCATCATCATCTGGCTCAAAGATAACCGGCTGATTATCAGTTTCAGCCTGTGGTACAGCACCATGGGGCTCATCATTTGAAGTAATAGGTGGCTGTGAATTCTGAAATTTGACCTTTTTCATGTCTTCATCAGAGGCTAAAGTACTTTTCAGCAACTTTGCCTCATTAAACACAACATTACGGCTGCGAACAATTTTCTTGGACTGAGGAAGCCACACTCTATAGCCAAATTCACCCTCATCACCATAGCCCATGAAAATGCCTTTGGTGGATTTCGGGTCAAGTTTATTCCTCAGCTCATTTCTAACATGCACAAAAGCATCACAGCCAAATATTCGTAAATGGTCATATGAGGCCGGTTTGCCAGACCAAACCTCCTCAGGGATGCCATTATTTAAGGACCTATTTGGAGAGCGGTTGCAAATGTGAACCGCGGTTTTAAGTGCCTCTCCCCAAAATTCATGAGGGAGATTAGCAGTGGACAGCATGCACCGCACTCTCTCACATAGAGTCCTATTGTATCTTTCAGCCACACCATTTGAAGAAGGGCTGTAAGGGACTGTAAGCTCCCTCTTGATCCCATGCAAGTCACAAAAGGACTTAAATTCATTAGAGGTGAACTCACCCCCATTATCAGTTCTCAAGCATTTCAACTTTCTACCTGTCTGAGTGGTCACGAATGCATGAAAAGTTTTAAAAACAGCAAACACTTCACTTTTCTTTTTCAACAAATAAACCCAAATCTTCCTGGAAAAATCATCAATAAAAGAGGCAAAGTATAAAGCACCACCCAACGATTTCAAAGGCATGCTACATACATTAGAATGCACTAAGTCCAAGACATTTGACTTACGGGAGACACCAGAGTAAAAGGAATTTTTCATTTGCTTTCCAAACTGACAGTCATTACAAAAATCAAGCTTAGAGCCTTTTCCATCAACCCTCTTCAAAGAGGTAAGAACATCAAGTCCTTTCTGGCTCATATGGCCTAATCTCTTATGCCATAACTCCAAATGACAGCCAATTTCAGCAACTGCAAGAAACTTGCCATTCAAAGCTTTACAGTGCAAACAATACAAAGTGCCCTTCTTGGTTCCTTTAGCAATCAGCATGGAACCCCTTTTTAATTTCCACAAACCACCACCAAACAGTGTGGTGTAACCATGCAAGTCAAGCTGTCCAATAGATAGTAAACTCTTCTTGATGCCAGGCACATATCTGACATCTTTCAACACAAGTTCTTGCCCATTATCCAAAGACAAGTGTATGGTGCCAATCCCATCAATGCTGCAAGCATGATTATTTCCAAGGTAAACCTTGCCATAACAGCCTGTATCAAAAGTAGCAAAGCACTCCAAGCATGGAGTCACATGGAAAGAGGCACCAGAGTCTACAATCCAAGTCTGAGTGACACCATCATCAACTGACAAAAGTGCATCAATCACATCAGCCTTGGTGATCTGCATATCCTGCATGTGACATACAAGGGCATCATAATCCATTGCACATAATACATCAGCCTCTGCATTTGAGAGCTCCTCTATGACAACATTGGAGGCCACATTGGCCTTTTCCTTGCCTTTACTTGCCTCAGATGCATTTGTCTTTTCCTCTTTCTTCTTTTTGTCTCCTGCATTCTTCTTTCTCTCTTGTTCCTTCTTGTAATACCTGCAATCAGGCTTATTGTGGCCCTTCCGACCACACTGATAGCATGTAACATCACTCTTTTCTTTTCCTTTGCTCTTGCTCCTGTTTCTCTGTCCAGCATTTGCATTTTTCTTTTCAGCCCTGCCTCTAACATTTTAAGCTGAGTTGCTGTCTTCTCCACTAGACTTACGTCTAATTTCTTCATTCAAGATCGAACCCCTCACACCATCATATGTGAGATTGGGGTTATTGCTGAGAGAAACAACCAAAGTCTCCCAAGAGTCAGGCAATGTCATGATCAAAAAGATCGCCCTCAACTTATCATCAAAATCCAAACTTGCATCCTTGAGCTGATTTAAAATGCCAGTAAATGCACTCAAGTGCTCAGCTGTAGGCTTGGACTCATCCAGCCGCATATTCACCAACTTGCGCATTAAATGCACCTGATTAACAGGTGTGGTGATCTCATAGGTAGTTTTCAACTTCTCCCATATTGCATGACCAGTGTCTAAACCCTTAATGTCTATCAAAATGTCATCAGTGACACCCATCTTTATATAAGCCACAGCCCTTTTATTGACTTTGGCCCAATCCGCCTCAGACATTTGTGCGGGTTTATCCATTTGCAAAGCATCCTCACAATCCTTTAAGAACAGTATGCCCTGCATACGATCTTTCCAAAGATCAAAGCTGTGACCATCAAATCGCTTGATTTCCATCAAACTTTTAATGTCAGAACTGGAAGAAGTTGCAGCCATTTTATCACAAGTACAAGTGTAAAAGCACTGAACTGCAAGAGCACAAGCTAAATCAGCAAATACACTGCTGTTCTTGCATAACCAGCAATAATCCTCTGCTGTTTTGACATAAACCATCCACTACACAGGCAAATAGTGCAGAAATTTATCAAATTCTGCACAGAATTCCAAATTTCCAGGTCCAAATGTGCGCAAATGTCAGCCAAACTGACTCAGCTGAGCAAAATTACATCAATACATGAAAAGCCCCAATTTTTATTGGTCCAATGCCAAGAAATTTTACTCGGATGAGCAAAATTCCAACAAATTTTGAAAAATCCCCAAATTAATTGAGGTTAAGGCGCACAATGTCTGCAATTTCTGACACAGATGTCACTGTCAAGCATAAACAACATCAAATCTGGGACAAGCCCCAAATTTCCAGGTTCAAATTTGCCCAAATCTGAGAACTGTGCTTGCGCGCGCGAACTCCTGTCAGTGGCAAAGGGGTTGCTTGCAGTAAACCTTAGAAAAATTTAAAAATTTCTGGAAGAAAAATGTGTCGAATCTGCAGCCGTTGACCTTGCGCTGCCCGTCAAATGCCACGCAGCCTTGCGCCTGCCCGTTAGATGCCACGCAGCCTTGCGTGAGCTGTCGTCTGCAGTCGTTGACTTGCGCTGCCCGTCAGATGCCACGCAGCCTTGCGCTGGCTGTCGCCTGGTCAGCGTGAGCTATCGCCTGACGATTTTTGACCTGCCGCCTGATGCCACGCAGCCTGTCGCTGTTGCCTGAAGCCACGCAGCCTGTCGCTTCAGTTTCGTGACCTGCCGCCTGCAAGGAACTGTCGCCTGTACTCCTGTGAGCTGTCGCCTGCAGTCGCCTGGTCAGGCACGACCTGTGTGAGCCCGCTGGTCAGAACACGACCACTCTTGTGAGCTGCCAGGTCAAAAACGACCTGTGTATCTCGTGCGAGCGAACACTGAAGATGTCTCACATGGACTCCGAGGAGCGCGAGCACCTTAACCTCAGCTCTGATACCAGTTGTTGGAGTGCGCGGGTAGCGGAAGCGTGAAGATTTGCAGCAGAGGAAGTGAGCAGGTGAGTGAGAGTGAGAGGAAGAGTGACGAATCGATTTGGGTGTACCAACAATGTGTTGGTACACAAAGAATAAAATGTATTTATACTTAGGGCCCGTAAGGGTGCATTCACATGTACAACATAATACACGTGTAAAATACACGGAGGTGAATAAAGGACCTTTACATCCCAACATTGTGGGCTGCTAGAGGCTTGTTCCAAGGCCTCTTTGGCTCATGATTGAGCCCTCCAACCTCTCCAGACCTGCCACGTGGACCAGCAGGAGCAGCAGCAACATTACGCAAATCTGCACCTGATTCTGGGCAGATCTCATTCAGCCACTTCAGCTCCAGCTTGGCATTGAGCACTTGTTCGGGCTCCATTTCAGGCCTTTTGCACATGTATTGATACTTGGCATTGATCCTTGGAGATTAGGCATTGGTTTGGTGGTTGAAAACAGTGTTTCAGGACTGTTATAAACAGTCTACAGACATTTGATGCTAATGCTACATTCACAGTTTATGCCTATGCTTGTTTGGGCCATATGTCTTTGAAGGGAATGACAATGCTTTCTGGTTTGCAGTACTTACAGTTTATGCCTATGCTTTCTGGGCCATATAATCTGAATGTAAATCATAGGCAGGTTTCTCAGCCCATGGGTGATGTCCAGAAACTGTGGAAAGTCCTTTGATGAGTGGCTACTCAAATTTCTACCATCAATTAGGAGTTGGTTGCCTGCCCTATGTGTCAATTGTGGACAACTATATTCAAAGATGTCGTTAGGGCCTACATCATCTCAGGTTAGTGATGCTATCTTAATCACTAGGAACACTGGTGAGGAGAGTTCTCCAACAGAAGATTCCAAACCCTTGTGCCATAGTTTGGAAGTAAAGAAATATGCTGCAAGTTTTGCCCTAGACTATCATATAGGGATGCAGTCCTATATAAAATGGTCATGTGAATCATGAAAAGGGAGGCTTCAGTAAGTCGCGATTGGATATAAATGTGGTATCACCACTCTAGGCAGTTGATTTAGAATCTCTGACTATTTAGTTGAGGATTCCACTGAGTAGGCTGGGGTCATTGGGGTCTCCATCGCTGCTGGGTAGGTAAAGGGTAATCCCCAGATCACACCTGCTACCACTGGTGGTGCATTGGGGTGTCTGCCTAGGTTAGCCTAATTCTCTGATGGATCACAATGACCCTTGTTAGAGTTTATGCTTAGCAATGCAAGTTTACCATGGTTTCACTTGTGGTGCAGGTTTGTTGTCATATTCTATTTCAGTCGCCAGATTCTTCATAGCTAGAGGCCCTTACATGTTTTTTTCCTCATTGATTTGTTTTGGAGCAGGGATGAGGATGCTTCAGTCATTAAATTTGAGTGGTACAGGAGTATCTGATTATTTTGTAGAGACATTAACTTATGGTCAACGATTGCAAGCATGGTTATTGCAAGAGAAAAGCTTAAGATGTGCCAGCTAAGCTCCTTCACTCCATTTGTACCATACTTTTGCTTAATATAGAAATTGGGTCTTTGAAAATTTAATTGTGTACTTGGGACAACATGGAATGTCGTGATTTTTCAACAGCAATTGGAACAGCATTACATGTTCTTGAAGAAATGCAAGTTCCAACAGAAAGCAGCTCCCAACAATGGCACTCTCCAGAGATAGTCTATTTGAGACTTCAACACACCAAGGTGTCAGAAGCTTCAATACCTTTTCTTTTGTGTAAGTGTCTCAATATCCTAGTATGTTTCCTTGTACATAGTCTATTTGAGACTTCAACACACCAAGGTGTCAGAAGCTTCAATACCTTTTCGTTTGTGTAAGTTTCTCAATATCTTAGTATGTTTCCTTGTAGACTATCGTCTATAGCAGTTATGCCTTGTTATTCCATTCAGTATATGTATACCCATCTATTATTTTTATAGCACACTGAGTAAGCATATTATTGAATTTATAGAGGCCTTAATAAACATGTAACACAGTATCAGCATAGTGGTTGCAAATATGACAGATAAGAATCTATTCATATGCCTTAACATTGAAAGTGCTATGGTAAAGTTGCATGGGGCTACAAGGTTACTTACGCTTCAAAATTTGGTTATGTTGCTCATTATGCATATCAGCTGTATAGAAGTAGCTTTACTAAATCTATTATTGGCAAATGCCTACTGTCTCCTTAGACTCGGGGTATATCTGTATGATATGATAATACTCATCCCATCATAACATGAACAAATTGGCAAAGAATAGAATGTTGCATGGACCGACACTTCCTAATTACAAGCGTTCACCAACCAAGAGTATCCAAACAGTTCATTTTCTCTCAGTGCAAAGTGTTCCAGAACTGTCTACAGTGCCATCACTGGAATGACTGGGTCGGCACCAGCTTTTTTGGCTAGGTCCTCAATGTGGCATGTCTTTTGGGTAGAATGTTTCTTTAGGAAGGCTGTGAAGTTCTTTATAAATTTGATATATTTTAGTGGATCAACTGAGTAAGATCATGGATTGGTTTTTGGGGGCCTATGTTAGGTAGCAGTTTGTAGATGATTTTTCAGCTGACTAGTTTACTTATAAATTATCTCGTTCCCATTCTGAGTTCATTCTCAACTTCTGTGTACAAATTGCAAAGGCACAACAAGAAATGGGTCTATGAATGATAAAATCTTCATATATTTCAGCCTGCATGCAGTGGATATCATCATCAAGTATCATGCCAGAATGAATATCCACCCATAAGAATGCATGATCAAAGAGTTGCATGCAGCAATCAACATTAATTGGATAACAATGATTCAGCTTCCAGTCTGTTATTACTGAGGGCATTATGACAGAAACTAAACTCCTTAAAAAGTGGGAAACTTTTCCCACTTATCCAATGCATCCAAATGGCAGATGGTGTTATATACCTAAGTAATTTTGGGAAATAGTCAGTGTGCAAACCCAAAGCCTAAAATATTAGAGTGGTAGGGTAAGAGAGGGATGTGC
This sequence comes from Lygodium microphyllum, assembly GCF_053477565.2. Taxonomy (NCBI): domain Eukaryota; kingdom Viridiplantae; phylum Streptophyta; class Polypodiopsida; order Schizaeales; family Lygodiaceae; genus Lygodium; species Lygodium microphyllum. Next base: position 11,520,641 of record NC_141141.1, on the reverse strand, counting down.
ACAGTGGACAATATGGAGGGCATCAATGAAATGGGGAATGTTTACCAAGAAGGATATTAGGGATAAAATCTCATGGTCGGAAAGAGCATTCTGCAGTGTTCCATTTCACTGTAAACATGATCACCTTCAGATATGATGACTGAGGTGATGATCTTATGGACAGTGTGGAAGACGCTAATGAAACTAGGAATGCTTTCTCTGGAAATACTAGGGTTTACAAAGAAATCAGAGTGTGCATGACAATTCACAACTAACAAATGAACTTGAACAGTAGGGTTGAGAGAGAAGTACACAATAACTTGTAGTATAATGAATCAAATACAACCAGTGAGGTTAATGGAGCCAAAGGCTGCCCCCCAGCAACTGTCTGTGGGAGTGGGCTGAGGGATGGTTAGGGATGTCTCCTCCTCCACACAGATCCCCAATGCTGCAGACCGCCATCTCTTGATGCCGAGGATGAAGGATGAAGTCTCCAAGGATGAGGGAGTGCAATAGTGACTACAAATGCAGCACTCCTTCAGAAATGAGAGATTGGAAATAGCAGTTGCATAAACTCTAAAGTAGCCCATGAACTGGAGGAGAGGCAAAAACATGAAAGCAGCTGAAAAGGCAACCTCTTGCGAATGAAATTCCAAGCAACGACCAGCAGTTGACAGGCTGTGAATGATCGTGATGGCAGTGTAGAACAGGTGCTAAGCATACTGTTTACTGCTCTTCGTCATTAGTGACTGAAGAGGACATGCTGTTGTAGATGATGAAGAGCGATAAACAACTGTCACTGATGTTTCATCAGCAGGAAGGTGGAGAGACCAGCAGAAGTGGGTGTGCAATGATCAGTTGGAGGGCATGGAGATTGGCTGCTATCTAGTGATTGAAAGTGGGTAGTAACTATCATAGGACACGTTAGGGCTAGGATTAGTGATAATTTAGGAATGGTTTACACACTGACCCCCTTTATAGAGCGATAAAATGCAAAGTGAAGATAATTGAATAATGAAGAATAAATGAATGAAAATGTGCACCCTGTAGAGCAATAAAATGTAAAAATTGAAGTTAACTGAATAATGAATGAATAAATTATAGAAAAGGTGAAAATGATGAATGAATGCATACAAAATGCTCAAGGGAAGAGCTGTCTAACAGCTGGTGGCTCTCATGGGAGCAAGATGAGGGAGGTGGCAATGTGTGTTGTCCACCAGAGACAGATCCCAAGTGTTATAACCACCGGTCACTGATGAAGAAAAGTTCTGAAAATGGAAAAAGTGACCTGCTACAGATGATGATGACATTAGCAAGCTAGGGTAAAATGCAGCTTGTAGGAGTTGCTAGGTTGAAGGGCAATAGTTAAGACGACCATGGCAGAGGCTAAATGGAGAGAACATCAACTAGGGCAAAACGCCACCTGAGGAAGTCACCAAGCTGAAGGTGATAACTATGGATGGCCATTGCAGGATCTGATGGTGATGGGCAACAAGCTGGAGTGAAACACAAGTTGGTGGAATCACTAGATTGATGGGTGCTAGTTGCAAATTGCCACAATAGCAACTGGATGAGGTGCCTAATGGATGGAGGCTAGGAAGAGTTGGGGTAGCAACCTGTGGAGTCATCAGACTGATGGTTGCTAGTTGAGGATCACAGTGATAGCAATTAGATGGGGTGCATAATGCATGGAGGCTTGGAAGAATGAGGGTAACTTGCAGAACAAGGGATTCTAGCAACCTAGCACACTCTTTATTTATAGATGGGAAACCAACCAAAAATAGGGGAGTTTGCTTATGTGACAGTGAAAGACACTAAGTGAATTTGAGTTTTGAGGCTGTTTAATGAGCTAGTGAAGGTTTAATGTGCAATGCACCTTTTTTAGCTTAATAGTTTGTTCCCACATCTCTTGCATGTGGAGGAATGGATCACCAAAAGAATCATGTAGTAACCTCTGAATGGTTTTGGTAGATCATTGTGGAGGGCCCTCCCCTCCTAGCACTACTAACCTAGCACACTATTTATAGATGAGCAACCAACCAAAAATAGGGGAGTTTGCTTATGGGACACTAAAACACACCAAGTGAATTTGAGTTTCAGGGCTGTTTAATGAGCTTATGAAGGTTTAATGTGTAATGCACCTTTTTTAGCTTAATAGTCCATTCCCACATCTCTTGATGTGTGGAGGAATGGATCACCAAGAAACTCTTGTAGTAACCTCTGAATGGCTACTAAATCCCTTTGGAGGGTCCTCCCTCCTCCTAGCACTACTAATGAGCCAAGAGAGTTGCCTCTTGACAAATCCTACTCGACTCTCTCAAGACCTTTGCAATCCATCCATCCTATGCGCATTCCCTAGTCCATAGCCGCTTGATTTATCTCCTCATGCTCGTAGGTTGAGTCTGGGATACGGCAAAAGTGGGAATCTGGGATCGAAGCAAGTGCATCAAGTGTGAGGGTAACTGGGGCTTGATCTAATAAAGGAGTCATTGCCAACTACCTCACTTGCCCTCCTTGAATGTACCCCCACTCTCCCACATAGAGCATGTCCAGTCACTCTAAGAGTGCACCACTTGATTGCTTGCATTCCTCATGGAAGTCATCACATCTACAAAATGCTTGGTCCCTCCAAGCATTGAAGGCTACTGCTGCTAAGATAAAGGCATCCTGGGCCTCTTATTATTTGCCATGCCCTAGAAGTCCATGCCTAGGCTTTGTTGATGCTCTAAGGTCTATAGGTTATTGAAGCACCTCCTACAATCTAGGAGTCCACCTCTAGCAAGCCTAGCACAATCTCTATGTAGAAGCCCATGCGTGTGCGAATCTCTATGGGTGCATAGACATTAAGGAATCCTCAATGTCTAACCTGATCCATAGGATCCTTCTTGCCGCAATCATCCTATGTCCCCTTCACAAGCCAACAAGCTCGGTTCAATCGAAGTACGAATACCACAACTCCGAATGTAGGTGCTAATAGAGTATTGCCAATAGGTGTGTTAACCGTTTGGAAGTACCTTCCCCACCTTGCTAGCCTGGGAGGGGATAAGCTTATGCTTTTGTCGAAGTTAAACGTTCATCCATCTAGCGAGGATTAGGTGCAGCTCTTACCAAGACAATCACCTCTTGGGACCTCTCACCCTACTAACGTTCCATGATGCTAGGTGTAAGCTCCAAGAGGAAAATCTAGGGTTTGCGAAAGGACACCTACTCAGCGTGATTGAAGGCCAAGAAGGGGAGTTGTGTGACATGTGTTGGTGCTTAGCATCGGGCGTGGAGGGCAAAATCCACTTCCACATGGGGGTTCGTCGGCTAGGAGAGGGGGGGTGGTGATTGCTTCTTGAGCCATTACTAGCACCTATAAGAGTGAGGCTATGAAGCATGCCTCTAAAGTCTAGTAATATCAAGAAATCTAAGCAAACAGCCACTCAATCATGTCCAATGGTAGTCGTCACTGTGGTGAGGTATGGAAGAGGATCTTGAGGTGTGGAATCTCTACTCACAACCGCCAGTTAATGTCCATCACACATCTCAGCCATTGGTCCAAAAATGACCCCAACCCAGACTCTCCAAGCCACTACAAGACATGCTCAAACACTCGGTTCTTCAAGACCTCCACATGAGCCTTCTTCTAGCTGCCAAAGTTGGAAGTCTAGAGGAAGAAGGCATGGTTCGGCCCATCGTGGGGAGCCAATAGATGCACCTGTGCCCTACCACTTTGTGACTTACAAATCACGAAGATTCCTACCTCCAAAGGAAGTGATTTCACTCCACTTGACCTGCAACGTTCATGTAGGTCCAAGGGCCGTCGAGAAAGTACTCTTGTGGGAGAAGCTAAGCATGTCAGAAAAAACTGTGGCCTATTGTCAAGGTGGATGCGCTAGAAGAAGTTTGGAAGGGGCTGCTTGCACAAGGATGATATTGTTGTGTGAGGCTCGTTACTCTTTGTGGATGGAGGCTAAGGGAGGGGACTAGACAGGGAGCAGGGGTGGTGGCCAGAGGTGGGCTGGAGTTGGATGCTGGGTTTATATGGGTATGTATGGGTGGAAGGGGCGGTGCCGATGCTCGTGTGGTAGGGGGTGTTGCTGCTGCTGGGGCCCTCTCTGACGGGAAGCACTGTTGTGACGATTTGCCTATGTCTGAGGGTGCTAGGGCTATATGGCCTCTATGGCCTTGGTCGCCTCCCACCCAAGCATCATTGGACCCTTTATGAAACCATCATCCTCCACCTCTGCAGCTGCCTGCTGCATGGCCTTAGCCCCAAAGCATGTGCACTCTGAGGCCTTATACCCAAAGCCATGGCAACAAAGTTACTGCTCAGGCTGTCCTGTCACGATGATCTACTAGTTGAACATGTCTCAAATAAGGGAGGGGGGACTATGCCAAAGAGGCATGGTAGGCACTCAAAGTCCAGCACCAGCTGGTGGTACTTGATTTCCAATTCAGGGAAGAGGAGAGTGACTGGGTATTGAAGAAATCTGTTATGAAGTGCAAAACATTCAACTGTGCAGCCATCATACCATGCAACTTGATGCCTTTTGCGGAAAGGGGGTTGTCAACCAACTCCTGCGCCACATCCGTGGAGGTGAGTTGTACCATGAAGATGTCTTGCCCCATCAGCACCGCCTCTGCTATCCATGAGGTGCCAATGTGCAATGGCCTGGATGGATGTGCTCTATAACCCATTCAAAGATCACAATCTCCCTAGATGGAGTGCTCTACGACCTATCCAAAGATTACAATCTGCTCCAGTTGCTTCTCCATGGTGCAGATAGATTGGAGCTCACACTTCAGTGAGAACGACGTGCAAGGCATTTGATTGGGGGGGCGCCCTTAGAGTGCTCTGGCATCAGACCAAATAGGGGAATAGAGGAGGCAGCTGTTGTAAGCATGTATCAGCTGCGGGAGAGACAGGCTGGCGTGGGGCAGATGGATAGGCAGGGGTGCACCATGCTGCCACCAATTTTTGGGGGGAGGTATGTTGTGCAGGGAAAGGCAGGGGATGGCAGAAAATGCAGCACAGGGCATGTGAGTGTGGGTTGTGCGTGTTGGGTGGGATGGGGGAAGGAACGCGGGATGCATTGGGGGTAGGGGTAGTAGTGGAGGACGAGAGTGAGGCACAGGAGGGTGCCCCTAGTGGGCTGTACGGGAGGCTGGAAGGCAAGAGAAGCAGGCTGCACGATAAGGCTGGACAGTGCCAGCATTGGCAGGAAAGGAGGCGCATGCACAGCATGGGGGGTGCTGGCAGGGGGGATGGCTGAGGTGGCATGTGAGATGGTGTCAGCAGCAGCACTTGTCAGATCGCTCACACTCCTGTCATGTCTTCTCAAGAAATAAGCCAGGGCTGTTTGTATACCATACTTTGCCTTGGGAGGGCTGGAATTATCGCTTGCATAATGAGTGGAAACATAAGTACACCAAATCTCCAAGGTACCAAAAAACCCCTGCCCAAGAGGGTGGTCACACAGGGAAAAACCTTTCCTAGACAAGGGACAATTTACTGTGTCAATCAGTATGTGTAAACTTCAAGAGGAACAAGCAGAAGAGAAGCCAAGTGTAGGAGCTGAGAGCTGAGGCATGGCTAAGCTCACACATTGAAATGTGAATGCATAGTACAACCTAAGTTTTGTGTATTTTACCGATAACGTCGATTTTGGTCTACCAAAACACATTTCTACTACTTGTGCTGGCTTAACCCTAAAGTTGTAGTGGTAACAAATTTCCCTTCCAAAGAAGGCAGCTAAAATTTAATGTGTTAACTATGAGATCATTTCAAAAACAAGGGCACTCCACATTGGAGGCCTGATTTCAACAGTTTCGTAAGGCAGCTGTTGTGCGTGTGCATGCACAGGTGACATACACTGCAGCAAATTTTCATCAAATTGGGAAACAATCTGTGATAAGTATGAATTTATAATGTATATCAAACTAGGGCAAGACTTTGTGATAATCACATTTGTACACCAGGAAGGCCAGACTCCATCTAAGTTAGCACAGTAACTGTTTGTTAAAGGCATTGTCTGTATATTGCTCTCACCCGAGAAATGTTCCTATTACAGCCTTTTGTCAACTTCTGTTCTTGGATGTACGCAATACTGAAATCTCAGGAAGGTCTCTGAAGTGTCTTCAGGGTAAGTTCATATTGCAATATCAGGTTCAGTTGATCTGTTAAAAGGAGCAACCAAAATGTTGTAATTAATAATGTGCATGTGCTGTTGGCTCATATAGTAGACTAAGCTATTGAATTACAGCACTGCTGATATATACACACAGTTGATTCTTAGCATAAGGCATTTCTCAAGTTCAGTTCTCATGATTTGGGTTTCCAACTTGCAGCAAAGTACAGACTTATCTTACTCCCTAACAACGCAAAGGTTTTGGCTCGTTCGAACTCCTTCCTTTTAACCACTCTACGTGGTGGATGTGGTTGTTCATGTTTGGAAACTGATAGACCTGAGCTTCCTTGCAACTATCAGAAAAAATCTGCTAGGGATATTCAATGGGAGCAAAATGGTCTTGTGCTTCTTTTAAGGGAGGCAAGTAGGCTACATTACAGATAATACTAACCTCGATCATGTATTCTTCTATGGGAGTCAAATTTTCTATGTCACTGCTTCCATTGTGCATAGAAGAGAAGCCAATTATGTGACACCTTACAAGTAGTAAATTTTGGGCGAGTTAGGGTTCTATGTATTTTTAAAACCAATAAACATAATTCCCTAGTTTACTTTGGAGGGGCAGTAAGAAGTTTTACCCTTCCGTTAAATTTACCAAGCATATTTGGTTCCAAGTGCAAAGTGCTCTACTCTTGGTATCTATCATGCCATTGTCAATTCGCCAATGTAAAGTCTTCGTGTTCCATGTGACAATGTTTGTACTAGTTGCACTTTTTAATGCAACTTTCTTTGCTTGATTGAAGTCGTTATTTTACTTGTTTATATTTAAAGGATATCATTTATCATGCCTATGCTTCAAATGTTAAGTTTATTCAGGTATGAAGTTACTATTTTGCCAATAAAAAGTAAATTATTATGCAATGAAACCTTGTTAGGTACTAAAATCTGTTATCGCCAATAGAAGCCCTATGATTCTAGTTTGGACATATGCTTTTCAATTAATTCTAGTTTAGGAAAGTGATTAGTAACTTTTATAACTTTTATCAAGCATGCGGTTTTGATGGCTTTGTTTTGGGGCTTGTGTGTGTGTGTGTGTAACAACACACCCTTCCTAGGAGATGAGAATAGCACCTCCAAACCCATCGAGATAGGGATGCTCATAGACTCCTCATATGAGGGGTCACCTCCATTTGTTGGAGTGGATGCTACACATTATGAGAGAGCTTGAGATGACCATATTTTACATCATGATTATGCAAGATTTATTGATCTATCTATGTGACTAGACTTCATAAAGGATTTTAGGATTTCTTTTATCCTTTTTTCATAATAGAAGGAATATATATATATATATATATATATATATATATATATATATATATATATATATATATATATATATTTGTCAAACTTGTGGTCATGCTACAACTGTACTCTTTAACAATACACCACTCAAGTTATGATTAAGTCTCATGAGCCATTTTTCCCTTTCTTGGATATATATGTATGTATGTACGTATGTATTTGATATACACATCTCATGGGATCAAATGTGCTATCATCCAATTGTACACATCCTCACATTAGTTGGAGATTGAGACTAGCAGATATAGATCCATCCACTTGAGGAGCACATATGTTATATGTCATGCATGTCAACTTGAGCCAAAGATTGAGGAGCAATATATTTGCCATTCCAACTTATTATGAGATATTAGGTTTCTTTCATTGTTTGTTCAAAGACGAGTTTGGTCCACTATCGAGAGTCAAATCAATGATATCTTGGCCTCTTCCTCCTTGAGATGCAATGACGTAGAGAGGTGCTTCTTAGGAGCATAGCCCTAGGACATTGAGAACCTACTGAGAGTTAGCTTATAGACTTATTCACAAGGGAGATCCAAGAGACCTCATCCCAATCCTAGCCCACACATAGGAGGTTCACCTAGGAGGCCTCGATGTTGTAGCCTACATCCATACAAGGACCATTGATTGATCAAGCTATCTAGCTCAGTCGATCTTGCCACCATAGACATCAACATATACGGTAGTGTCACATGTATGTGTAGATATAGATTTTTGCTCCAAATAGAGCTAGTTCCCATGTACCTTCATGATATTCCTAGTAGTGTTTTTTGTATATCATGGATTGTTGTGGATTTTGTACATCGGGGTTTCATCACCATGGGTTGTATCAACTAGGATTTCTCATTTCATCATAGCTCATAATCTTAGACTTTAGTTGATTTTCTTTTATACTTATTGTTCTTTTAGATAGTTGTATGATCACATAAATAGTTGCAACTTATGGTCTCATAGGTCATGTTGGCCTTTTGTAGACATTAATATATAATTTCATTTCTTGTCTCTCTCTAATTGATCATTGCAGTTTCACCACCGAAGTTGTTTACCACAATCAATTTATAAGGTTTGCCCATTCAATTTGCTACACAATTTCATGGTGTGCTAGTATAGTTCATCTTATAAAACTAAGTCATTTGACCATGTATTTCTCTATTTGAATTCATAATTTGAGTTCTCTCTTTGTCTCTAGAAAGCATAGAATTCACCAATTTTAAAATAATTTCTAGCCAATCAATTCAAATCCTATCCCTACACATCCACACTTACAAAAATGTGCGTGTGTGTGTGATCTAAACTTGAATTCGAATGCATTAGGTCTTAAACATGCTTTATAGTGGAAGAAGGTAAACAAGGTTAGAATTAAGTTTTTATAACCTCCCTCTATAGTGGAAAAAGGTAAACAAGGCTAGACTTAAGTTTTTGCCTTGATTGCAAGATGTAACCAAAGATTTCATATTTAGAGGTTAGGTTCAAGCTCAAGGGGGGTATTAGAGAAGCTTAATAGCACTACTGACATTGCAAAAAAGACTACCTTATGCATGTTGAGGGGTTTAGAGGTTAGGTTCAAGCTCAAGGGGGATATTAGAGAAGATTGATAGCACCATTAGTGTGAAGCAAGCCCCACTCTAAGCCATAATCTTTACAATATCTATGTTTGCAACCATAGATTTGAACACCCATGATGGAGTTGAATGTGATAATGAATTGATTTATTTTTCTATGTGTAATGATGTTAAGCAGATTGAATTTGAGTGATGCAAAGAGTCCTAAGTGGATATTGGTGGATGCCATGAGACAGTTTGAGTTGGTAGAGAGTAAACCTTGCTAAGCATAATTTGAAAAGGCTTGATTTAGATGTGCAACAGAAGGGAGATGGCATAAGATATGGAGGCTCAATCCATCTTCTCCTTCTTCATCTTCATTCTTCTCATATATTCATTTTTCATTACGCTCTACTAATGAGTATCTTGAAAATTGGATAGATACTTTTAACTTTTAGGGCACTTTACATATACCTCTCTTTGTTTGATGCATACATAGTATATGAGTTAACCTATGATTTATTTCTCAACACTCCTCTCAAGCTCAAAATGGACTTGCAAACATAGTACTCCACATGGGACATCAGTGACCACTAGCACAAAAAGTGTGAAGAAGAGTTATCTGCTCTCACTCATGCTCTTTGGGATGTGCATTGATGGCATGCTTGATTGCATTCATAGACTAAGTAAAAGAGACTAGCCTAGGAGGAGTGTCAATTTTGTTATTGCTTTGTGATTATATTATATGCATCTTAGATCCATATGAGGGATTACAAAGACTTGGACGCATGACAATTCTTCTCCTAAGACAAGGTGATTATATTTAACATCTCATAAAAATGGATATAGGAAGGTTACAAGACAGCTTATGGTGATGAGATACTATATAGAAAGTCGAGAAATATGTACTTACTTGGGCCACCTTTGCACCATGCTTTACTATGAAGAGAGCGATAGAAGATAGATTGACTAAAGGTTATGCTATATTTAAGGCCATGAAGAATTAGTATTCACACTTCTAGTTTTACAAGCCTTAAACAAAGCTCTTATTACTGATACAAAGCTCTCATTATTTGATACAATGGTTAATCCAACATTTCTAATATATGATGGTCATGTTTAGAGGTTGAGCCTCTACCATAGAAAGAGGAGTTGACCCACAACAAAGTAATTAACATCAAACACATTTCTATAATAAATGGAAGTAGATGGAGAGATCACTTGTGGTGATGATCTCCCACATGATTACAAGTATGTCATTAGTGTTGTATGGGATATACTTCAAGGAGAGAATGGCAACTCCACCGACTGTAATCGATTGTAATCCAAGCCCTCTTCCAAAAAACCACCTTCATATGTAGATTATGGAGCATCCAAATGCACATATGTCTCAAATTTGAACTAGAGTCATCTAGAAAGCTTGCACCATAGGGTGATATGGAGTACTTGCACGCCTAAACTAGTACATGTTTACAACTACATGGCATCATCTCTCGCCTTCACCACTTGGACTCCTTTCCTAGAGTTGATGAGAGTGAGCTCAACAAGACATCATGATGCACATTTTTCAATTGCAAATGGATATACTAACTCAACCACTAGGAACAAAGATGACATTTTGTTATGAGAGTATATTCTCAAAAACTATCTTGTGATGGTTTGTTTATCCTTGTGAGGTAAATAGACACTCATCTCTCTAATGTGGTCAAATGTCCTGTTGCTCAAATTTATACATCTTCAAGCTACGTGAGGATAGAGACTAGTTGATACAAAGTTGTACCCTGTAAGCAATGGAGTGGCTAGTTATTTTACTTGGAGCTAGTGACCTAGTAGCACTATATATGTATGTTGTTGCCTAGTAATACTAAGAGGTTTGAGGACATTTTCATTACCTCATGGCCCTCAATCTAGAGTGATAACACTTCTCAAATTAGAAATTCCATAGGCTCCTCCTAAGAAACTACACAAATGTTCTGATCACATTCTACGATGGAGACAAGGTCCTATTCTAAGGCATGGGTTAGGATACTCTCACCACTTCTTTACAGTAGTAGTGACCTCAGAAAGTATTGATCAAAAGGCTCTACACTTGCTCAACTACCTCGATGAGTCAGTATATTTTCTCTTATTAATTGAGATTTATGTAATAGATTTCCACCAAGATCTTCTCTTTTCAACCAATATGTGTACAAGGACTATCCTCATAGCCAAAAAATTATTATGTTAACAACAAAAGTGAAGGTCTCCATATCAACGAGAATGTGTTTCCATATATTTCATTGTCCCCATATCAACAATAAAATGTTTTCATATGTCCCATAATGAGAATTGATACCTGTGTGTGTGCGTGTGTGTGCGCGCGCGCGCATGTGTGTGTGTGGCTAGGCATCACAAGCATGAGTACCAATCTATTAGGTCAAGAAGAAAGCATGAATTGAAATGATGATGATATTGTCATAAAAAGATAACCATAACATACTAATACCATCCCCCATGTCAAGAAGGGAAGTGTTAAGGGCATGTACAAATATGCACTTAGATGGGATGTGTGTGTGTGTGTGTGTGTGCGCGTGCGTGCATGCGTGCCCTACCATATCCCATGATGAAATACACTACATAGGGAGCATGGTAAGCCCCCACATCTGCAAGACCTACCACGCTCTTGCTTAATATAATTGTACCTTCCAAATTAGAGGTGACTGAGTTGCATAGATAGTAGAATGCTAATCAATCCTTTAATCTAAGAAATCACTTAATAGTTTCCCAAGTACCTTCACATTATGTCATTGAAAATTTGTGTATAAAAAATTCATTGATCCTTGGATTCTTTGATCTTAAAAAAAAAAAAAGATGTCAATATAGTACAATTTGACCTTCCATTTTGTATATTGCTCTAGAGATTATTATTTCATTGAGATCATTCTTATAAATCTCAATGATTGAAGGAGTGTGACAAGCCATAGCTCCAAATCCATTAGAAAAAGATAACTGATGTATCTTTTTGGCCAAAAGTTCACAAATTTGGCTATAAATGAGGTCCAAATTGCATAAATTTTGCTATGATTCATGCAAAAAATCACACTTTATTCACAAAACATGGCTATAGGTTGAGTTCCTGAAAATATTTTATCACCAAAAATCACATAGATTGCAATGAAAAGAGTGATAGGAAATGTGAAACTTCTGAACTTCCTAATTACTTTGCTCTCATAGAGTGTGCATTTTGTATGTTATCCAACATTAGATCCATACATGAGTGTATGAGTATATATGTGTGTATTTTTTGTATATATGTTATATATTTTAGTAAATTTGACAAGTCCACATGATAGATGAACTTTGATCGCCTAATCTTTGAGAATTATTTTTAATGGAGGATTCCAAAAAATAATAGTGAAGATAACCTTCTAAAAGACCATCAAAGAGAGAAGTTAGAAAATTGATCCATCAACCAAATAAAGTGTTCGGCTTCCACACCTAGCTTATTTGAGTACTAACCGACTTTCAAAACATCTAGTAAAAGTACATGATGATTGCATAGTTAGTAACTTGTGTGTGTGTGTGTGTGTGTGTGTGTGTGTGTGTGTGTGTGTGTGTGTGTGTGTGTGTGTGTGTGTGTGTGTGTGTGTGTGTGTGTGTGTGTGTGTGTGTGTGTGTGTGTGTGTGTGTGTGTGTGTGTGTGTGTGTGTGTGTGTGTGTGTGTGTGTGTGTGTGTGTGTGTGTGTGTGTGTGTGTGTGTGTGTGTGTGTGTGTGTGTGTGTGTGTGTGTGTGTGTGTGTGTGTGTGTGATTGATTTAGGTCAAACAAGGCTTTCCTAAACTTGCCTTTGTCCAACAATACTAATAAATTACATAGCAAGACTATGATTGCAAAAGTATTTAGAATTGAAGAAGGATGATAAAGAACCTAAATATGTTGACCTTGAATATATGCTTTAGTCCAACAAGACTAATAAAATACATAGCAAGACTATGATTCCAAAAGTATTTAGAATTGAAGGATGATAAAGAACCTAAATATGTTGACCTCTAATATATGCTTTAGTACTCGTTTTTCCTTGGAGATAGATTAGCCTTTCATTGATAGAGTGTAACCTATTAACTAATGCAAAAAAACACTTAGTTACATTCAAACATATTTTAGAGGGATAGACATGTAAAATGACACCCCATGGAACTTGTTGTTATGTCCAAATACATAAGCAACTACACAAAAAGATGCAAAGGACAAACATACAACACACTATTAATACTATATATCACACAGAACATGCATCTAGTTGTTTGCAAACATAACGTTTCCACCACACTATAGTTCTATCTATATCCCTTCAAGATATACTTTTTCATATGAATCGTAAGAGAGTGATGATTATAATGCCTTGATTTCTAGGAAATTCATTACATATGTCCAAGCTTAGGATTTACAAGTGGGGAAACTCTTTTATTTGAATTCAAGCATGAGATACTTTTGAAACCCAAAAGAGGTTTTACATTGATTTAAGATTTGTGAGCTATTCTTACATTGTCAAGTGTCACATGTGTAGCATGGGCATATTGCTGCATAGATAGACCATTATGTACTATATGACATTGAGAGGCCATAGGCTTGCCATGATCTATCACATTTGATAAAGGGCTGATTAGACCTCTTAAGGCAAAGCTCCTTTAATACTCTCATGAAGTGACAAATCTTTCAAAAATTGTGAGGTCGATGAGCAAGGAAATGAGACTATATATACCTTTCAACCTACTACTACCCATGAACTTGAAGGTATTAACCCTTGAAAAGGTTTAATACCTTTCAACCTACTACTACCTATGAACTTGAAGGTATTAACCCTTGAAAAGGGTTAATACCTTTCAACCTACTACTACCCATGAACTTGAAGGTATTAACCCTTGAAAAGGGTTAATACCTTTCAATCTACTGCTACCCATGAACTTGAAGGTATTAACCCTTGAAAAGGTATAATCTATACCTTGAGTTTTGTGGATAATACATTACAAAAATACCATGCTGAACTTGTATGTGTTCATAATACTCATTAATTAACACCATAGCACATAATCTTAGGATGGAGCTTTTATAACACATGACATACATTAAATCAAGTAATAGTCTATATACCTTATTAGCCTCATCACTATTATAGAATTGAGGTCCATCTTCACACAATGGTGATGATTTATGACATCATGAGAGAAAAAGAGAATGATGTTCAAAGAATGGTCCTTCCTCTTCTCATTAATATCACTTTTAAAGTACATGGAGGTTGTCATTGCATTTCTTGGAAATACCCCAAAGGTTGAGTGCAATTACAAATGGGCAATCCCTTAAATGGGTGGATTCTTTTTGGATGGTTAAGAGGATACTTGATTACTCCACAAGGGCATTGTATGACTAGGCTAGATCTCACATTCATCTTCCCCTAGCACACATGGCATAAGATTTTGTAAAGCTTAACTTGTTATTTGCCTTCTTAATGGTTCTTTGAATTCCCTTATGAGTATATCTTTTGGTTGCTTATTTTTCCTATTGGCTCACTCTCTTCTCTATATCATGCATTGCATCACTATTAATACTTTGAAAATTTTATTTTATATTTGCTACATGTGTTACTAAGTTTGTATTTTTAGCTATCCTTTTTGCTACATTTCCTTCTTATTTTCTATGTGGTGATTTAGGAATCATAGCATTTGCAGTGGTAGTCATCTTGACTACAAGAGAAAAGACCTCATCAAAGTCAACACTACGCTTCTACTTAAAACCCTTAGCAACCAATCTCGGCTTACATGCTGGCTCGGGGCATCGAGAGGTACTCTTCAACTTGTATGCCCACTTGCACGACAATGCGTGTTTTCCTCCATTGGGCAAAGGAACCAAATCCCATATATGTTTTTTTTCTATAATGAGTCATACTCTAACTGCATGGTTCCCTCTCAAGAGTAACTATCACCTCTATGCATAGCCTCCTTATAAGTAAATCAAGATGTCTCTAGTAGACCATCTTAAAACAAGTTGTGGGACCTATACGTCCTATCCAATATCATGATCATGGGCCATTGGAATATCAAGTGTAGGCTATCTTGCTGGTTGTATAGTAACAGGAGACTCCTCCTGAAATATCACCTTACATACCCCACTACCTACTCAAGCTGCTTATGCATCTTCTCATGAAAAACGACATCATGGCTACGAATGACCTTCCTAGCCTATGAATGTTGCGCAGATTGGATGTAAGACTTGTGCATAGCAAACCAAAGAAGCTCTCTCTTACTCTCTTTTTTTATTAAAATTGATAGCATAACTCATAAAACTCAAAATAGACTAAAAGAATAGTATAGAATTTTTGAGTGGCACACTATTGGGTGCAATTTTCCCCCATACATGGAGTAGGTATCTCTTCCATGCCATATTTATAATATTAAAGTGAATCTTGCTTTGCTCAAAGATAGGCCCTTTACAATCACTCTTTTTGTAAAAGAGTTTAAGTTAACTGAATCAATGGTGACAATCGGTTACACAATCCACAACTGTCAGAGTCATAAAATATTTTTAAAATATCTTCAATATATCTCCTAGAATCTCAAATATCATTAAATATTTACAAAGAGGATGTATGCATGCCTTAGAATAAATGGCGGCACATTTATTTAAATAAATTAGTGAAGCAGTCTTTGTCATAAAGTGCACTTGCTCCATATATCCAATTCATCTTGCTCTACACATCGGTATCAAAAATTCAAAAAATCATATTAGAAAAATAATTAACTGAATAAATGTAGCTAGCCATAAGACATTAACTAATCACTGGAATTCCATTAAATAATCAAATCACATAGATGTTAGCATTTGAGATATGAATATTGTGACATCACCCACATCCGGCTTCACCCATGTATAGCTTCACCCGCGTTCAAACTAGCAAGTCTCACACCCGAAAGGATAGGCGTCCCCATCAACCTTTCGCCCAAGACGAAAAGTAATTTGCTCTTAGGAACATGCCCTGCGCTAACATAGAACCATTCAAGGCACTCATCCCATTAATGTGCACACAAGGGAGAACCATTGAAGGCACTCATCCCCTCATGTAGGTGCCATCTGGTAACAACGGATCCCATAGACAATATCCCATCTCACCTATATCCCCATAACAAAGAAAGATGCAGTCCACTAATTTAGGATCCATCTTATTACGTTTGTCCTTGGAAACATGGCAAAAAGCCTCACATACAAAGATACAAAAATGAGCATATGATGGAGATTTTCCAAGCCATACCTCCTCTACAACTTGACAACCAATAGCAATGGATAGGGATTTATTTATCAAGTGTACGACATTAGTTAATTCCTTGACCCAAAAATGCTATCGTCTAGATAAGCATACTATGGACTCTCTCTTGAATCGTCCTATTCATGTGCTCTGCAATACCATTTTGGGGTGGGGTGTAAGGGGCGGTTAATTGTAGCATACATAATGCAAAACAAAAGTTTTTTCAAAATCAAATCATAGTAACATCACCAATGTCAATAATATCCCATATCAAGTCATTTCCTAGTCTCACAAAACTTGCCGTGCTGTGATAGGAATGAACCCAAACCCTATGCAAGGTAACATGTAAAAAAGCCCTTGAATCAAGCAATCAACACTAAGAAAAAATGGACAAGGTATCACCCAATTGACCACATTAAGAGAAGAAGCTACCAAGATGTAATCATCATTATACTCAAGCTCCATGGCATTTATCTCCTTCGTTTTCACTCTAGACTTACTCGTAACAATGCTGTGATCATCAGACTTTCCTCACACTTTGCCCTTGCCTTTCTCTTTATGCTTATCATTGCATATCTTATGGCACTGCAATTGAATATGACCCTAGTTTCCACAATAATGATATGTAAGAGAGGCCTTGTGACCATGGGACTTATAGTGAGACTACTCATAAGACTAAGACCTTTGTGAATCTCTACCACGAAGATCATTACCACTCTTACCATTATATCTACCACTACTAGTTCATGAGAAGTGCATGCAACATCAACATTATTTCTATTTATCTCATCTGTGAGTAAGATATCCTCAACATCCTAGAGTTTCAAACCATCATTAGGCATATTAGCATCCATGGCAGTACAGAAAATGTCATATGACTCGAGAAGTGTCACAAGCAAGAACAAGGGAGATTATCCTTGAATTCAATGCCTTGCAAAGTCAACTCTTCATGCAAAGATCCATGAACTATTTCAGCTAATATAACTATGAAGTATGACTTTGCTTATCATAACAATTGCATATCTTTTTTAATAATTGCCATTGAAGCATTATCCTCATGTGGTACAACATTGAAATAAACCTATTTGACAATGATAATATCACATTGGATTTACATAGTTCATCCAAGTCATCCCAAATATCCTCATCAATGCCTTTGAACTTTACATTCTTAGCTTTCAAAGGCCTATCCTACTTCTTTTGAACCAATACCTACCATATCTATGTCTTCTAATAGACAAAATTTGTGCCTTCAAGCTTTTCAATATTAAATATAGCACTATCATTGAAAGAAATAGCCATAATGATAGTATATCAACGTAAAATCCAAGAGAATGGGCTATTGTAAATTACTACAAATGGCCAAAACAAGGGTAAAATAAGAGGGAATACTAAAGTATAGAGTTGTCCACCAACTGTAAGTAATAGACCGCCAAAGTACAATGTCTACTCTCCAAATGAATACTGAAATTTTTAATTACAACAATAGTGAAATAAAGACAACAATATATGTCGATCCAACTATGGACAGAGAGCCAAGAAAGAAAGCTCCCATTGCTAGGGATATCCGAGCAACAACTAAAATACAAAGAATGCAATTAGCATTGACTAAGTGCATAGACTGCCAGTACCAAAGATTGTCACGAACTCAAATGTCAATAAGCCATACATCCCATAAGCATATATATCATTGAAAAATTGTTGATAGAGGTAAGTGTCAGTTTCCAAAGCATACAAAATCGAATTAGTCCATAGAGATAACTATGTCCAATAGTATATAAGAGAGAATATACAAGAACCAAGAGTCTCATTGCCTCCAAGAACCAAGCGTTGCCATGTAAGTACAAGTATCTCCCATTGGAAGCAAATTTGAAATACAATTTGAGCAAGCAAAGCTCAAGTCATATACATCAAGGCATCCCTAAAGCCCTAGAATATCACAAATACATTCAAGAGCATAAGTATCCAATGAAGCTTTAATACCCATAAGTGAATATGCATAAAAACTCAAAGCAACTAACCAAATCCCAAGTACATCAAATGTAGCTCAAATCCAAGTGCCAAAACATATCATAATCATATTTAGACCCATACATCAATGTTAGACATCATTGTAGACATGTAGCATACTCAATGTAGGCACAATAGGCATTCAAAACATGAAGTTCACTATTGTATACTTGCTATCCAAACTATTATGATAGCAATGAACCTCTACAAAATTGAGCTAATCAAGCTCCAAACAATCCAAATACCATTCCAAAGCATAACCATACCATATGGTACCAAAATAGTATCCCGAAGCATCAAACATGCATTATGGAATTTATTATTTATTGTACAAATCAAAATTGTTCTACTCTAGATGATATAGATAACTAAAGACTATATAGAGTCAACTTCATGAGTACTCAAATCTCTAGCTCTTGTCGCACTCTTCATTTCTAGCTATAGAACACCTAAATCCAATGTCATATCCAAAAGTTATGGCCAAAATATGAAAGTGTTGTTAAGTTGCCATAGCCATCCACAACCTATGCAACACGCTCTATATCCATTCACAATGGACATAATGGCTACTCTTTAGCTCAATAAGTGCTCATAAGGCTCAGCTAAGCATTGGGAAGCTCTTAAAAGACAGGGAGAAAGTGGAAACAAGCCAGGTAGAAGGGAAGACTCAATTCATATCTTGGGAGAAAGAAACAATGGCTTCTCTTGAGCTAAACATTTGAATTAAGGTTGAAGTAAAGGATGAAGAAGCTCCTCGAATGATTAGCTCTAATACCAGTTGAAAGGTAGAGCCTAGGTGGAACCACATAAGCAAAAGCATGAGCTATGGCAAATGGAGCAAGAAAGCAAGAGGGGGAGAGAGAGAGAGACGACACACACACAATATGTGGGAACTCCAATGCTCACAATGTGTGATCAATCTTCCCTTATTCAATAGTCACTAAAAGAACAAAGATGAAGTGATAGTGATGGGTGTCCCACCACTTACAATGTACGTGTGTGATCACAATGTGAAGTAAATACAAGGCAACGTAGGCCGTAGCACATGCACCTTTACCCCCAGTAAACATCTTTTTGTCACGCTTGTGCTACTATTAGAATGGTTGTGTTTGCTTCAATTCTAAGTACTACGCAAATGCATCTTTGTATTTTGTAGGTATTTTTCAAGAGTGAGAACTTTAGAGAAAAAGTTTAGATCTTGTCTATAAAGTGTCTTAAAAGGACTTACTTTGGTTCAAAATGAAGGGAGGAGGTGAGCCCTGAAGTGGAAGCACGAACAGGATTAAGAGCTATGGTGGAAGGAGCAAGAGAGAGAGACACACACAATGTGGGAATTCCAACAATCACAATGTGTAACCAGCCTTCCCTTTATTCAAATGTCATTGAAAGAATAAAGAATGAAGTGACACTGATGGTGTCCGCCACTTGTGGTGTGGATGAATGGGTATTATCAGTGTAGTAATATATGGGCAGCTAGGCAAAGGCACTTTTACCCCAACAACCTCCCACTTAAAGGCGAATCTACCTCAGTGATGAGGAGTGAAAAGAAAAAAAGAAAAGATAGTACAACATATACATAGATACAACAAGATGAGGAAAGATATCATCTCATCCAACACCCATCAACCTCCTAAGGAAGCCAAAGCACTCTGTAGAGAGGCTTTTCGTGAGCAAGTCTACAAGATTCTAGTCAGTTTTGACAAGGTCAACATGCCTATTCTCAATGACCTCATGAATGAAGTGATACCTCATCTCAATGTGTTTCATCTTCACATGATGGAAGACAAGATTCTTGGTTAACTAGATAGCACTCATAGAATCTGAATGCAGTGTAGGGATAACGTCTACAATACCAAGGTCAACAACCAAACGACCCAACCAAATGGCCTCCTTGCAAGCCTCAATGGCTGCAATATACTTAACCTTTGTAAGTAGAAAGGGCTATGCATTTCTACACCCTGGACATCCATGAAACAACACCTCTCCATAAAAAATGAACACATAGCCAGAAGTGGACTTCCTACTATCTGCATGTCCTACATAGTCAAAGTCAATGTATCCTAGGACTCCTGTATCCTAGTTGCCATTACATATGCACATATCAACAATTCCCTTCAAGTACCTCATGATACCCCTCATGAAACCCTAATGCCTCTTGCCGGGTATAGCCATATAACATGCCACAACACCAAATGCAATATTTGGATGGGTGGCTATCATGTCATACATAAGACTGCGGACTGCAGATGCATAGGGAATCTTGGTCATCTTGGCCCCTTGTTCATCTGTCTACGAAAAATCAACCTACCATACCTTCACATGAGAAGGAAATGGACAACCAATATAGTTCACATCCTGCATATGACATCGCTCAAGGACTGTATGGATATACTCCTGCGATAGATAAAGTAGTCCCTAAGACCTGTCATGTGTAATGCGTATACCAAGTATATGAGAGGCATGTCCTAGATCTTTTGTCTCAAAGCTCTTCTTGAGCTGAGCCTTAAGAGTATCTAGCTCATCATGAGCTTTCCCTGCTAAAAGCATGTCATCCACATAGAGTACCACAATCAATATAATGAACCATTACGGGCTTTCTTCATGTACAAGCACAAATCCATAGCACTAGGATGTAGCCCTGTGACTGCATGAATGCATTAAATTTGTGGTACCATTCTCTAGGTGTGTGCTTCAAGCCATAAAGACTCTTCCTTAATCTGCACACCAGGTGTTCCCTGTTAGGCTCTGCAAAGCCCTTAGGTTGCTCCATGTATGTCTCATCATGCAAGTCCCTATGTAAGAAATTCATCTTGACATCCCACTTATACAAGTCCAAGTCAAGCTGTGCAGCCAAAGCCAAGACTAGGCATAGGGTGGCCATCTTAACCATACAAGAGAGAAGACCTCATCAAAGTCAACACCATGCTCCTACTTAAAACCCTTTGCTACCAATTTGGCCTTGTATGTCAGCCTAGGGTGTCCACGGGTACTTTTCAACTTGTACACCCACCTGCAAGGCAAAGTTCGCTTGTACTAGGCAAGAAAACCAAATCCCACCTATGATTCTTGAGCTGCATAGATCTCTCCAAGGAGTGATTGCCACTCCTAAGCATAGCCTCATCATAGGTGAGAGACTCTATTGCATCTGTAATAACCAAGTCTATCTCTAGTAGAACGCCTCAATGCATGCTGTGCTGCCTATCCAACATCCTGTCTAACATCCTAGCCATGAGGATTGGATGCTGGTGCAAGCTATTTATCTGGCTATGTGGGAGCAGGAGGCTCCTCTTGAAAGATAACCATGCATATCTCAACAACTTCCTCTAGCTGTATATGCATGTTGTCCTCATGGAACACAACATCATGGCTGCGGATCACTTTCTGCGCCTATGGATCCCAAAGACGATATCCCATCTCGCCCCTACATCTCCATAGCAAAGGAAAACACATTTCACATTTAGGATCTAGCTCATTGCATTTGTCCTTGGGCACATGGCAGAAGGCCTCACATCCAAAGACACACAAATGAGCATATGAGGGAGGTTTTCCTATCCATACCTCCTTTGCAACTTGGAAGTCAATACCACTGCAAGGTGACATGTTAATGAGATGCACGGTAGTAGAGACTGCCTCAACCCAAAAATGATGTGGTAAGCTTGCTTGGCTAGGACCCTCTCCTAGATAGTCCTATTCATATACTTAGAAATACCATTCTAGGGAAGGGTGTAAGGGGAAGCCAACTGATGTTTAATACCCTGCTTGTGCTCAAAGTCATGTGAGACGTACTCACCTCCATTATCTGCCCTTAGGCATTTCAGTCTATACTCACTCTGGTTCTCCTAAAGCAAGCCAATGTTGAAAGACTGCCAATACATCAAATTTATGCTTTTTGGGATAAGCCCAAACCTTACGTGAATAATCGAAAATAAATGTGACAAAGTACTTCGCACCTTCTAATGACTAACAGGGGCATGGGTCCACATACATCTAAATACACAAGAGCTAAAGGCTCTCCCATGCATGGAATACCAGAATTTTTATGTGAATTCCTAGTCTGCTTGCCATATAAACAATGATCATATGACTCAAAATGCAAGTAGTCAAAAGGCGGAAGATACTACAAAGCACTAAGCATTTTCATTCCCTTAAGCCCAAGACGAGCATGCCAGAGAGATACATGTGGGATAGAACCCACTAAAAAAAACATGGTCAATTGTACTAGATACAACAAATGCATTATTATTGCGAGCTTTTATTTCATGCTTTTGCAATTGAAACTGATTTTTTGAGCTTTTTGAAACAACCTTGGATATTTTCTATAAATGGCATCGATATTATAGTTCACTACATAAATGTCATATTACACACTACTGCTCTTTTTAAACATGAAGATATGTGATATATCATGCATCCATCATCGTATTGGAGATCCCAACAAAATGCACACTATCCAAAATAGAGGGAGAAATGCTATTAGAATTGGAATTTTCAAGCTTTTTAGCAAGAAATTGTTACTTAATCCACTCTTATGTGAGGGAAAAAAATGGTGACCAAGAATTTTCCAATAACAAAGCCACATAACTAATATTTAAAGCACAAATTACTCTTGGCTCTTGAGTCACATCTCCTTATTCTTGCTTATGAAAAGTGTCCATAATTGGGCTTTAGCCAATCTTGGTAGTGTCTTCTTTTATCAACCTTATGATGATGGAGATAATCCTTTGATACTTGGTATCCAAACAACATGGCAAGTTCAAATGCTCAATAAGTATTGTTAACCTCAGCACAAGAAGAAAGTGGAAAAAAGTGGAAAAGCGCAAGTTAGGACCTAAAAGACGCAGCCCAGAAGGAAATCGAACATAAGGAAAGAGGCAGGAAGGAGAATGACTAAAAGTGCAAGGGCGGCCTCAAAAATCAAGTCAAAGGCAAAAGTGCATTTTAAAATACAAGGCACCCCTAAAATTGTTGTAAAAGAGCACTAGGCTCCCTCCTGTGCTAATTGTAAAGGCAGGTGGGCAGTAGGAAGGAAGCTAGGAAGATAGGAGGACAATGGACAAAAGGGCCTAGATGGCCATGTAAAAAGAGGACAATCGCCCAAGGGAAAGAGGGCATGTATATAAGCTAAAAAGTTAATGGAAACTCTCATTCTTGGTGTGTGATAAGAAGCTTCTTCTTCTTCTTCTCTTCTTCTTGCCTTCTTGTGTGTGCTTGAGTGAGGGAGTGAATGGGTGGATGAGAGTGAGGGATCGAGGAGAAGAAGCTCCCCATCTCCTCTCTTCATCTTCTTCTCTTCTCTTGTCTCACCCGACTATGGAGAATGGAGCTTAACAAAGAGGGATTGAGGTTGTCTGAGCTTGCATCAAGGATCGTGGAGCTACCCGAGTGCAAGAAAGAGGAGGGCACTCGATCGAGCATCAAGATAAGCTCACTACATCCCAGAGATAGGGAGAGCGCATTGGCTATGTGAGAGGTAGCCATGGTCGCTCAGCTTGAAACACTTGACCAATAAGCGGTCCATAGGTCTCGGGGGTTGAGCGAGAGAGCTCCCATCTTTTTGGTTCTGTTTTGCCGGACCAACGGATTCAAGCCTTGAGCGCCGCACACTTCGAATCGAGCATGGAAGTAGGGTTTCATCCCCAAATCGGTGCTTGAGGTAGATAGGATATTTAGGAGTGTTAATCTTCAAAACATGTAAGCATTTCGGGTTTTTGATGTGTAGATGAGTAGGTTGATTTAGCCTAAGCATTGTCTTGTGATTTTTAATTGCATTTAGGTAGGATAGGAGCAAAACAATGTGAGCACACAGTAGGGTTTCTGTTGTTGTATAACATGCTAAAACATGGAAAAGAATAGAAAAATATGAAATTTTGGGTTAAATGTTGGTAAGAGGAGCAAGATCAAGGTGAATGCAGACTTGGGCAGGGCAATAAGAGGCTAGGAGTGGCAAGGAAGAGCTCATTTTGCATTTGGGAGATCAAGGAGAGCTTGAGAGAGAGAGAGAGAGAGAGAGAGAGAGAGAGAGAGAGAGAGAGAGAGAGAGAGAGAGAGAGAGAGAGAGAGAGAGAGAGAGAGAGAGAGAGAGAGAGAGAGAGAGAGAGAGAGAGAGAGAGAGAGAGAGAGAGAGAGAGAGAGAGAGAGAGAGAGAGAGAGAGAGAGAGAGAGAGAGAGAGAGAGAGACCTGCTGATCACAAAGGAGATCGTGTGCTTTGATTCTAGTGTTTTCGATTTATCCAGGTCTGTAAGAATCTTCTTTATATGCCATTGATATGATCTGGAAGGTATGACAAGGGGCTGTGACAAGCGCTAGGAGAAATCGGCCAAAAATCATCATGTCACACCATCGGGTTCGTAGTTGGCGGCCGGTGGACCACTGTGTCCTAGTCTGACTCCCAAAAGCAGAGAGTCGGACCATCCGTTTGGTCCAATTGGACCACCCATTAGTTGAACCACGTGGTCCGATTGGGGACCTAGACCCCCCATCCAATCAGACACCCACCTCAATTAGACCCAAAAAACTCCAATCGCTCGTGGACCCGGACCGATGGCCCGGTATTGATCGGACTAGTAAACAATCAGACCAAACTTTGACTCGAACTAGCCCAGTCCGATTGGACTTTCCGATCAGATGCTCCAGTCTCCCAGAGTCGGTGGACCACCCAGAAGTCTGATTCTGGGAATCGGACCAATTGGATAGAAGACAAAAAAATAGGAATAGGACCACCTCCCCAAATTAGGACCAACTAGGACACATTTCCAGACATCCTTAGATGCCCAATCTGGCTCACCGAAGCCAAAAACTAGAGAAAATTGCAACTATACAGTCTAGAAGCAACCTCTAGCAACCTGCTGGCCAAGAGACTCGATTTGCAGGGAGACCAAAGACTGCGCTTAGAGCCATACTAGGTCGTAGACAAGCCAAGGGGGTAGCCATACTTGTATGATTGTTTTGTTTTGCTTGCACACCACCCCACAGTGATTTATTTCACACAAGTGCACCAAAAGAACATAAAGCTTGATTTTGCACTGTGCACAATAGAGCACCCAACACTGAGTGTACATAAGTTGAGGACCGTTTTCAATAACAAGAAATATAGTAAGACTTAATAACTTGAAGAAACCCACCAATAGGAGGAGACCCCAAAACATAGTCGGGTGCCCTGAAGCCCCATTGATAGGACCTTCGAAGAAAATAGGACTAAAAGGACAACAAGATTGAGGGCAAAGCGCAACCAGAGCTACTTAGATTGATTGATAATATTGTGGAGCGGGAAGTAGAGACGATGTCAGGAGCAAACACAAACCACTGGACTTGGGTGAATTCCCAGATGCAGTCCAAGACATGATCAATGAGTACAACTTGTTAACAAGGATGGTAATTCATGGTAGGCCAGTAGAGGAGGTTGTGGCAAGCGTAGAGGAAGAGAGGAAAGTAGTTAGGAAAGTGTTGCAAGGCATAGCGGCCTACAACCACGAGCAAAGATCTAGGAAGCTGCAGTAGGACATAGATGTGCACGAAGCTTGATGCGTGCTAGCCTTAACTGGCAGGAGCAAAGCAAGGCCAAACATGGAGAGAGAGAGAGAGCACTAGAGGCAATTCTTATGCTGAGTGTGTTGAGATATCGAGCTCCACTCGTGATATGCCAGGGTGACCGTTGTGCATTTATGTCACCGACTTGTCAGTTGTAGACGCGATTGGTACACCGCCCATGAATAATAGCTAGATGATAGCTATCCTTATCTACTCTAGTTCGTGGCTCAGTTAGTATGCCACCTTAGTTAGTTGTCTTTGGTTTGAGACCCATATATAGGGTTCTTCTATTTCTTTGTAAGTGAGTTCTTTTGGCTTCCACAACTAAGAAGAGGAAAACTGTTTTCAGCCTCCACCCTTGTGTGTATTCCCCCATTGTGCAAGCAAGAAAGCTACAAGTGAGACTCCTTCCTTCTCTCCCACAATCTTGACATGGTATCAGAGCCTTGTTCGTGGTAAGGAGCTCAAGAAAGCAAGCCAAGCTCGCGGTGTTCTTGTAAGAGGAGCAGTGTTGCTTTCATTTTCTGTTTTGGGAGCAGATCTCTGCAGGTAGCACAGCCGGAAATTGCACGAGTGCATTGTCTCAGGTTGAGACGCCCTTCGCGGTGAAGCAAGAGGGCAGTATATGCTGCGGGATAGGGCTTTAGCCCTAGGCGACCCTGTTTTTTTGATTTGAGGCCATTTCGGGGCCTGTTTTGGAGGCGGAAGTTTTCTGCACGCACTCAGGAAAAGGCCCAGTTTTATGCTGTGCGACCACTGTTCTACAGGTCGGTGAAAAGTTACCACAGAAATTGCATCGTATGCTTATGTGCAGAGACATTGGGAGTTACAGAATCATCCTTGGTTCCTGTTTATGCAAAATCGTCACTAGGAAATGACTGTGTGGTCAAATACCACTTTCGCCAGTTTTGCAGATTTGCCCTTGGGAGGGTGAAACTGTATTTTCTGCAGTGACAGAATTTTTTGCAGTGTTCTGTAATGGCATCTGATTCTCTTTCACAGATTGTAACTGAAAAGCTTGACAAGAACAACTTCCAAGCATGGAAGTTTAGAATGACGAATTTCCTTATGGGAAAAGGATATTGGGAATTTGTTGCAGGAAATGAAGAAGAACCAGCTCTTCCTGATGTTCCTAATCAACAGCAAATGCAGGCATTCAAAGCATGGCATGAGAGAGCCAGGAAAGTTATGTACTGGCTGTCTATCAGTATTTCAGACTCTATGATTGTGCATATTCAGGATGCAAGTACGCCAAAGGAGGCGTGGGATACTTTGTCAAAAATGTATAGCACAAATACGCAAGCCAGGAAAATGCAGCTCAAGCAAGAGTTGCATAATGTGCAAAGAGAAAATATGAGCATCAATGACTACCACATGAAGGTGAAGAAGATTGCAGATGCACTTGCTTCCATTGGGTCGCCAGTGGAAGATGATGATTTAGTTTCTGTGACCTTGAATGGTCTAGGAAAGGATTATGCACAGTTCCGAACATCCATTTCCGTCTGTGAAAGATTTCCTGATTTTGAGGAGTTGATTGCTCTTCTAATTTCTGAGGAGCAGAGAAATGGTGGTGCATCTTCTTCAGGAGGAACTTCAAAAGAAACTGTCTTCTACTCAAATGCTGGAAGAGGTAGAGGCAGAGGTAGAGGAGGCCGATTTGGAGACCGTGGTAGAAATCAGAATATGCAGCAAACTCAAGAAAACCAGTCCTATGGAGAAGGACGTGGTAACTCTAGAGGCAGGGGGAGCCAAAGAGGTCGTGGTGGATGGCAAAGAGGCTAAAATGCAAACAACAATGTTGAATGCTACTACTGTGGTAAAATGGGTCATATGGCTAAAGACTGCTATAAAAAGCAGAATGACATCATGAATGGAAAACTGCAACAAGGGAATTATGCATCTTCTAGTAGACAGGGTGATGACAGAAATGAGCATTTGTTCATGGTGCAGCACATGAACAATTCTGTGACAAGTACAGAAGAAAGCAACGATGTATGGTATGTTGACTCAGGTGCATCAAACCACATGACAGGTCATGCAGAATGGATGGAGGATGCAAGGAAAATGGAAAAACCAGGATTTGTGGAGACTGGTGATGATACTGCACATCCTATTGTGCAGATTGGAAAAATTCCTTTGTCTATGCAGGATGGGAAAAAGAAATACCTGTCCGATGTATTTCATGTCCCGAATATCACCAAGAATCTGGTTTCTATTGATCAAATGGTTGAGCAGGGATTGCAGGTCAGATTTAATCCTCATGGATGCTTTGTTGAGGATATGAAAAATAAAGGTCGCTTGATAGCAAAAGGAAAGAAGAAGGGCAGAATGTTTACATTGGATGCAGACATGCCTGAAATGAGTGTAGCAATGTTTGCACATGGGACCGGTGTAGTTGCAGATATTGATATCTGGCATAAACACATTGGTCATGTTATTGTACAGCGACTTAAATCAATGCAGGCCCAAAACATTGTTGCAGGATTGCCTAAATTCAAGGTTGCAGAAATGCATAAGGTATGTGAAGCCTGTCAGTTTGGAAAACAGGCAAGGAAACCATTTCCTAGACATGTTCAAGAGAGTAAGAAGCCATTGGAATTAATCCACTCTGATGTGTGGACTACTAAAGCTGCATCTCTTGGAGGGTGTCATTATTTTGTCACTTTTATCGATGACTATAGCAAAAAAGTTTGGGTGTATTTTATGAAAAAGAAAAGTGAAGTTTTTGGGCATTTCAAAACTCTTAAAGCTAAGGTTGAAAAAGAAACAGGTCTGCAGATAAAATGCCTAAGGTCAGATGGAGGGGGAGAGTACCTCTCAAATGAGTTTGCAAGGTTCCTGCAGGAGCATGGCATAAAGCAGCAATATTCATGCAGTGATACCCCACAACAAAATGGAATTGCAGAAAGAAAAAACAGGCATATTGGAGAGGTATCTCGTGCCATGCTCAACGAAAAAGACTTGCCAGAATTTTATTGGGCTGAGGCAGTTGCTACAGCAGTCTACATAATGAACAGGACTCCCACTGCAGCAATACATGGCATGACTCCAGAGGAGAGGTATACTGGTAGGAAACCAGATATTTCTCATTTGAAAATTTTTGGCTGCATTGCCTATGTTCATGTGCCAGATGAGTTGAGATCCAAGTTGGATCCAAAAGCTGAGAAGTGCATCTTTATTGGTTATTCTCTGCAGCAAAAAGGGTATAGATGCTATAACCCTTCTACTTGTAAGTTTACAGTGAGCAGAGATGTTGTTTTTGATGATGAGTAGCTGGTATAAACCAGTAAATGTGATTGATAATGTAGATGCACAAAATGGTAATGTTGCACAGAATTCTCAGCAGCAGTCACAAGATATTAGTGGACCTGGAGCATCCTCTAGCAGTGGTTCACATTCTTCTCCATGGACAGGCAGATTGAGATCAGGAGAATCTTCTCAAAGCAATGCAGATAGTGGTATGCAGGTATCACGAAACGGAAAAGAGAAGGTAGATCAGCCCATGTTTGATGTGAATGCAGGTCACTCTTATGTGGATGGTGAATCCAGTGGCTCAGAACAGAGCATTGATGATGAGTTGGGTATTCCTTCTATTGTTACACCTGGAGTAAGGAAGACCAGGGATGTTTTGAGAGCACCTGGGAGTGAACCCACTTTGCGCAGGTCTACCAGAGTTAGGTATCCTGTGGATAGGCTGAAATATGATGGATTTACAGCCATTCACTATGCATATATGGTCAAAGTGATACAGGAACCAGAACCCACTTCTTTTGAGCAAGCCATGGGAAAATAAAAATGGGAGAAAGCCATGGATGAAGAAATGGATGCCTTGGAAGCAAATGCTACATGGGAGTTGGTACCTTTGCCTAAAGGTAAGAATGCAATTGGCTGTAAGTGGGTTTATAAGGTGAAGCACAATGCAGATGGTTTTGTGAACAGATACAAGGCAAGATTAGTAGTCAAGGGGTATGCACAAACATATGGCATTGATTATGAAGAAACATTCAGTCCGGTTGCAAGGATGGCAACCGTAAGAGCAGTCATTGCTATGGCTGCATGAAAGGGATGGTCTTTACATCAGATGGATGTAAAGAATGCCTTCTTGCATGGTGATTTGCAAGAAGAGGTCTATATGGAGCAGCCACCAGGTTATGTGCATGCTGTTCATCCTGAGTTTGTTTGCAGGTTGAAGAAAGCCTTGTATGGCTTGAAGCAAGCACCTAGAGCATGGTCTGACAAGATAGGGCAGTATCTTGTCACTATTGGCTTTCAGATTTCCAAGGCAGATTTCTCACTTTATGTGAGAAAAACAGAGAAAGGTATTATGCTTCTTGTCATTTATGTTGATGATTTGATTATGACAGGTGACAGTGATGAAGATATCCTTCATGTGAAAACGCTATTGAAGCAAAAGTTTGAGATGAAGGATTTGGGAGAGCTGCGTTATTTCTTGGGCATTGAGGTGATTAGATCACCAAGTGGGATACAGCTCTTGCAGAGGCAGTATGGATTGGACATGCTGTCTAAATATGGGATGACAGGCTGTAAGCCTATTTCAGTTCCTTTGGAGCAGAATGTGAAGCTGAGCGCAGATGCAGGTGAGCTTCTGGAAGACCCTACTATGTACAGACGCACAGTAGGAAGCTTGATTTATATGACTATTACCAGGCCAGATTTGAGCTATGCTGTTGGATTGGTAAGTCAGTTTATGCAGGCTCCAAGGAAACCGCATTTGGATGTGGCTAGACGCATACTCAGGTATGTGAAATCCACATTGCAGTATGGACTATTTTATGAGACTGGGGTTCAGATACAGTTGCATGGATACACTGATGCTGATTGGGCTGGTAGCATTTCTGATAGACGATCTACCAGTGGATATGTGTTCTCTTTTGGGAGTGCTGCAGTCACTTGGAGCAGCAAGAAACAGCCTACAGTTGCCTTATCCAGCACAGAGGCTGAGTACAGGGGTGCAGCAATGGCTGCATGTGAGGTAGCTTGGTTGCATAAGCTACTTTATGATATGCATTAGCCTACAGATGGGCCAGTTGTCATTTATTGTGACAACATGAGTAGTATACACTTGTCAAATAACCCAATATATCATGCTAGAACAAAGCACATTGAGGTGCATTATCACTATGTGCGGGAGAGGGTTTTACTAGGTCTTATTGATCTAGTTTATGTCAGCACAGAGGATCAGGTAGTTGACATATTTACGAAGGCATTGGGCGCAGAGAAGCTGCGCAAGTTCAGAGACCTGGTTGGTGTGCAGGAATTGGGATTGAGCTCGAGGGGGAGTGTTGAGATATCGAGCTCCACTAGTGATATGCCAGGGTGACAGTTATGCATTTATGTCACCGACTTGTCAGTTGTAGACGCGGTTGGTACACCGCCCATGAATAATAGCTAGATGATAGCTATCCTTATCTACTCTAGTTCATGGCTCAGTTAGTATGCCACCTTAGTTAGTTGTCTTTGGTTTGAGACCCATATATAGGGTTCTTCTATTTCTTTGTAAGTGAGTTCTTTTGGCTTCCACAACTAAGAAGAGGAAAACTGTTTTCAGCCTCCACCCTTGTGTGTATTCCCCCATTGTGCAAGCAAGAAAGCTACAAGTGAGACTCCTTCCTTCTCTCCCACAATCTTGACAGTGTGATCTTGTGACCAAGCGGCTCATGGACAACACGGTTTCCGAACAGAGTGCAGCAACACCTAGCAACCTCGCTACTCTCGGGCCTAGGAATTACTCAGGGGTGAAGAGCCAATCGAAAATCCCTACAGTAGCTAAGCAGCTAGACAAGTACTAGCCTAGTAGCGACTTGTATAGCTTTGTAGAGCAGTTCAAGCAAGTTTGTGAGGCCAACGGTCTCACGGACCTTACACAATAGTCCTAGCGTTTGGGCTCTACTTAGGCGATAAAGGTAGGACATGGTACACCCACTTCAATGCATCTGAGCGAGAAAACTTTACCCGCCTGAAGGACCTTTTTATCAAAAGATTCTCGGAGGTAGGGTACTCTGACAACCTCATAGTCCGACTAATGAACGTCAGCCAAAAGGACAAGGAGGACATAAGAGACTATGCCACTCATGTGCACAGCCTCTTCAAGAGAATCCTGGTGAACACAAGTGATCCAATGAAAGAGCTGTCTCCACCATGTTCATAAACGGAATCCGTAGTGAGGAGTTATACAAGGCTTTAGTGAGTAACTCTATCTTGCATTGAGATGTGCTAGCTAGGGTCCTTGATGAAGTAATTAGGGTGGATGATGAGCTAAGAGAGAGAAGCTCTCAAAGTTCAAACCGCGACAACTCCAGTTAGAGGACCTCAGAGAGGACCACAACCTCTAGCAAGGGATCAAACCCTAGCACACAGGACAAGGGGAAGAGTGTAGATTAAGGCCAGGAGCTAGCCGACGTGAGAATGGAGCTAGCACGACTGCAGGAATTAGTGAGGAAACCAATGCGACCGCACATCCAATGTGTGCATTGTGGCAGCAAGAACCTCCTAGCCGAGTGCCAGGATCCTAGATCTAGGCCTTGTGCAAATTGTGGTATGTTTGTGGCCATGATGTAGGTTGCCTACTAGGAGATTCCCCTATGTCCAACAGTACACTCCGTTGTACCTAGGGAGTAGACCACCAAATTTATTTGGAAGACAAGCCCAGGTGGTGCTTCTAGCACCAAACAACACAAAACCAACCATCCCTAAGATGGAGATCAACCCGATAGACATAACCAGGCCACCAGGACCCTATGTAACCCATCCACCAAGCGATGCTCCAGTTCATTACGTGGAGGAGCCTAACGAAGACAAAGCCTATGTGAACGCTTATATCTCATATGATGAAGAGGGCAATCCAGTCCGGATGGACTATCAACTAGTACCGATGATGATATTAGGTAGAGGTAGGGGCAAAGGATTTGCAGGGACCCAAGATCCAATGGACTTGCGATCACCCGGGTCATATCTCATCACGTTTTCCAAAGAGAGAACAAGTGAATGGGGAAAAAGCCGACCTCAGAGATGTGTTGAGTGGGGCATCACTCATCTCTTTGCCAATTGCCCTAGAAGAAAGCCACCCTCTAGCTCGGAAATTGTGCCATCAATGCCTTTGGGACTGTTTGGAGAGTGGAGACATTCGACAGCGAGGACACACCTATCCCGCTATATGTCATGACCAAAGCACCGAAGTAGGTAGGCATATGACTGCTAGGGCCTAACAACTTAGATGCAACCTCAATAAGAAAGAAAAGCCGAAGGGGGAGGAGGAAAAATACTGATGCAAAGGTCACACTTAAGACTGAGGATGCGACAATGCTAGTGACTGGCAAGAAGGTCATGGATGCAGAGGCAGAGACCACCACTCCAAAGATGGTAGAGAAAGGGAGTGCCAAGGTAGGGGAGTATCCTCACCCTAGGCACCAAATCGAGGCAATAGCCAAGGTCAAGGAGTGGGTAAAGGAAGCCCAAGAGCACCTCAAGGATGCTGAGTCTATCTTAGAGGATGAGATCGAGGATCTCTCTAACATGAGTAGGCCAGTCTCACCTGCACTACCAAGGTCAAGAGAGGCACCCATGCTACAAGCAGTGCCACCTTGGTCAAGCTTAGATGCTACATGCTAGCCATTTAGTTAAGACCAATGGATAAGAATCACAAACCTAGGAGAGAGGCAAGTAAGCAGCAACCTTCTTGTGATGTTAGTGACCACCCCAATGACTCTGAATTTAGGAGATCTACTCAGGAAATACCTCACACTATGGCAGGAGTTGAAACACTAGGTGGAAGAACCAATGGAGCATGCTACCGCTGACTTGCAAGATCATGATGCAGTCACGTAGATACCCAGCTTGACGTTGCACTCAGTGCCAAAGTCACTATATGTCAATGCCTTTTGGGAAGGCATTGAAATGCACGCAGTTTTGCCTATCCTAGCCCTAGGAGATGTAACATGGAAGGGAGTCATAGATACTGGGATAGGAGTGAGTGTGTTGAGCCATACTATGCTCCAGGCTTGGGGAAACCCGCCTATCAAAACCACTAGGTTCAACATGTTGAGATGGCAATCTCAACATGTGCAGAAATTGATGATGGACCACCTGGCTAGATGAGTCCGCACGTCTACACTTAGCACATTGGTGGTCATTATGATACTCACATGGCCACTGATTTATCATTTATTATATTTAGTTTGTTACACCTACCTACAGTTGGCAAAGATATAACGCCAATCGATTAGTGCAGTCGCTTATGCACTATTTGACTTAGAAGGCCACTTTCCTTTATGTTGTATCTTATCTATACTTTGTATACATTGTATAGTGTGTGGATGAAGCAGAAAAATCAGCAAGAAAACGTTTTGGCCTCCATCTCTCTTCTTGTATTCTTGAGTGAGCTTCCTCTTGTGTATACAATGTGTGTTTAGTGCGGCAGCTCAAGCAAATCCCCCCATCATAGGATTCTTGACATGGTATTAGAGCCGCGCCACTGAGAGAGGCTGATTTTGAAGGCTGACGTGAAGGAGAAGAAGCAAGATTCGAGGAAGCAAACAATGGGTAAGAAGCTCTCCCATTCTTCCACTCTCTCTCTTGGATAGTGCCTGTGGAGGCACCAGAAGCAGGGTCGAACAAAAATCTCAGATTGCTGTGAGATTTAGTGTGCGAGTAGAGCACTGTATATTCTGCAGATGAATCCTTTAAGGTTTTCTCACAGTTATTTTGGGCATTTGAGGCCGTTTCAGCCCCCATTTTAGAGTCGCAATGTTGCAGACACAATAGTTTCAGGGTACACTGTGATTTTGGTTGTATGGACCAAAAGTGGGTGCACAGGTTACAGATTGCAAATATGTAATTTTTGAGGTGTTTGCAAGAAGCAAATATAAGGTTTATCTACAAACAGGTTGCAGATTATATGTACTATTGAGCAATCAGTGAAAAAGGTTGCTTGGTGTAGTGTTGTGCACGTGTTGTGAAAGATTGCAGAAGACTAGCTTGCTGTGTTGTATCCTTGTTTGTGATAATGGTAGAGAACAATGGAAATCCCATTATTGAGAAGCTCGACAAGAACAACTACCCTTCATAGAAGTTCCTTGTGACAAACTTCCTCATTGGAAAGGGCCTTTTTGAGTTTGTTTCAGGTGAAGAAAAGGAGCCAAAGCTGGGGATCCTGCCGACTGCAGATAAATTAAAAGCATGGAAAGAATGGAATGCGAAAGAAAAAAAGGTGATGTACTAGTTATCAACAGTCATTGATAATACGATATTGGGACATATCAGGAATGCAAAAACTTCACATGCAGCTTGGACAATTTTTGAGAACATGTTTTCAGTAAATACAAAGGCATGAAAGATTCAACTCAAGCAAGAGTTGAATGCCTTGAAGAAAGGGAAAATATCTGTCAATGAGTATGTGTTGAAGGTGAGGAGCATTGCAGATGCTTTAGCAGTGATTGATGCAATGCCTGATGATGATGATTTGGTTTCATCCACTTTGAGTGGCCTTAACAATGAGAAGGATTGGAAATCATTTGTTACTTTAGTATATGTACGAAAACCGTATCCAAATTTTGATGAGTTGATCTCTCTCATGATTACCGAAAAGATCAATATGCAGGGTGACTCATCTGAAAAAAATGTTGAACAGGTTCAAGCATTTTACTCAAGTTCAGGAAGGGGACGTGGTAGATCCTCTTCGAGAGGCCATGGTATGGGACGTGCTGGTGATAACCAACAAAACAAGTTCAATCAGCAATTTGGTGAAATGTAGGTTTCAGGAGCTGAGGAAACTTTAGAGGCAGGGGGAGCTCTAGAGGAAGAGGTGAATGGCAGAATAGAGGTTTTGGAAATTCTACTATTGTTTGCCATTATTGTGGAAAAACAAGCCATATTTCAGCCCATTGCTATGCAAAGAAGGATGATATTCGCAATGGTAAATTGCAGCAAGGAAACTATGCATTGTCTTCACGATAGAATGAAGACAAAAATGAGTGTCTATTTGTTATGCAACATATGATGAATGCAGTTACAAGAAAAGGGAGACATGATGATATATGGTATGTTGATTCAGGTGCATCTAATCATATGACCAGTCATGTTGAATGGTTTGGAGAGATGTAGGACTTACAAAATCCAGGTTATGTGCAAACGTGTGATGATTCATGCTACCCAATTTCACACATTGGAAAGTCTCCCTTGTCCTTGTATGATGGCCAGACAAAGAGTTAGACAGATGTATTACATGTGCCATCAATTACAAAGAATCTAGTGTCTGTTGGCCAAATGGTAGAGCAGGGGTTGCAGGTCTGATTCAATGCAAAATATTGTTTTGTAGAAGACTTTAATGATAAGTACAAGTTGGTCGCAAAAGGAATTAGAGTTGGCCGAATGTTTACTTTAGATGCTGAAATTCTTGCTATGGATGCTGCTATGTATGTTAAAGGAAAAGAAGTAGTTGCAGATGTTGAAATATAGCATAAATGTATTGGACATGCAAATGTGCAAAGGCTGAAATTAATGCAGTCCAGAGGATTGGTTACAGGGTTGCCTTCCTTTAGAGTTGCAGAATTGCATAAAGTCTATGAAGCATGCCAGTTTGGTAAGCAAGCAAGACAACCCTTCTCGCATGACAGAGAAGTGAGTAGAAAAATACTTGATGTAGTGCATACAGATGTTTGGGGACCTACACAGAATGTATCTCTTGGTGGCAGCAAATACTTTGTCACATTTATTGATGATTGTTCAAGGAAGTTATGGGTATACTTCATGAAGCAAAAGAGTGATGTGTTTGAGCACTTCAAGTCTTTTAAGGTAGCTATTGAAATAGAAACAGGCTTAAAAGTGAAGTGCTTGAGATCAGATGGAGGGGGAGAGTACCTCTCTAATGAGTTTACTGGCTTCTTGAGGACTCATGGGATAAAGAGGCAATTTACTTATAGGTATATCCCACAACAAAATGAGGTTGCAAAAAGAAAAAATAGGCATATTGCAAAAGTTGTACGGGCATTAATGGCTAAAAAGAATATGCCCAAACATTTTTGGTTTGAGGCTATCCATACTACTGTCTACATTATGAACAGAACTCCCACAGCTGCAGTTCATGGGATAACTCCTAAAGAGTGCTTTATTGGCAAGAAGCCCGATGTATCACACTTGAAGATATTTGGATGTGTTGCATATGTTCATGTGTCAGATGAGCTACGGAAGAAGCTTGATCCACAGGCTGGAAAATGTATTTTTATTGGGTACTCTTTAGAGTAGAAAGGGTATCGATTTATAACCATGTCACAGGTGAGTTCAAAGTGAGCAAGGATGTTATCTTCGATGAGATGGGTAGCTGGTATGTACCTGTTGTGATGTATTAGATGATGATAATGATCATGATAGTTATGTGCAGAAAGAAAAACAAGAATCACAGAGTCTTAGTGGACCAGAAACATCATCTGGTACTATACCTACCATGAGCCCTTGGTCTGGGAGACTGAGTATCTCCACATCTTTAGGTGGATCCATAAGTGTTGCAGGGAAGGACAAAGGAAAGAAGAAAGTGCTAGATGGTAGTGATGCATCTTCCAGTCCTTTGGGATTTGATGGAGATTCTAGTGGTTCAAAGAGTTTGGATGATGAGCTTGGTATTCCTTCAGTCAGGACACCAAGTGTACAGAGAGCTCATAGTAATGTAAAGGCTCCATTGAGTGATCTGATGGTACGCAGATCTAGCAGGGTCAGATACCCTGTTAAAAGATTTGGTTTTGAAGGTTATGCAGCTCACCATTATGTTTATATAGTGAAACTAGTTGAGGATATTGAGCCCACTTGTTTTGAGGATGCTGTTGATCATGCTCATTGGGATGCAACAATGGATGAGGAGATGGCTACATTAGAAGCCAATAAGACTTGGGATTTGGTACCCTTACCTAAGGGTAAGAAAGCTATTCGTTGTAAGTGGGTTTACAAAGTCAAGCATAATGCAGATGGTTCAGTTAGCAGGTATAAGGCTAGGCTGGTTGCAAAAGGCTATGCTCAAACATATGGCACATATTATGAAGAGACATTCAGTCCACTTGCTAGGATGGCAACTGTTAGGTGTGTGATTGCATTGGCAATAGCCAAAGGTTGGATTTTGAAGCAAATAGATGTTAAGAATTCCTTCTTGCATGGTGAATTGCAAGAAGAAGTGTATATGGAGCAGCCAGCAGGTTATGAGGATTTAGAGCATCCCACATATGTGTGCAAGTTAAAGAAGGCACTCTATGGGCTGAAGCAAGCACCTAGAGCATGGTCTAACAAGATTGGAGAGTATATTGTCAATATTGGATTTTTTATTTTTGATGCTGATCACTCACTTTATGTGACAAAGGGAGATGCAGATTTGGTCATCATAGTCATCTATGTGGATGACTTGATTATTACAGGTGATAGTGACAATGGGATTGCTAAAGTTAATGACTTCTTCAAGAAGCAGTTTGAGATGAAAGATTGAGGTGAGCTGAGATACTTTCTTAGTATTGAGGTGATTAGATATGATGATGGTATATGGCTATCCCAAAGGCAGTATGGCTTGGATATGTTATCCAAGTATGGTATGACAGCATGTAAGCCTCTTTCAGTACCATTGGAGCAAAATATGAAGTTGAGTGCGGACGTTGGGGATGAGATAGAAGACCCTACTTTGTTCAGGAGGATAGTAGGGAGTTTGATTTACATGACTATCACAAGGCCAGACTTGAGCTATGCTGTTGGCCTTGTCAGTCAGTTTATGCAGATGCCTAGAAAGCCTCATTTGGATGCAATTAGACGTATATTGAGGTATGTGAAGTCCACTTTACATTATGGACTTTTTTATGAGGCAGGCAGGACATACATGTCTTTGGATACACAGATGCAGATTGGGCTGGTAGCATGTCAGACAGACGATCTACAAGTGGATTCATGTTTTCCCTTGGTAGTGCAGCAGTTACATGGAGCAAGAAAAAGTAACCTACAGTTGCTTTATCGAGTAGAGAGGATGAGTATAGAGTTGCTGCTATGGCGGCATATGAGGTGGTATGGCTGTAAAAGTTATTAGGTGATTTGGACGTGTAGGGAGATGGTCCAGTTTTCATTCATTGTGACAACATGAGCAACATAGAGCTAGCTAGGAATCCAGTGTTCCATTCTAGGACAAAACACATTGAGGTGCACTACCACTTTGTGAGAGAGAAGGTACTTGCATGAGAGATTGACTTGGTATATGTCAGCACACAGGATCAGATAGCTGACATTTTCACAAAGGCATTGGGTGCAAAGAAGCTTCGAAAGTTTCAAAGTTTACTTGGACTTGCAGAGATAGAATTGAGCTTGAGGGGGAGTGTTGAGATGGCAAGCTCAACATGTGCGAACATTGATGATGGACCGCCTGGCTAGATGAGTCCGCATGTCCACACTTAGCACATTGGTAGTCATTATGATACTCACATGGCCACTGACTTATCACTTATTATATTTAGTTTGTTACACCTACCTACAGCTGGCAAAGATATAATGCCAGTCCATTAGTGTAGTCGGTTATGCACTGTTTGACTTAGAAGGCCACTTTTCTTTATGTTGTATCTTATCTATACTTTGTGTATATTGTATAGTGTGTGGAACAAGAAGAAAAATCAACAAGAAAATGTTTTGGCCTTCATCTCTCTTCTTGTGTTCTTGAGTGAGCTTTCTCTTGTGTATACAGTGTGTGTTTGGCACAACAGCTCAAGCAAATCCCCCCATCACGTGATTCTTGACACAACGTCACTCTAGCTATGGAATGAAAGTAAGGCCATTTGGAGTCTTAAAGAATTGGCCAATGAAGATCATGGGTATCCAGTTCTCTGTGAACTTCATCGTTATGAAGGGAGTGGACTACAACATTCTGCTAGGCCGACCCTGGATGAGGAACACTCGAGTCATTGAAGACTAGGGAAACAGTCTAATCTTCCTAGGAAACCGAATGGAAGTTGTAAAGGTCAAGATGGACACTTGGAAGATAACCCTCGCCAACCTAGATGCCATCTCTGTCATGCTTAGGGGAAACATGCTAGTAAGGAATTCGTACGGGCAACCAAGTACATCCCTTGCCTTGAGGATGAGCAAGATTGGATGCACGTCCTAGCGATCATCAACCTCCCATTCTCAGACGAAGAGAAGATGTACAAATAGGCTGCAAAAACTATGTGTGTGTTGAAGAAGGAGCCCATTGTGCCACTTTGCATGATGGCCAGGAGCTCAAGTAGCCAACCAAGGCCTATCTCTTTCCATGTTCCTAGCAAAAAGCTAGAACATCACAAGATCCTCAAGTATCTAACATGAAAATTGATTAACAATCCCGCTGCTAATCTCAATCTTCTCAGAGACCTCCTGGATGAACCTAAGTGGAAATGGACTAAGGTGCACGATCTAAACTTACTATACAATTGGGCATTAGTCACCAACGAAGGACAGGCCAGACTAGAGACGGGAGTCTAGGGATGACAAGTAGTCAGGAGGAGTTGATTCCAATGATGAGTATGAGGACTGCCTCTCTATTAGTGAGGAAAGGGAAGAGGAGATATATACCGTAGAGTACGACACTAAGGGAAGAGTGATAGAGCAGATAAGGGCAGACTCCAAGCCTCAGAAAGGGAGTGCTTACAAGATTGATAGAGGAGTCATGCGGATGGAGTGCAATCTCTCCTGGTTGGAGCACGTGGGAGCAATAGATTATGAACAAGCAGGATAGCCCAACCACCCATGACACCCTTGCTTAGGACAGACGCACCTACCGAGATACGACTACTAGGGAAAACTCCTTCCTCTAGCAAGGATTGTGAGTTTAATTCTGAATCAGAGGTCAGTACAAAGAGTGACTTGGAGATACCAACCTCCTAGAACCAAACGCACCAAGGGGAACCTACTAGTCCACTTGAGGCACAAACGAGTGAAGGAAGAAAAGAGAGGACAGATGAAGAAGTAGGAGGCAGAACAACAGAAGAAATCACATGACCTACCAAAGCGCTTTACAAAGTTTAAGAAAGGTGATATGGTAGAGATCTTGTTGGGGGCAAAAAGAAAAGGACAGACAAGTGAGTCGATCGAGGGACCCGCCAAGGTCAAGGAAGTCAACTTGGCA
This sequence comes from Lygodium microphyllum, assembly GCF_053477565.2. Lineage (NCBI taxonomy): Eukaryota > Viridiplantae > Streptophyta > Polypodiopsida > Schizaeales > Lygodiaceae > Lygodium > Lygodium microphyllum. The sequence goes on along the minus strand of NC_141141.1, from coordinate 11,479,705 downwards.
AGGAAAGGCAAGAAGCCTCAACCTGTGTTTATAGTAGCTGACGACCTGACCGAGGAGGAAGAGGCCAGTCTCATTGCGCTCTTGCAAGAGTACATGGGCATGTTCACATGTTCCTTAGATGAGCTCAAAGGAGTGGATCCTAGAGTGGTGATGCATAGATAAGATGTTCATTGATTATCGTTCCCTAAACAAGATCATTGTTAAGAATAGATATATGATCCCTAGGATAGACGACCTCATGGATAAACTACAAGGAGCCACTATTTTTAGCAAGATAGATCTCAAATCTGGATATCATCAAGTATAATTAGATACACTTGACATTTTCAAAACTGCATTTAGAACTCAATTTGGTCATTATGAATTACTTGTTATGCCTTTTGATTTGACTAATGCACCAGCTACATTAAGTCATATGATGAATCTAATAGGTTTTCAAATTTTTGAAAGAGAATCAATTATATGCTAACCTGACAAGAGTGAAATTTTCCAAACCTACATAGAATACTTAGGTTATATTGTTTTTTTTTATGGTACTCAAGTTGATCCTAAAAAGATAGAAGCAATTTTGAATTGGCCAATCCCTAAAAATGTTCATGAGTTATGTTCTTTCTTAGGTCTTGCTAGATTTTACACAAAATTTGTGAGAAATTTTTCATTACTTGCATTGCCTTTAGCAAAATTGCTAAAAAAATGTATTATATATCATTGTCTGATAATAAGAAAAAGTCTTTTGATTTACTGAAACATGCTTTAACACATGCACATGTTTTGTAATTACCTGATTTTAATGAACCATTCTTTCTAGTAGTCACTGATGCTAGCAGATTAGGAATAGAAGCTTTCGTTATGCAAGATTCACATCCCATAGCCTATTCTAGTTGTGCAAACTTAAACCCTCTGAGTTGAAGTATTCTACCTCTGATAATGAATTTCAACTATAGTACAAGATTTATGTCAATGAAAACACTATCTAATGGAATCTGAATTCATGATCAAAATTGACCAACAAAATATCAAACAAAGAGTCAAGTGACACCATGGTAAGCAATATGGTTTATTAATGCCTTGACCAATTCTTGAACGACCATGGGAAAATGTTTCAATGGATTTTATAACTGGTTTGTCTAACACCCAAGCTAATCATGATATGATTTGGACTATCCTAGATCGATTTAGAAAACAAGCATATTTCCTTCCATGCAAGAAAACATTAACTGCATCTCAAGCTGCATAATTGTTTTTGAAGACTGTTTTCACTTACCATGGTTTTTCAAAATTTATTATTTCAGATCATGATTCTAGATTCTGTAATAATTTTTGGACTACTTTATTTGCTAATTTAGGTACTTAAATTGATTTCTCATCTACATTTCATCCTGAAACCAATGGGCAAACAGAAGCTACTAACAATACAACTCTAGATCTTTTACTTGCATACACAATTTCCAAACCACAAACATGAGATACACACTTACATTTACTTCAATTTGCATACAATAATACACCACACGCAACTACACAAAAAGTACATTTTGAAATCATTATGGACATAGATTGTCTACACCTGTTACATCATTGTCGAACAAAGTTAAAGCTGTTGATGATATTGCTAATACACATGCTACTATTTTTACTGAAGTTAAAGACATTATTGCAAAAGCCCAGCAATCATACGCCAGACAAGCTAACAAGAAAAGAAAAGCCATGAGTTTCAAAGTTGATGATTACATTTGGTTACCCATTGAAAAGAGAAGATTGAAAAGTGTTGAGAAACCCTATTGTTAAGTTAGCCCCTAGATTTTATGGACCTTTCAAAATCATTCACAAAATCAATGAATATGCATTTAAATTAGAACTACCCCAACATTGGAAAAATTATAATACTTTTCATATAATTTTACTACGACCTTTTAGAGGCCAATTACTGTCAAGAATCGCGTGGTGGGGGGACTTGCTTGAGCTGCTGTGCCAAACACACACTGTATACACAAGAGGAAGCTCACTCAAGAACGTAAGAAGAGAGATGGAGGCCAAAACATTTTCTTGATGATTTCTTCTTCTTCTTCCACACACTATACAATGTACACAAAGTATAGATAAGATACAACATAAAGCAAAGTGGCCTACTAAGTTAAATAGTGCATAACCGACTACACTAATCGACTGGCGCTATGTCTTTGCCAGCTGTAGGTAGGTGTAACAAACTAAATATAATAAGTGATAAGTCAGTGCCATGTGAGTATCATAATGACCACCAACATGCTAAGTGTAGATGTGTGGAGCCATCTAGCTAGGCGGTCCATCATCAATGTCCGCATGTGTTGGGCTTGCCATCTCAACACTCCCCCTCAAGCTCAACTCTATCTCTGCAACTCCAAGTAAGCTTCGAAACTTTCGAAGCTTCTCTGCACCCAATGCCTTTGTGAAAATGTCAGCTATCTAATCCTGTGTGCTGACATATACCAATTCAATCTCTCCTGCAAGTACCTTCTCTCTCACAAAGTGGTAGTGCACCTCAATGTGTTTTGTCCTAGCATGGAACACTGGATTCCTATCTAGTTGTATGCTGCTCATGTTGTCACAATGAATGACAACTAGACCATCTCCCTGCACATCCAAATCACCTAATAAGTTTTGCAACCATACCACCTTACATGATGCCATAGTAGCGCCTCTATACTCAGACTCTGTACTCGATAAAGCAACTGTAGGTTGCTTTTTACTACTTCATGTAACTGCTGCACTACCAAGGGAAAACATGAATCCACTTGTAGATCTTCTGTCTGACATGCTACCAGCCCAATTTGCATATGTGTATCCAAAGACATGTACATCCTTACCTGCCTCATAAAAAAGTCCATAATGTAAAGTGGACTTCACGTACCTCAATATACGTCTAACTGCATCCAAATGAGGCTTTCTAGGCATCTGCATAAACTGACTGACAAGGCCAACAACATAGCTCAAGTCTGGCCTTGTGATAGTCATGTAATTCAAACTCCCTACTATCCTCCTGAACATAGTAAGGTCTTCTATCTCATATCCAACATCAGCACTCAACTTCACATTTTTCTCCAATGGTACTGAAAGAGGCTTACATGCTGTCATACCATACTTGGATAACATATCCAAGCCATACTGCCTTTGGGACAGCCATATACCATCATCACATCTGATCACCTCAATACCAAGAAAGTATCTCAACTCACCCAAATCTTTCATCTCAAACTTCTTCTTCAAGAAGTCCTTAACTTCAACAATCACATTATCACTGTCATCTGTAATAATCAAGTCATCCACAAAGATGACTATGATGACCAACCCTGCATCTCCCTTTCTCACATAAAGTGAGTGATCAGCATCAGAAATACAAAATCCAATATTGACAAGATACTCTCCAACCTTGTCAGACCATGCTCTAGGTGCTTGCTTCAGCCCATAGAGTGCCTTCTTTAACCTGCACACATATGTGGGATGTTCTAACTCCTCATAACCTATTGGTTGCTCCATATACACTTCTTCTTGCAATTCACCATGAAAGAAGGCATTCTTAACATCCATTTGCTGCAAACTCTAACCTTTGGCTGCTGCCAAGGCAATCACACACCTAACAGTTGCCATCCTAGCAACTGGACTGAATGTCTCTTCATAATCTATGCCATATGTTTGAGCATAGCCTTTTGCAACCAGCCTAGCCTTATACCTGCTAACTGAACCATCTGCATTATGCTTGACTTTGTAAACCCACTTACAGCCAATAGCTTTCTTACCCTTAGGTAACGGTACCAAATCCCAAGTCTTATTGGCTTCTGATCCAGCCATCTCCTCATCCATTGTTGCATCCCAATGAGCATGATCAACAGCATCCTCAAAACAAGTGGGCTCAACATCCTCAACTAGTTTCACCATATAAGCATAATGGTGAGCTGCATCACCTTCAAAACCAAATCTTTTAACAGGGTATCTGACCCTGCTAGATCTGCGTACCACCGGATCACTCAATGGAGCCTTTACATTACTATGAGCTCTCTGTATACCTGGCGTCCTGACTGAAGGAATGCCAAGCTCATCATCCAAACCCTCCGAACCACTAGAATCTCCATCAAATCCCAAATGACTGGTAGATGCATCATTACTGTCCAGCACTTTCTTATTTCCTTTGTCCTTCCCTGCAACATTTATAGATCCACCTGAAGATGTGGGGCTACTCCTTAGTCTCCCAGATCAAGGGTTCACTGTAGGTGTAGTACCAGATGATGTTTTTGGTCCACTAAGACTCTGTGATTCTTGTTTATCTTTCTGCACATAACTGTCCTGATCATTATCATCATCCAAAACATCACCAGTAGGTGTATACCAACTTTCCACCTCATCAAAGATAACATCCCTGCTCACTCTGAACTCATTTGTGACAGGGTTATAACAACGATACCCTTTCTGCTCTAAAGAGTATCCAATAAAAGCACATTTTTCTACCTTTGGATCAAGCTTCTTCCGTAGCTCATCTGGCACATGAACGTATGCAACACAGCCAAATACCTTCAAGTGCGATACATCAGGCTTCTTGCCATTAAAGCATTCTTCAGGAGTCATCCCATGAACTGTAGCTGTGGGAGTTCTGTTCATAATGTAGATAGCAGTATGGACATCCTCAGACAATTTTTTTTTGGGTATATTCTTTTCAGCCACCATTAATTACCGTGCAACTTCTGCAATATACCTGTTTTTTCTTTCTACAATACCATTTTGTTGTGGGGTATACCTGCAAGTAAATTGCCTCTTTATCCCATGAGTCCTCAAGAAGCCACTGAACTCATTAGAGAGGTATTCTCCCCCTCCATCTGATCTCAAGCACTTCACTTTTAAGCTTGTTTCTGTTTCAAGAGCTGCCTTAAAAGATTTGAAGTGCTCAAATACATTACTCTTTTCCTTCATGAAGTATACCCATAGCTTCATGAAGTATACCCATAGCTTCCTTGAACAGTCATCAATAAATGTGACAAAGTATTTGCTGCCACCAAGAGATACATTCTGTGTAGGCCCCCAAACATCAATATACACTACATCAAGTATTTTTCTACTCACTTCTCTATCATGTGAGAAGGGTTGTCTTGCCTGCTCACCAAACTGGCATGCTTCACAGACTTTATGCAATATTGCAACTGTAAAAGAAGGTAACCCTGTACCAATCCTCTGGACTACATTAATTTCAGCCTTTGCAGATTTACATGTCCAATACGTTTATGCCATATTTCAATATCTGTAACTACTCCTTTTCCTTTAGAATACATAGCAGCATCCATTGTAGAAATTCCAGCATCTAAAGTGAACATTCGGCCAACTCTACTTCCTTTTGCGACCAACCTGCACTTATCATTAAAATCTTCTACAAAACAACCTTTTGCATTGAATCGGACCTGCAATCCCTGCTCTACCATTTGGCCAACAGATACTAGATTCTTTGTAATTGATGGCACATGTAATACATCTGTCAAACTCTTTGTCTGGCCATCATATAAGGACAAGGGAACCTTTCCAATGTGTGAAATTGGGTGGCATGAATCATCACCCGTCTGCACATAAGCTAGGTTTTGTAAGTCCTACATCTCTCCAAACCATTCAACATGACTGGTCATGTGATTAGATGCACGTGAATTGACATACCATACATCATCATGTGTCCCCTTTCCTGTAACTGCATTCATCATATGCTGCATAACAAATAGACACTCATTTTTGTCTTCATTTTGTCGTGAAGATGATGCATAGTTTCCTTGCTGAAATTTACCACTGCGAATATCATCCTTCTTTGCATAGCCATGGTCTGCAATATGGCCTGTTTTCCCACAATAATGGCAAACAATAGCAAAATTTTCAGAACCTCTATTCTGCCATCCACCTCTTCCTCTAGAGCTTGCCTCTAAAGTTTCCTCTGCCTCCAGAAACCTGCATTTTACCAAACTGCTGATTGAACCTATTTTTCTAGTTATCGCCAGCACGTCCCATACCACGGCCTCTCAAAGAGGATCTTCCACGTCCCCTTCTTGAACCTGAGTAAAATGCTTGGACCTGTTCACCATTTCTTTAAGACAAATCACCCTGCATATTGATCTCTTCAGTAATCATGAGAGAGATCAACTCATCAAAATCTGGAAATGGCTTCCGTACATATACTGAGGTAACAAATGATTTCCATGCCTTCTCATTTTTAAGGCCACTCAAAGTGGATGAAACCAAATCATCATCATCCGGCATTGCATCAATCGCTGCTAAAGCATCTGTGATGCTCCTCACCTTCATTACATACTCATTGACAGACATTTTTCCTTTCTTCAAGGCATTCAACTCTTGCTTGAGTTGAATCTTTTGTGCCTTTGTATCTACTGAAAACATGCTCTCAAAAATTGTCCAAGCTGCATTCCTAATATGTCCCAGCATAGTATTACCAATTACTGCAGATAGCCAGTACATCACCTTTTTGTCTTTCATATTCCACTCTTTCCATGCTTTTAACTCATCTGCAGTCGGAGGGATACCTAGCTCTGGCTCCTTTTCTTCACCTGAGACAAATTGATAAAGGCCCTTTTCAATGAGGAAGTTCGTCACATGGAACTTCCATGAAGGGTAGTTTTTCTTGTCGAGCTTCTCAATAATAGGATTTCCACTGTTCTCTGCCATTATCACAAACAAGGATATAACATAGCAAGCTAGTCTTTTGCAATCTTCCACAACATGTGCACAGTAATACACCAAGCAACCTTTTTCACTGATTACTCAACAGTGCATGTAATCTGCAACCTGTTTGCAGATAAACCTTATGTTTGCTTCCTGCAAACACCTCAAAAATTACAGATTCACAATCTGCAACTTGCGCACCCACTTTCGATCAATACAGCCGAAATCACAGTGTGCCCTGAAACAGCTGTCCGTAACATTACGGCTCTAAAATGGGGCCTGAAATGGCCTCAGATGCCTAAATAAACTGCAATAAACCTTAAGGGATTATCTTAAGAATATATGGTGGTCTTCTCGTACACCAAATCTCACAGTAATCTGAGATTTTTGCTTGATCTTGCTTCCGGTGCCTCCACAGGCACTATCCAAGAGAGAGAGTGGAAAAATGGGAGAGCTTCTTACCCGTTGCTTGCTTGCTCGAACCTTGCTTCTTCTCCTTCACTTCAACCTTCAAAATCAACCTCTCTCAGTGGCGCGGCTCTGATACCATGTCAAGAATCGTGTGGTGGGGAGACTTGCTTGAGTTGTTGCACCAAACACACCTTGTATACACAAGAGGAAGCTCACTCAAGAACATAAGAAGAGAGATGGAGGCCAAAACGTTTTCTTGCTGATTTCTTCTTCTTCTTCCACACACTATACAATGTACACAAAGTATAGATAAAATACAACATAAAGGAAAGTAGCCTACTAAGTCAAACAGTGCATAACCGACTACACTAATCGACTAGCGCTATGTCTTTGCCAGTTGTAGGTAGGTGTAACAAACTAAATGTAATAAGTGATAAGTCAGTGCCATGTGAGTATCATAATGACCGCCAACATGCTAAGTGTAGACGTGCGGACCCATCGAGCCAGGCGGTCCATCATCAATGTCCGCATGTGTTGAGCTTGCCATCTCAACAATTACTTGTCCACCCTGTCTATGAAAACCCTCCTTTGTTAGAAAAAGAAACTGAAATCCTTGAACCTGAAACTATTCTACATACTGACTTTATGACCAATAGAACTAGCCATAGATACTCTAGATATTTGGTTAAGTTTAAAAATCATCATATTGAAGAAGCCCAATGGATGCACGCCTGCGACCTAAGTACTTACCCCTCCATGCTCGCTCCACATTGAGCTAATAGCAATTGAGGACAATTGCTATCCCACCCCGGGGGTATGATGCCAAGAGGCATATTCCACAGTGGATTATGTGAGACCACTATGGATTCCATGAGGTTTTTTATTCCAGGTGGATTCTATGAGGTTTTATAGTGGATTCCGTAAAACTATATTTATTTGTTAGGGCTCGTACACAAGGTGGATTTCTTGTGCGAGAAGTTGACAGGGACACCTATCCTTTTCAGGTATCAGATTAATTTAATGTGCACGTGGGCGATTTCACAGTGGGTGATTCTCCAAAATACATATTTAACAAGATTAACACTTCAAATCAACAAGCAAGAAGAAGATCAAGCACCGACATTCAATACTAAGCTCAAGAATAGTATCTATTGATACTCAACTAGTGTCAGTTGACACTAACCTCCTTGTGACACTTCACAAATCCCCCTTGCTGGTCTTTTCTCAGATTATTGGAGCTGCTCAACATGGCAGAACTTGAGCAAATAGCAAAGTTCAATGGAGAAGGCTTCCATGCTTGGAAGGAAAAGACCATGTACCACCTGATGCGAAAGGACTTATGGGACTTGTTTGAAGATGATGCAGATAACAAGAAGGAAGATGACGAAGACGGGTTCGTTGAAGAAGACTAGTTCAAATCCAAAGAATGGAAGAAGATGAATAATAAGGCACTAGGCATCATTGCTTGGGGATTAAGTGATGATGTGATGCATCATATATATGGCATTAGAAATGCTAAAACCACCTGGGAGGAACTTGATAAAATATTTGGTACTCAAGCAAAGAATTCAAAGGTAAAACTTCTCATACAGTTTTATAAATTGGATATCAAAGACAGTGCTTCTATGACCATACACATTAATAAGTTTAAGAGTTTAAAAACTCAACTTGCATCTCTTAAAAAGAATATTGAGGAAGATGAAGCAATAGCCGTACTGCTTGCAAGTGTAAACAAGGATCCATATAAAAATCTTGTGTCCACTTTGAGTAATATTCCAAGCCTCACACTTAAAGATATTGAGCACTCACTACTCGATGAAGAAGGCAAACTAAAAACCAAGAATGCAAAAGACAATGTCTCATCATCTAGGGACAATCTTTTGTACACCAAAGGAGCTGCTGGACCTAAAGGAAGAGGTCGAGGATTCATCAACAACAATAACAAGGATCGGATTACATATCACTATTGTGGTAAGACTGGCCATGTAGCCAGTGAATGTTTCCACAAGAAGAGAGCCCAACAATTGCAAAGTGATCATCACCAGAACCAATTCATGGAAGAAGGAAAAGAAGAAGAATATGCCTCCACTACCATCAACAACTCTAACAGATTGTTTTGAAGAACTTTCATTGTATCTTTCATATGTTTTTCCCATAGTGGATCTTTCTTTTCCTTAGTGAATTTGATTTGTACAACCCTTGCCAAGATGTAAAGTCTCAAGCTTTAACTTGACTAGGCTGCCTATGAGCTAGTCTTCCGGGCCATGTTATCATGAAGTGGGGGCAAAAGCTAGCAAGTGTAGGGAGTCATCATTTGAGGGGGGTGTTGAGAAATAGACAAATGATGTATGCTCCAAGAGGAGCTGTCCTGAATCCCATATGCACAGTGAGGAGAGTGGAACAACTCAAAGCCTATAAAGCATTGTACTTGACTATGAAATGAACACAATATCATGATGCTTTGTACTTTCAGTTAAGTGTCTGTCATTCTCGATTCTACACAAGATTGTGTTTATGAGTCCAAGCTAATCTATCTTGGAACCTAATTCACTTGTGTAATAGTTTGTCTCTACTTGTCCATGTCATTATGAACTTGGTTTACATCTTTGATCCACCATAGCTTGTGTCATGTCCTAGATCCACATCATTTAACAGTTATCATAGGTTCCTTTACGTAATTTTACGACACAACACAAAGACAAAGAAAAATGATCTTTTGGAAAAACATATTTATTTATTATTTCACAAAGTTATTTACAATACTTTTTCCCTTCTGCCTACGTAGAAGATAAAACCTCCGTTCATCGGAAAATCCCATCTGTCTATGTAGAAGAAAACAAACCCTCCAAGATTTCTGTCCCTTCACTAGTACTGGGGACTCTAGGATCCCATCTTGATTTGCTGATGGTAGTCAGGCAATTCCTAGAAGCGATCGAGAGATTTACGGCCAGCAAAGCCCCCCTGGCATTCTCGCCTTCTCCTGCTTAACGGATTCCTCACCGAGAGACCTCTCACCGTCGAGGCTGGTTCAAAGCTCCTCGCAGCGGTACAAAACAATACCCCTTGGAGCAGGGTTCCGCGTCTAGCCGTGGGGGAGACATAGCACAATCTTTCCTCTTATTATCCTTATTATATATTTACAATCAAATCTAACTGCTGCAAGCACAATTAATCTTTCATGTGCAACTATCAATGCATGCACAATCAAAAAAAGAAAACAGCAAGTGTTTTTAGCACGTGAAGTAGCCCCACCCAAATCTAGGGTTTCTCTTTTAAGGTTCCACCTTAATCTTAGGGTTTTGCTTCCTACTTACAACTCTTTTTCAGGATCCGCAAGTTATTTCGCGAATTTGAAGTGTATTTTATCCTTATGAAAAATTTGGTATTTCTTTTCTAAAAGATAGTATGGGCATTTATACCTATGGTAGGTAGTTTATGCACTGCCCTGCCCTAACCTGCACTTTGCAGGATTTCAAATGCTTTTCCAAGTCTCTTTAGACTTTAGAATTTGTATCGAAAAATTCTTATGAATGTCCAAAATAAGTCTTATAGACTTTCGATATTATTTAATTTCCTAATATTGATAGTTTTAAGGTTGTCAAGCATTTCATAGTTATTTTTGCTTCAACATTCTCGATATTTTAGGTTAGGTTTTCTTGCTGACTCATACATGGGTCAACTCATGATATTGACGCTCTCGCTAATATAACCATTAATATTAACATTGCGTGTGTTTTCAGCAAGAAAATAATTTTTAGTTTGTTTTACTCATATTCTATGGTTTAATCGACAATGTTCGAAACTTTCAACGTTATCTAGAAAGATCAATTTTTATTTCGCTATGTCCTAAGTGTAATGTTGATTGTTTTTCTGAAAACTATATTCTAAGCAATGTAAAAATTCATAAGTGTAATTTTTCTTTCATCTTTCAAATATCGAATTATATTACTATCCAACTAATTTATGCACATCTAGTATATGTTTTCCTATACAATTTTTTGTTGATTTAAGGCATTGATTATTTCATGATATTATCTAAATGATTTTTTATAAATTATTATAGAACTCATATGCATCTATTTATCATTAGCAAAATAAAATAGAGATAATTACTTTTAGGGGAAAATTATAAAATATTCCCTTCCCTAACATCGTCTACCTTTTTTTAGTTATTATAATTACATGTGTCATTAACGAAATAAAAATAAATATCACTAAATAAACCATAATTACGATAGTTTCTTAATGATAGATATATAATCATTTTCTAAGTGAAAGATTCTTTTCACTGAATAATTAATTATTATATTACTTAGGCTATTTTCCTAAGCAGCAGTTCATATGCATTTTCTTTAAAATGCGTTTATAATTATTTAAAGCCAAATATAGTGATAAGCTTATAAAACGTTATTTTTTTCCAAAACGACGAGATGTTATCTCTATCAGGTTTGTAGTAATGCAGGTTTTGCCAATTCCTACCGTGTCATTTTCTCCATCGACCGCATTTCTCACTTCTCTTGCTCCAAATGGGCTTCTAGAATTTTTGCGACCTCGTTTAGCCATGAATGTCAAGCAAAATTAACGTGGTAGTTCAGGGAGATTTGGTGGTCATCCAGAAAAATTTCACCAACATTTTTCTTAGCAATATGGCTATATGGAAGGAAGACATAACAGGGGGTAGAGAAAATGAAAATGAGGTAGAAGAGGGGTTTTTTCCTCCTTCAAGGATCAAGCTAGAATGGAAAAGAGATGTAGAGAAATTTTTCCATCATCAGGAGGTCTTCCTTCTTGCTTTCTTTGTGAAGGAGAGGGAGTGTATTTATAGCCATGAGGGGGAGCATGCAGTCGAATCATCAAGAGCTAAGTAAGCTTTATAAAAAAATCTTTTTGATTGCCTACCTATTAGATGGTGGCATGGGGATGATTTTAAAATGCTTTCTCTCCCTCCATGCATTAAAAACATCATGATTTTTTTCTTTTTTTTTCTTTTCTTCAAAACGACTTCATCTTGTGGTTTTTGGCCAAGTTACCTCATGTCTTATCTAGTTTATAAAGTCATGTCATACTCTTTGATACTTAACTTATGTGTGCCCTAAGTTAAAGGGAATGAGAAATTGAAGAAAAAATGAGCTTGCACCTTGATGGCTATGGCTTCCTGGATTAGGGTTTCAACCCAGACCTGGTTTTTTTCAGATATCTAGAGCTAGAATTGATCATTTTGAAAACTTTTTTTATGGAAATGTAGCTTACTCCATGCTCTACAAGAGCCCCATGATAATCGTCAAGATCGGGTACAGCAGTATGCACACAGATCAGCGAAACGTAACCAGACGCAGTTATGGCAGCGACGTCGAATTTCAGCAATGCCAGGCTTGTAAGCATCCAATGTCAGGCTTAGATGTGATAGGCAGAAGCTCCTTGAGTAGAAGAACAATGCTCCTGAAGTAAGCACACTGAAATATTGCCTGGTTTGAGAGATATGAGAGCTCAAAGTGAGGTATGTCCTGCAGGCCACAAACTGGGGCTATGGCAGCAACTGACAATAGTGACAATGCTGAGGTCCAGATAGCCAAATCTCATGGATTGATGTGATACAAGGAAGCTTTGTGAGGTGGGGAACAACTTTCCAGAAGGAATCTCAGAGAGATTTGGTATGTGGAGTGAGATACAGGAGCTTCAAGATGACAGGGTGCTGCTGGCTATGGCTGCCACAAGGTCCAACTGAGATTTGAAGTTGAAACTGAAGATTTGAGCTGAATGTGGGCTGGTTAGAGATCACCAGAGATGAAGGGAGACTAGAGATTCAGAGTGTGAGCTGTGCCATGCCCAACTGGGCTCTGATACCATGTTAAATGATGTGGATCTAGGACATGACACAAGCTATGGTGGATCAAAGATGTAAACCAAGTTCATAATGACATGGACAAGTAGAGACAAACTATTACACAAGTGAATTAGGTTCCAAGATAGATTAGCTTGGACTCATAAACACAATCTTGTGTAGAATCGAGAATGACAGACACTTAACTGAAAGTACAAAGCATCATGATATTGTGTTCATTTCATAGTCAAGTACAATGCTTTATAGGCTTTGAGTTGTTCCACTCTCCTCACTGTGCATATGGGATTCAGGACAGCTCCTCTTGGAGCATACATCATTTGTCTATTTCTCAACAATAACATGTTAATTAACAAAGCTGCTTTCATATGTCATAACTTAATGTGATATGTAATTAGAAAACTAAAGAAAACCATTTGTGGGAGGCGGGTGGGCGAGATCCCTGATGGATCCATCCTAGGGATGGGTGGTCATGATAAGCTGGGAACTTCTCTCAAGAGATTGAATGAAACATTAATTAGAAAAAATTAGGTAGAGGCGAATGTTGACTTACCTAGGGTTAGGTCTTAAAACCTTGATTAGAAATTATCTTAGGGGAAAGGTGTGCTGACTGTGCCAAAACTCCATTAAGGTTCCCTGAATCCTAACGATTTGATGGAAAAAAGCGCTACACTCCATGAACTAAGGGTAACTAGGATTGCTCCAGCCGGACAAGAAGCCCTTGTGGGACACCTTCGATGGAGCTAGTTGATGCATCAAGACCTCAATTGTCAAACTAGGACCCCGAGCTTGCAGGTTGATCCTCGTGGGGACGGTCGATACCTTCCATTGTGAGGTGACCTTTGAAAAACCTAGACGATAGACCCTATTCATTCTCGCGAGTGCCGAGTGAATCCGTCTAGGATAGTTCCTCGATGGACCACTAAAACGTGCTGCTAGGGAATCGTTAGATAGGCACGTGACACGTGGTATCTGAACATAATTGAAATTAAAAATATCTATGGTTTTTAAGACTAACTGTTCTAGGTAATAATTAGTATGAAGATTGTTAAGGGATAAACTTTGGCAGAATAATGAAGCCTAGAACTAGTTCCTCGTTTTTCAAGCAATGTACACATCTGTGCTGAACTCCACGGATGACAAGTGGAGAAGAGAAATGATGAGGATATTCGATCGCCTATGTGATCCATCCCCCGTGAATCACGAAAGAAGATGGTTTTGGGATGAGCGTTATTGTTACATCAAGGCCGATCAATTCTTCAACATGCAAACTAATCTAAAAAGCCTTGAATGGATGGAAATTTTAAAAGTAGTTGAGGCCTTTATCTTTTGTCCATCCAGAAGGAATCCACTTATGATTACCAGTGGTCGGCATATATGTCTAGACCATTAAGTGTATGACAAGGTACTAAAGGTAATCCTAATTGACATGATTATAATCTAAGGACATCGCAAATATCGAGATTACCGTATCCATGGTTTTCCAGATCTGCTATTTCCACAGTATAGGTTTCTAGACATAGACAGCAATTGGCCTACTTTCTTCTACATGAATGTAATTGATATCCATCCTTGGAAAAGAAAGATATAATGATATCCTATTTTGGAAATTGTACATAGAATCTAGCCTATCCAATCGATGTTGATGTATCTCTACTTGTAAACATCTGCCATTTCTAAATATCCCTTACTTGTAAAATTCATAGCATATGACTATTAATAATAAAAGATAACAATGACTAGATTTTGTAAAAATATTGTGCTCTTTGGCCCATCATTGTTTTACAAAACTAGTAAGATATGTTAATGTGGAAACGAAGCTGAAAAGTTTAAAGCACTAAACTAATTCGCGAAACTTATGATAACCCAGGGTAATATAGTTATCGCTAGTCCGATTGAAATTTAGTAGAAGAATTCTCCTAAAGCAGGTTAAGCCACCAGAATTTGATGGCAAGGGCAAAGACATTGAAGCTGAGGCAGAGATTTGGATTGAGACCATGGAGGACTACTTTACTGCTGCGGGAACTACCCCTGCTAATCAGGCTATGATCTCCAAGTTGAAATTCACCGGTGAGGCATGCCTATGGTGGAAACAATGGTGTAAAGACCAGGGACTTGGTGAGACAACCATTACCTGGGAAAAGCTGAAAGAAGCTGTGCGTGGTCGATATTTGCCACCAGCTTATCGCACACTAAAAGTGAATGAGTTCTTTAAGACAATTGGGAATGAGCTTGGAGGCATATTACTCAAAGTTTATCTCACTGCTTAAATATGCGCCTTCCATGACTATTGCTCAACAGGTGTCTAAGTTTTGTCTCGTATTGAATGCTCCTCTGAACACGCACCTTGAATCTATGTGCCCAACTGATCTACAAGATGGTTTGATTCACGTAGCACCTCTTATTCAAGAGATTCGGTCAAAGCCAAGGAATAATAGGCTCTAGAATCAAAAGAAAGGGACTTCACGGGGCTATGTTAAGTAAGCCCAAGGTTAGTGTCCACTTGGTCAAGGAAAGAGGGCCAAAACAAATGCAGTCGGGAACTTCATACCTACAGGAAGTAATTCAGGAGTACCTAGGTATTTCCATTGTAATGAGCCAAGCCACTTTAAAAGACAGTGCCCAAAGTTTGGCCAAATTCCTCGCCAAGGATAGTACAGAGGTTAGAACTAAGCTTCAATTGCAAAAGGAAAAGCATCTGCTGTAATTCTTAAAGATCTTGAAGAAGAGGGAAGCCCAACTATGGAAGTCGATATGGACAGGGCATCAGTTCACACTACCCTCCATAAGAAAGGCCCAAATCACCAATTTTCAGTGATTCAAACACCAACAGAATATGAGGGTAAGTCCGTTAAAATTCTGATTGACTATGAAAGCACACACTCTTTCATGTCACCAAAGTGTGCCGAGAAATTAGGTATAGACACAATACCTACATCTAGGTTACTTGTGGAATTTGCTAATGGAAAATAAATCATGTCCACTCAGCAAACTTGCAAAGTGACATTTAGCTTGGGAAGCAATCTCTCTGAAATGGGATTTAGGATCATGAATTTAGGAGCCTACGAATGTCTATTGGGTATGGGCTGGTTAATCCCCAATGGCACACATATTCAATGCAGAAAAGGCAAGGTGACTTTTCAAAACCTAAAGATGGAAATAGTGAGGACCCAAGGTGAGGCAAGAAAACCCAAGGTTCAACTAGCCAAATCATCTCGCATAATAAAAGGGTTAAGAAAAGGATTACCTGTGTATCTCGTAAAATTAAATAAGGTTGAGCAGAGGAGATTGTTAGAAATCAAGTTCTTAGTCTTTCTTCTTTATATCATGTGTGATAGATTGACTCTAGCTAGATACAACTGTTCATGTGTGTGTCATTGAATAAGTTGGTGTAGGGTTAATCTAACCTTAGTCGGGTATTGCTCAGTTAGACCTAGAGTAACACTTACTCTTACTTTTTTTATTATTAGAGGGTGTGTGGAATAATGAAGAAGGAGCATATGAGCCTAAAGGCTCTTGAGTCTGCTACTACTCTTTGTCCATAGGTATAAATGCCCATATTATCTTTTAGGGAAGAAATACCAAATTTTTCATAAGGATAAAATACACTTCAGATTCACGAAATAACTTGCGAATCCCTAAAAAGAGTCACAAGTAGGAAGAAAAACCCTAAGATTAAGGTGGAACCTTAAAAGAGAAACCCTAGATTTGGATGGGACTACTTCCCATGCTAAAAACACTTGGTGCTGTTTCTTTTTTTGATTTGTGCATGCATTGATGGTTGCACAAGAAATATTAATTGTACTTGCAGCACTTAGATCTAATTGTAAATATATAATAAGGATAATAAGAGGAAAGATCGTGCTATGTCTCCCCCACGGCTAGACGCAGAACCCTGCTCCAAGGTGTTGAGATGACAAGCTTAACACATGCGGACATTGATGATGGACCGCCTGGTTAGATGGGTCCACACGTTTACACTTAGCACGTCAGTGGTCATTATGACTCTCACATGGCCACTGACTCATTACTTATTATATTCAGGTCGTTACACCTATTTACAGCTGGCATAGTTATAGGGCCAGTCGACTAGTGTAGTCGGTTATGCATTGTTTGACTTAGTAGGCCACTTTCCTTTTATGTTGTATCTTATCTATACTTTGTGTACATTGTAAAGTGTGTGGAAGAAGAAGAAGAAATCAGCAAGAAAACGTTTTGGCCTCCATCTCTCTTCTTGTCTCTTGAGTGAGCTTCTCCTTGTGCATTCTGTGTGTGTTCGGCGCAGCATCTTGAACAACCCTCTCCACCACGTGATTCTTGACATGGTATCAGAGCCGCACCATTGAGAGAGGCTGATTTCGAAGGTTGAAGTAAAGGAGAAGAAGCAAGGTTCGAGCAAGCAAGCCACGGGTAAGAAGCTCTCCCATCCTTCAACTCTTTCTCTTGGATAGTGCCTGTGGAGGCACCTGAAGCAGGGCAGAGCAAAAATCTCAGATTGCAGTGAGATTTGGTGCGCGCGAAGAGCACTGTGTATTGTGCAGGGCTTATCCGCAGTTATTTTGGGCATCTGAGGCCGTTTCAGGGCCCATTTTAGAGCCGCAAGGTTGCGGACATCAGTTTCAGGGTACGCTGTGACTTCGACTGTATTGATCGAAAGTGGGTGCGCAGGTTACAGATTTCAGATCTGGAAGTTCAAAGGTGTTTACTAGTGACTAAACACAAGGCTTATCTGCAAACAGGTTGCAGATTTCATGTATTGTTGAGCAGACAGTGAAAAAGGCTGTCTGGTGTATTGCTGTGCACTACAGGTCCAGGGTTGCAGAAGATTTGCTTGCTGTTGGTATTAATTTTGTGATAATGGCAGAGAAAAGTGGAAGCCCCATCATTGAGAAGCTCGACAAGAACAACTACCCTTCATGGAAGTTCCGTGTCACGAACTTCCTTATTGGAAAAGGCCTCTACGAGTTCGTTTCAGGTGAAGAAAAGGAGCCGGAGATGAGTGATCCTCCAATTGCAGAAGAGACAAAGGCACGGAAAGAATGGAATGCAAAGGATAAAAAGGTCATGTATTGGTTGTCTGCAGTAATTGACAATAATATGCTGGGACACATTAGAAATGCAGAGAATTCATATGCAGCTTGGACCATACTTGAAAGTATGTTTTCTGTAAATACAAAGGCACGAAAGATTCAACTCAAGCAAGAGTTGAATACATTAAAGAAAGGGAAGATGTCTATCAATGAGTATGCACTGAAGGTAAGAAGCATTGCAGATGCATTGGCAGCGATTGATGCAATGCCCGATGATGATGATTTGGTGTCGTCTACCTTGGGTGGACTTAACAATGAAAAGGCTTGGAAGTCTTTTGTAACTTCCGTATATGTCAGAAAGCCATTTCCAGATTTCGATGAATTGGTCTCCCTTATGATCACTGAAGAGATCAACATGCAGAGTGAGATATCTGAAAGAAGTGGTGAACAGGTCCAAGCCTTCTACTCCAGTTCTGGAAGGGGACGTGGCAGGTTCTCTTCAAGAGGCCGTGGTACAGGACGTGGTAGTGACAACTAGCAAAACAGATTGAATCAGTAATTTGGCGATATGCAGGTTTCAGGAGGTCATGGTAACTTTAGAGGCAGGGGGAGCTTTAGAGGAAGAGGTGGATGGCAGAACAGAGGTTCTAACAACTCTGGTATTGTGTGCCACTACTGTGGCAAAACATGTCATATTGCAGCCCAATGTTATGCTAAGAAAGATGATATCCGCAGTGGTAAGTTGCAGCAAGAAAACTATGCATCGTCTTCACGACAGAATGAAGACAAAAATGAACGTTTGTTCGTTATGCAGCATATGCTGAATGTTGTTACAGGAAAGGGAACACATGAAAATGTTTGGTATGTTGATTCAGGTGCATCCAATCATATGACCAGCCATGCAGAATGGTTTGGAGAGATGCAGGATTTGCAGAATGCAGGTTATGTGCAGACGAGTGATGACTCATGCCACCCAATTTTACACATTGGAAAAGTTCCCTTGTCCTTGCATGATGGTAAGACAAAGAGTCTTTCAGATGTATTACATGTGCCATCTATTACAAAGAACTTGGTGTCAGTCGGTCAAATGGTAGAGCAAGGGCTGTAAGTCAGATTTAATGCAAAGGGCTGCTTTGTAGAAGACTTCAATGACAAGTGCAGGTTGATAGCAAAGGGAAGTAGAGTTGACTCTAGATGCTGGAATTCCTACTATGAATGCTGCTATGTATGCCAAAGGAAAAGGTGTTGTTGCAGACATTGAAATTTAGCACAAACGCATTGGACATGCAAATGTACAAAGGCTGAAATTAATGCAGTCCAAAGGGTTGGTTACAGGATTGCCTACATTTAAAGTTGCAGAATTTCAGAAGGTATGTGAAGCATGTCAGTTTGGTAAGCAGGCAAGACAACCCTTTTCACATGACAGAGATGTAAGCAGAAATATTCTTGATGTTGTGCATATAGACATTTGGGGGCCTACACAAAATGTATCTCTTGGAGGTAGTTCATACTTCGTCACATTCATTGATGATTGTTCTAGAAAGCTGTGGGTATATTTTATGGAGGAAAAGAGTGAAGCTTTTGAGCACTTTAGAACTTTCAAGGCTGCAGTTGAAAGAGAAACAGGCTTGAAAGTAAAGTGCTTGAGGTCAGATGGAGGGGGAGAGTACCTCTCCAATGAGTTCAGTGATTTTCTGAGGTCTCATGGGATAAAGAGACAGTTCACATGCAGGTATAACCCACAGCAAAATGGGGTTGCAGAAAGAAAAAACAGGCATATTGCAGAAGTTTCACGCGCCTTGATGGCTGAAAAGAATATGCCTAAGCATTTTTGGTCTGAGGCTGTTCATACTACTGTTTATATTATGAACAGAACTCCCAGTCTGTGTGCTCAATTTCGTAAATGAATCCTGCTCTCATCAGGTTGTCAATTTCCTCTTTGAGAGTATGAGCGTGTTTTGGATTCATAGGGTACGGTCGTTGCTTGACCGGCGTTGCGTCTGGTGTCATGGGTATGTTGTGAGTCACGACACTCGGATCTACCCCCTTGATCTCTTCCAAGGACCACGCGAATACGTCTATGTACTCTCACAAGAGAGCGATAAGACTCATTTCTTCTTTCTCAGTCAAGTCATCGGCAATGAAGACTGGTTCGGGTGTTTCCCCTTCCTTGGCCAGATTCACCTCCTTGACCTTGACTGGTCCCTCGATTGGTTCATTGGTTTGTCCTTGACGTTTGGCACCTAACAGAACTACTACCCTATCCCCTTTTTTGAATTTTGTGAAGCGCTTAGGGAGGTCCTACGATTTCCGTTGTTCTTCCATTCGCGTATCCTTGGGTGGTTTTACGTTTTCCTGCCTTAACCGTCTGTGCCTCAGGTGGACGGGTAGGTCCCCCTTCGTGCATCTAGTCGTGGACGGCCTAGGGATTTCTGGATCACTATCCGAACTAACCTCCAACTCAGAGTCGAACTCCCCGTCTTCGCTAGAAGAGGTAGTCTCCCCTAGTGGGCATAGTTCAGTTGGTGATCCTGTCCTAAGGACTGGTGTCGTCCCTTGCTGGGCCAAGCCAGCTTGTTCAAGGTCTATGGCTCCTAAGTGTTCCAACCAAGCGCGGTCACATTCCATGCGCATGACCCCTCGCTCTATCCTAAAGATATTTCTTTTCTGCGGCTTGGAGTCTGCTCGTATTTGCTCTATTTCTTGTCCTTCAGTGTCATATTCTATGGTATCTACTTCAACCTCAATTCCATCACTGAAGGATTGACAGTCTTCGTATTCATTGTTAGACTCCCCTTCATCAGACTGCTCGTCATCTCCTAGGGCTTGGTACACCTCTTGTCGTTGGTCAGGGAGTAGGGCCCAGTTATACATGAGGTTTAAGTCATGCACTCTGGTCCATTGCCACTTGGATTCACCTAAGAGATCCTGTAGTGGTTTGAAGTTTGCAGCTGAATTGCCTGCTAGCTTGTCTATCAAGTATTCCAGCATCTCCTGGAGTTCCCTTTTGTTAGTTGGGACTTGGAAGTTGACAGGCTTAGGCTTTCCCCGAAGGGTTCCTGCCATCATGCAGACTGGTACGGAGAGTGTGTCGCTAGGCTTGCCGATCGTTTTCATGGTTTGCTCATATGCCTCATGGTCTGAGAATGGCAGGTCGATTGTAGCAAGAATGTGCATCTAATCCCACTCATCCCCTGGGCATGGGATATACTTGGTCAAGGGCCCATAGGACTCCTTGACCTGAGTGTTACCCTTGAGCATAGTAGAGATGGCGTCTAGGTCGACCGGTGAGGTCTTCCAAGTATCCATCTCTATTAGCTCCTGCTACTACTGCTGTCTCTAGAACATTGCTTTCAGTGCTATGATTTGCACTTACGGAAGCAGTAGTTTCATCTCCCAAATCTTTTTCTGTATCCATAACACAAGTGCTGTCTTTGGACTTTGCTGTGGGCACTTCAACCTCCTCTTAAATCATGGTTGTTGACTCCATTAAAACTATACTTCTAGCTATGTAGTGAAGATTATCACTAGCGGTGGTGGGCATACTTCATGACAAGTTCATTAGCACTTGAGGCTTCACGAAGGAGGAATGGGGGTGCCATCACCTACCCCTTCTTTGTAAGAACAATGACAAGAAAAGGTTTGGCAACCATTGTAGTGAGGACAAGGTTTCCATCATATGTTTTTGAATACTATGTTCTTGTTCTAGCGAGAAATAGTCAGAGTCATGTTGGCACTTTAGGGCACTCTCATAGACAATCATGGACATGTATCATATGGTTCTCCTTCAGCCTTCTCTACGGAAGGGGAGAATCAGGAACTCAATTTTCCTCTCCACTCAAACTTGTGCTGCCTCCATACCACTGATTGGAAGACAGTTAAATTTGTTCATCAGGTTCTTGGTGATGTAACATGCTCTGTGGTTTTGACCTTTTCTCAGTATTGTGGTCCTGATATGAAAAAGTGCTGAAGCTAATGGGTGAGCTCATGCCACAATAGCATATGAGTGCACTACTGGATTGTATGAAATTTATATGGCCTCTCAGACTGTATAGTCAAGCAACTTCATCAGGATTTGTGATAACAATCACATGAGCCTTTTCTTGAAGTAGCTCATCCTCAGTTGTGTTAGTGGAATTACCAGCAAATTGTAGTGGGTGAACACACACTGGAAAGATGGTTGGATCAGGTTGATCTTCCCAAATTTCCTAGCAAAGGATCAACTGAGTGGAAGCGAGCTTAATTCATGAAAGATCCTCAGTTCGATCAAGCTTATCAAAGTCTTATTCTTCTCAACAAATGGGGCATGCTTTCTACCATTGTTAGGGAGGTTGAAGACAAGGAAATGTGACTATTGATCAATGCAGTATACACTGTTACTAGGTAGCAAAATAGAATGGGGATAGCTCCATAATCATTGAAATTTTTACTTGAGGTTTCTAGGGCTCTATAATCTCCATTGTTAGATTTATTTTAAGCTCCAAAGGCTTAATAAGGTAGTTGCAGCTTCTGTAATCAAATGGAACAGATCTGAGGACTTTTGTCAGGACTTTTGTCTAGTTTAAAGGGCCAAATGGAGAGAACTCATCCTAGTACTTGATGAGGGAGTCAAGCCGCAATCTTTTGGATGGACACTGGAATTAACTTAGAAAGATTTTGTGAGAGCTAAGCATTGTTGTATGATAAGAGACTTTGGAAATATTTGAAGAGATTAGAAGAGTTGCAGGGATCAATATTAATCACATTTCTCATTAGTGTATCTAAAGAAAATGTATTCCAATCAATGAATAGGAAGAAAGTTCATACATCCATATAGCACAAGTGTCAGACAATGCAAGTTGCATAGCACTATCCCAGGTTCTATAACTGGTGAATAATAGAAGAAGAAGAAGAAGAAGAAGAAGAAGAAGAAGAAGAAGAAGAAGAAGAAGAGGGAGAGGGAGAGGGAGAAGAAGAGAAGAGAAGAAGAGAAGAGAAGAAGAAGAAGAAGAAGAAGAAGAGGGAGAGGGAGAGGGAGAAGAAGAGAAGAGAAGAAGAAGAAGAAGAAGAGGGAGAGGGAGAGAGAGGAGAAGGAGAGAAGAAGAAGAAGAGGGAGAGAGAGAGAAGGAGAAGAAGAGAAGAAGAAGAAGAAGAAGAGGGAGAGAGAGAAGAAGAAGAGAAGAAGAAGAAGAAGAGAGAGAGAGAGAGAGAGAGAGAGAGAGAGAGAGAGAGAGAGAGAGAGAGAGAGGAGAAGAAGAAGAAGAAGAAGAAGAAGAAGAGGGAGAGGGAGAGGGAGAGGGAGAGGGAGAGGGAGAGGGAGAGGGAGAGGGAGAGGGAGAGGGAGAGGGAGAGGGAGAGGGAGAGGGAGAGGGAGAGAGAGAAGGAGAAGAAGAGAGGAAGAAGAAGAAGAAGAAGAAGAAGAAGAAGAAGAAGAAGAAGAAGAAGAGAGAGAGAAAGGAGAAGATGAGAAGAAGAAGGAGCAAAGAGAAGAAAAAGGCGAAGAAGAAGAAGAAGAGTAGAAGAAGAAGAAGAAGAAGAAGAAGAAGAAGAGGAAGGGAGAGAGAGAGAAGGAGAAGAAGAGAGGAAGAAGAAGAAGAAGAAGAAGAAGAGAAGAGAGAGAGAGAGGAGAAGAAGAGAAGAAGAAGAAGAATCCTTGAAGATACGCCCCTCCCCCTTCATTATTTTATTTCCCCACTCAAGGAGAGGTGGCGAGAATTTTTCTAGGAGAGTGTGAGAACCCCATCACTCGTACACTCATCTTCGAGTATGGCCCCAAAGCGTAGCTCCACAAAGATGGTCGGAAACCCTGCAAGTGTGGATGGAGGTTCGTAACAAAGTGGCACCATAACCACAAACAGTTCATCAGGCATCAATACCACTGGGATCACGGCATCACTCCAAACCTAGGTTACTCTATTATTAAAAATCATATTCACATGCATCACATTAAATTGTGTGTTTGATCATTTCCTAGGTATGAACTTAGTTGTGATGTATGTAACAAGCAAGATAATTTCCGTTGTAAGATGGCATCACAATAAGTGAAATTGATTAGATAATCGCATCATAATTTACCAAAAACAACTTGCAAGAATTCCTACATAAAGTGATTGTTCCTTGCACAAGTTCATGCTTAAAATGCATTTTAGAGGACATTGAAAGAAACGAGTGCATCTCCATATCAGAAGATGGATTCTAAGGTACATGTAATAATCTGCTGAAAAGATTAAAGTACAGCTAGGCTCATACAATGATCACATAAAGTTAGATCATTCAAGAAGGTCATAGATCTTGTAAATAATTACATGGAGGATAATGTTAAGATTGCATGCATAGAAAGAACCTTCACATGTGTGGCACAAAATGCCAAAATTGTAAGCATTGAAATGAAGCCATGGCATTACGTTGCATGCTTTAAAGTTGTTGGGAAAATTCAACGTTGTTTGTAATCTACCAATTGGGACTGAGATCCATGATTCCCATGACAAGGTCCTTAGTGACTTCAAGAGGGATAGGTAAAAGCTTAAGCGCCTGTGAGTATTATTAAGAGGACTTAAGATCCATGAATCCCATGACAAGGTCCTTAGTGACTTCAAGAGGGATAGGTAAAAGCTTAAGGGCCTGTGAGTATTATTAAGAGGGCTTAAGAAGATTATACTCAAGGCAGAGTAGGTCTGTTCTAAACAGAACCATCTTGACCAACCATGGTCAAGGGGATAGACAATCTTGATCAATTAAGAGCGCGGGACACTTCTGCTCGGGGCAGACTCGGGAAGACCTAGATCGCAAACCCTGTGACATTTCTTGCAAGTGCCAGACGACACTTTCTAGACTCTTCTTGATGGATTGCTAAGACGTGTTCCACAAGTGGACGAGTGGACACGTTACAATTGGTATCAAAGGGAACCAACGAGATCTAAAGATTACAAGGGAACTCAATGGAGGAAAATAAAGGGAATAAGGGGATAGTCAGGGGAAGGTGAGTGGAATAGAGTAGTGTTTTGTATTGAAAACATTTCTTTACTCACTTATGAATGCTGGGTTGCAGAGTCACGAAGCATGGAGCAAGTTCTTGGTGTTCGAGGTCATGTTCATGATTGCAATGCACGCTTCGAATTATCACTAGAGGCTTGGCATGATGGATATTCTAGACTGCATCTATAATCCTTCGCCCTTGTATGCGGAGCGGAGATGGACGGGAGACTCAGGAATATACCACATAGCAGCCCACTGACTCGCATACCTTCAGACCAACTTGAAGAGAATCAAGGGGGTGGAGGACTTAAAGATCGTGAAGCTATTCATCTTTGTCGAAGCTCATGTAAACGCAACTTTGCACGTTAACGGTCGGCAAGTCAAGCAAAACAAGTATGTCTATGAAGAAGTGACCCGGGTGATCTCTACCAACAGGATCAAAGTGTTAGGTCACTATGAGAAGAATGGGTATGAAAGGAAGGGATATCCCAAGCTTCCTATGACTTACCATTTCCTGAAAATCCATGACCCCACTCACGCCACTCTTCACAAGAAGGGTTCGAATTGCTAATTCTCGGTGATCCAAACTCCATTTGAATATCAAGGTAAAAGCTTCAAAACCTTGATTGACTATGGCAGTACACATTCCTTCATTTCACCAATCTATGTAAAAAGATTAGGGATAACCACAACAGATGCACCCACTTTACTTCTGGAATTAGAAAATGGACGTGAAGTCACTTGTACTAGGCAAACTGCTAAGGTGAAATTCCTACTGTGTGGGAAGCCAACTTCTGTGAGATTCAGGGTAATGAACCTAGGTGTCCACGAATGTTTACTCGGAATGGATTGGCTAATACCAAATGATGCCCATATCCACTGTGGGAAGGGCCAAGTATCCTTCCGAAATTCTGAAGGGGAACTAGTCACGACTCAAGGTGAGGCCGGTAAGCCAAAAATACAGTTGTCAAAGGCAACACGGATAATAAAAGGTGTTCAAAAGGGTCTACCTATCTATCTGATTAAACTGAATAAGCTAGATCGGAATCAGCAATCCCGAGAAGAACCTTCATGGTTAAAGGAATACACAGACGTATTTCCTGAAGATCTGAAACTTCCTCCTCAAAGGGAAGTCAACCACGAAATCAAACTTGTGCCAGGAGCTACACCGGTCGCAAAGAGGCTATATAAGATGTCCATCTCAGAAGCTATCGAACTGAAAGAGCAACTCAAGCAACTATTAGATCAAGGCTACATCTGTCCTAGCAGTTCACCATGGGGAGCTCCGGTTTTGTTCCAAAAGAAGAAAGATGGAACGCTTCGCCTATACATTAACTACAGAGGGTTGAATCATGCAACCATAAAAAATAAATACCCCATTCCAAGAATAGATGAATTACTTGACCATCTTCAAGGAGCGAAGATCTTCTCAAAGATAGATCTCAGATCTAGATATTATCAGATAAGGATCAAAGAAGAAGATATTCTGAAGACGGCATTCAGTACAAGGTATGGACACTTCGAATTCCTAGTGATGTCATTTGGGCTGACGAATGCTCCTGCTACCTTCAACAAATTAATGCAGTATATCTTTAGGCCCTATCTTGATGACTTCGTACTCGTCTTCTTTGACGATACCCTAGTCTACTCAAAACAGGAAAAGAATCATGAACCCCAACTTTGCATTGTTCTTGAAACAATGAGAGCACGCAAGCTTTATGCCAAGAAGAAGTGCGCATTTTTCAAGCGACAGATGGAATATCTGGGATTCATTGTATCAGCGGAAGGAATTTCAGTAGATCTAGCAGAGACGTTCTGGAATGGCCAACACCAAATTTCTGTCAAAGAAATATGAAATTTTCTTGGGTTGACAGGGTGGTACAGAATTTTCATCAAAGATTATGCTTTTATTGCACCACCTCTGACTGATCTACTAAAGAAGCAAGTAGCAATTGTATGGTCACCTGCTGAACAGACCAACTTTGACAAACTAAAGAAAAGCTTAGTATCAGCACCCATCCTAAAACTTCCTGATCTTAGTAAGGAGTTTGAAGTGGTAACTGATGCTAGCGCACTTGCTTTAGGATGTGTACTTATGCAAGATGGTCATCCCGTAGCATATTCATCAAGAAAATTGAAGAGCCATGAAAGGAATTATGCTACCCATGACGTGGAGCTGTTGGCTGTCATCCATGCTCTCAAACTTTGGAGACATTACTTGCTAGGTAAAAACTTTTCCTTAGTAATGGACCACAAGAGTATTAAATGGATCTTCACCTAGAATGAGCTTAATATGAGGCAACGTCGATGGATCAAAGTGCTGGAAGAATATGATTTTGAAATCAAATATAGGCCTGGAAAAGAGAATGTATTTTCTGATGCACTCAGTCGCAAGGCATTTCTAAATTCTCTCATTTTACAAGACCCATCAACAACAGCGAAGTCTCTAGCCACAAAGGTATCAATGCCAAACAACCCGATTCTTGAGCTAGTAAAAGAAGGGGCATATAATGACCCAATATATCAGAAAATGCTAAGGGAGATCCCCATCAAGGATCAAGACCTGAAGCTAAAGATGAAGTATCAAGAATTCTCCATCAATAATGGACTTTTCTACCTTAGGACAAGATTATGTATCCCTGCAAGCCAAACTCTCAAGCAAAAGATACTTTGGGAAGCCCATGACTCCCCTTTCACAGGACATCCTAGTTATGCCAAGACCCTTAATGCGGTCAAAAAGAGCTATTATTGGGAAAGGCTCAAGGGAGATGTACTCAAATATGTCGCGGAATGTTTGTCTTGTCAACGCATTAAGGCAGAACATGTTAAGATGCCTGGGAAATTGCAACCACTTGACATTCCCCAAATGAAATGGGAATTCATTAGTATGGACTTCATTGTTGGCTTACCCCAAGTTCAGGCAGGATATAACTCTATTATGGTTGTAGTAGATATGCTCACCAAGATCGCACATCTCATCCCTGTCAAGACGAACTATAAAGCTTCAGACATCGCAAGATTATTCATCAAGGAAATATTCAAACTTCATGGGTTACCCAGAAGAATCATTAGTGATCATGACTCTCTTTTCACATCACACTTCTGGAGGGCTATCTTTGAGGCCATTGGAACTCAACTTTGTTTCAGTATAGCGTACCATCCCCAAATTGATGGTCAAACAGAACGAGTCAATCAAGTCATTGAAGATATGCTTAGGGCATACTGCTGTCGTGAACCCAAAAAGTAGATTCAATACTTACCACTGGTTGAGTTTGCCTACAATGCTTCTTACCAACAGAGTATTCAGATGACACCTTTCCAAGCATTGTATGGGCATGATTGTTGTACCCCTTTGAACTTCTCAGATCCAACTTTGAGGGTATAAGCTTCAAGGCAGATGTTGGAAGACATGGACGATAAAATCAAATCAATAAGACAAGACATTCAAGCTGCCAAGGATAGACAGAAGGCTTACGCTGACTTGAGATGGCAAGAGAGATCCTTCGTTGAAGGTGATATGGTCTTCATCCGTGTATGCCCTAAAAAGAGTTCACTGTCCTTGGGAGAGTACAAGAAGCTAAGTCCAAGGTATTGTGGACCCTATAAGATCACCAAGTGCCTAGGGCCTAATGCTTACAAACTACAGCTGCCCGTAACTCTAAAGATTCATAATGTATTCCACGTTAGCCTATTGAAAAAGTATCTACCTAATCCGAATCATGTACTTGATAATCAGCAAATTGTATTGACTAGCCAAGGAATCCTTGAGCTACGACCTAATAGATTCCTAAATGTTAGGAAGAGGCAATTGAGATCAAGGACCTTGAGAGAATACCTCATCCAGTGGAAAGATTATCCAGAAGAGGATGCCACCTGGATGGATGAAAATACTCTCAACCAACAATGCCCCCATGTCCTCTCGAGATGAGGATATCTCGATTCCTCTAAGGGGGAGAGGATGTAATATTCCCCGTATCCCTCGTGCCTCCCCCCATGAGAACCCCCCTAAATTTTTTTAATTTTAAAACTTTTTTTTTTACTCTCCCTCTCTCTCCCCTTGCCGACTACATGGCAGGGAGAGAGAGAGAGAAAGTGAGTAAGAGGTAGAGAGGGGGGCATGCAGCCCCCCCAAGTGGAGGGTGGCGGCTGTAAACAGTCGTCTCCCCTCCCCCATACCACCTCCCTCCCCCCTCTACAAAAGGTAGTAGCTCCCCCCCCTAGGGGTCTAAACGAACAGCGCCCCCCCTCCGTGACAGCATAGGCAGCGGCCCCCATCGTCCTGGACAGCACCCCCCTCATCATTCGAAACCCCCCCTCATTTTTTACAGCACCGCCCAGACTGAGAGAGAGAGAGAGAGAGAGAGAGAGAGAGAGAGAGAGAGAGAGAGAGAGAGAGAGAGAGAGAGAGAGAGAGGGAGAGGGAGAGAGAGTGTGAGAGGAGAAGAAGAAGAAGAAGAAGAAGAAGAAGAAGAAGAAGAAGAAGAAGAAGAAGAAGAAGAAGAAGAAGAAGAAGAGGGAGAGAGAGAAGGAGAAGAAGAATAAGAATAAGAAGAAGAGGAAGAGGGAGCGAGAGGAGAAGAAGAGAAGAAGAAGAAGAGGGAGAGAGAGAGAAGGAGAAGAAGAGAAGAAGAAGAAGAAGAAGAGGGAGAGGGAGAAGAAGAAGAAGAAGAAGAAGAAGAAGAAGAAGAAGAAGAAGAGGAGAGAGAGAGAAGGAGAAGAAGAGAAGAAGAAGAAGAAGAAGAGGGAGAGGGAGAAGAAGAAGAAGAAGAAGAAGAAGAAGAAGAAGAAGAAGAAGAAGAAGAAGAAGAAGAAGAAGAAGAAGAAGAAGAAGAAGAGGAGAGAGAGAGAAGGAGAAGAAGAGTAGAAGAAGAGGAAGGGAGAGAGAGAAGGAGAAGAAGAGAGGAAGAATAAGAAGAAGAAGAAGAGAGAGAGAGGAGAAGAACAGAAGAAGAAGAACAAGAAGAACAAGAAGAATTCCTGAAGATACGCCCCTCCCCCTTCATTATTTTATTTCCCCACTCAAGGAGAGGCGGCGAGAATTTTGCTAGGAGAGTGCGAGAACCCCATCACTCGTACACGCGTCTTCGAGTATGGCCCCAAAGCATAGCTCCACAAAGATGGCCGGAAACCCTACAAGTGTGGATGGAGGTTTGAAACAAGGTGGCACCGCAACTGCGAATGGTTCATCAAGCATCAATACCACTAGGATCATGGCATCACTCCAAACCCAAGTTACTCTATTATTAAAAATCATATTCACATGCATCACATTAAATTGCTTGTTTGATAATTTCCTAGGTATGAACTTAGTTGTGATGTATGTAATGAGCAAGATAATTTCCGTTGTAAGATGGCATCACAATAGGTGAAATTGATTAGATAATCACATCATGATTTACCAAAAACAACCCGCAAGAATTCTTGCATAAAGTGCATTGTTCCTTGGACAAGTTCATGCTTAAAATGCATTTCAGAGGACATTGAAAGAAATGAGTGCATCTCCATATCGCAAGATGGATTCTAAGGTACATGTAATAATCTGCTAAAAAGATTAAAGTACAGCTAGGCTCATACAATGATCACATAAAGTTAGATCATTCAAGAAGGTCATAGATCGTGTAAATAATTACATGGAGGATAATGTTAAGATTGCATGCATAGAAAGCACCTTCGCATGTGTGGCACAAAATGTCAAAATTGTAAGCATTAAAATGAAGGCATGGCATTACGTTGCATGCGTTAAAGTTGTTGGGAAAATTCAACGTTGTTTGTAATCTACCAACTGGGCCTGAGATTCGTGAATCCCATGACAAGGTCCTTAGTGACTTCAAGAGGGATAGGTAAAAGCTTAAGCACCTACGAGTATTATTAAGAGGGCTTAAGAAGATTATACTTAAGGCAGAGTAGGTCTATTCTAAATAGAACCATCTTGACCAACCATGGTCAAGGGGATAGACAATCTTGATCAATTAAGATCAAAGATAAAGGTACATAGGTACTTCAAGGGATCTAGGAGATAACCAGCAAGCTGACCAACCAAGGACAATAGGGTTGTCCATGGTCTATCTTACAAGGAGACCTAAGGTAAGGATAATTAGGTCGGTAGGGTACAGACCCTAACCCAAAAATAAAGGGGAAACAAGCAACCTAGCTTGCCAAGCCCTTGGGATCTCGCCAAGTTGCGAACGATCCAGGATCGAATGGTGGGAGCATTCGGGAGAAAGGAATCACACCTTAGCAGTTGGTTATACAAACGACCTCTGAGATGATCGTGATTGTACACTTAGGTATAGTGTTTGAACTTCTTTGCTCAAGGAAATAATTCAAGGCAAAACACTTAATGCATCAGGTTAAAAGCCATGAGGGAGAGGCAAGTTCAGTTACCTCCGATTGTCTGCCTGGTCCTATCCAATGGGGGTTATTAGCTATGCCAGGTATATGGACCTAACCCGTCACGAGAGGTCTCTCCGTGGGTGCGGCTTGGAGCGGGAGGACGCTTGGGTGCCAGGGGAGGCTTTGGCTGTAAATTCCTTGCCACTGGATCCCGCACAAGAGGCCGACGTGACTCGAGATGGGATCTCAAGGCCTGTGTACTAGTCTACGGGCGGAAACTTGGAGCAGCAGTCCTGTTGATTGCTGGGATAGCACCGGGCATGATACTTGATGTATTCTAGGATTATGATAAATAAAGATAAAATTTTTGAAAAAGGAACTTGCTTGACATTGTTTTTGTGTCAGTGCCTAAGTGACGTGAAGGAACCTGTGTTTAAATTGATTAGTTAAGGAAGTTACCTTTGCATGTCAAACATAATGTGGTAGATAATTTAACTAAGCAAACCGAGGAAAGTGCGGTGGACGTGACTTGGGTCCATCCTACGAAAGGATGGTCCTGGTTAGCTAGGAACTTTTCTCAAAAGACGTGATAACGAGACTATGAAGATCTAGCGTCAGTAGAGTTAGAATCCGGATTTATGCTATTTTAGGGGAACGGAATGGGACTATGTCTTATGGGCAGACAGGTTGAGCTTCGCATCCCTCTCATTTCCCATTCTCCATGAACCAAGTGCAGCATAAATCCACTTCGACTCTGTTGTTCCTACGCAAAGTGGTTCATCTGGAGCTCGATCTGGAGCTTGACGCTAGCTACCTTCTAGAGATTTTGCTGATAGGAAAGGAACCCTGACTTCAGGTCGATCCTAAGTGGGAACGGTCGGACACTTCCGCTCAGGGAAGACTCGGAAAGACCTAGATCGCAAACCCTGTGACATTCCTTGCGAGTGCTAGGCGGCACTTTCTAGACTCTCTTCCTGATGGGCTGCTAAGACATGTCCTAGAAGCGGACGAGCGGACACGTTACATCTAAGTGTTTCAGGTAGTTACCAATCCATGAGACTATGGTGGGCAAATTCAAAGACACCTCCAAGCTAGCTCCTCACTAGTCTTTTGTATTCTAATGCCAATCATCTGGTCACGAGATTCTCAATTCAAGTGATAAATTCTTTAGTAGTCTCTCTTGTAGCAAACTTCTTTGTTTCTAGTTGATTCTCCAAATTCTAAATCCTTATTTATCTTCACATTTATATTAATGTCTTAGTATGTTTCAAGTTTTTGATGCCTTGGTTGTATGTTGACTCAAGGTCAAACAAATGTTAGCAAAACAACTTGTAATTAAGACACACAATGCATTTGCATTTATTTGTTTCCAGGCCCATATAGAAGATCTAGATTTGGAGGAACCACTTGAATTTGATGGGTTTTGGTTCCATTGTAGTTCTGGGTTAGTCCCCAATACCATCTTCAAAAGATAATAAGAATCACGTGTAGTTTTAATTTTAAACTTTCACAAAGTGTAGTTTGTGTCATCTAACTTCCATTCATTGAAGGTTGATGGACAAATCCTTAGTATTTGATTGCCTATATTGTAACATTGATATCGTATGTGCTAGATGATATTGATTGTTGTTGAAGCCCTTGCCTCTAATAATGGACTCTTCACTCCTTAGAGTTCCCCAGGCTCTGATACTATGAAAAAATTGTATAGCACAATCGAACAGAATTTGAGAAAGGAATGGAGAATACATAAAAAGCATGAGAAAAATAAAAACAAACAAGCTAATACAAAGATGTCTTTGTCCATGAAAGTTTGGAGAGGAGGATGCATTAGTTAGTTAGAGTAGAGTGTTGAGAGATAAGTGAGAGGAGGATGCATTAGTTAGTTAGAGTAGAGTGTTGTTGCCAAAGCAAGTTACAACTTCTGAAACAATAGAAGTCCCTTCAATATCACCCAACATTCTTGAGGATATTTAGACCACAAATCAAAACTTTTCCCCAGTGTTACTCCTCCACATAAAGATCCTTCTAGATACCACCCATTGCACTAAAAAGAAATTCAAAGGTAGGTCATTGAGTTTAAACAAAAGGCTTCATCAAACCTAGTTCAACCACCTATACTTCTAGAAAAAAAGACAAACAAAACTTATAGGATATGCATTGATTATACAACATTGAACAAGGTTGCTATTAAAAATAGATATCTAATGCTCATATAGATGACCTCCTAAATAGGATATGGAAAGCTAAAATATTCAATAAAATAGATCTTATGTCTACATATCATCAACTTAAAATGGACTCTACAAATCTATTTAAGACCACATTTAGGATACATTTTAGTCATTTACCAAGTGTTTTGGATCCCCCTCAGACCCAGTCATGCACATTGCACCATGGACCATCTCAACATATCACCTCAGCATAACACAGCACATCATAACACAGGCTCCCCCAACATGACACAACACCTCAACACGACATGGCAGCTCAACACAGCACGGCACCTCAACACAACATAGAACGATAACGCAACACGGCATGGCGTCGGTGCAACTCAACACAATATTAGTGAGTTTGGGAATCTCCCAATTCCCATTTTATTGAATACTAAAAAGGTGGCACTCGGATAACATGCTCATAAGTTTCTCAAAACCATATGATGTGACCTATCATTGGAAAGCGCTTGAAAAATGGAATCTTTTGAGCTATAGAGCGCTCAATTTGGAGTTATAGTGTTCAAGTTCACATCAGGCCAACACCCCACTCACCTCTCTCACCCCACAAAAATTCTACCCAATCCCCCTCACTCTCACTGAATGCACTCACCATCCCTTAGGATTTGGTTTTTATGTTGTTTGGTCTAACTAATGCCCTTGCTACATTTGCAAGGTTAATGAATGAAATTTTTATTGATTATTATTAATTTGTCGTTATATTCTTTGATGATATTGTAGTCTATAGTGAATTTGAAGAAGAGCATAAAGAA
This sequence comes from Lygodium microphyllum, assembly GCF_053477565.2. NCBI lineage: Eukaryota > Viridiplantae > Streptophyta > Polypodiopsida > Schizaeales > Lygodiaceae > Lygodium > Lygodium microphyllum. The sequence goes on along the minus strand of NC_141141.1, from coordinate 11,445,474 downwards.
CATCATTACATTGTCTTTGATTTACTACATAAAAGTCATTTGCATAAAAATCCTAATGAAAGTTTATTCTTTTGGTGTAAAATATAATATCTAAGAAATATAGTGTTAGCTAAAGTAATAACTATAGATTTGAAGGAAATTCAAAATTTTAACACTATTTTGTGAAGGCTATAGTCAATGAAGGCCAAAGTAATGTCACAATATAAGTGCCAAATTTATTTGATGGTGGACCATTATTTTTGGAGCACTTTAATGCTTATTTCTAGTAGGTACATGTTGTATTACTTGTACTTAGAGGGCACATGATGATCATAGATGTATTATTTTGTGAGAGCTAGGCTCATTCCCATGCGCATTGTATTATTTTGTGAGAGCTAGGCTCATTACTTGTACTTAGAGGGCACATGATTATCATAGATGTATTATTTTGTGAGAGCTAGGCTCATTCCCATGCGCATTGTATTTATCTCCCACATTGTATTTGTCACACCCACAATTTTTATATGGATTGTACACATGTATTTGTCAGAAATAACATCACCATCAAAATGCATATGGATATGTACATCAACACAAAGTATAGATTCAATTTCAAGGCATCACTTTAAGCATATCATTTACATGAAATATAATGAAAAGAATAGCACAAGAATACTCAGGGAAGTTTGCTAAATAAATTTTATTATAATGAGTAGGAGCCTGATTTGACTCAATACATTGTATGAAATGTGGGTATTATAGAGTAGTTGTTACAAGGATAGCAGCCACATGGCATGCAAATCTTAATAGGCACATTGGATTGACACTTGAGATATTATATTACTCAACACATTGTGCATTTATATGGATGATATGATACAAGAGTTTCATGGATCATTGCCAATTGGCATGGAGATCCAAATGGACATACAAGACCAATAAAGTAGAGGATTTTGGAACCATCAACTTCCAACATATCCATATCATCCAGCACAAAGGAATCACTCACCACATCAAACTAGTCGACTGAGAATTATGTGCTTCACCTAAACCTTGTACAATACCTACATGTACAAAAAAATGCATGCATGCATTCCTTTAAACAAAAATACTTGCATGAATCCCTTTTAACTAAAAATATCTAGATAACTACATGAATAGAAGCAATACAAAATAGGGCCAATTTACTTATAAGCTGATCTATTGAAGATAACATTGAATCATTACTGATCAAAACCCATTGCAAATGATGGACATAAGAAAATATCAATCCCATCAAATATAAAAGTAACTAATTAAATGAGTAAATTTTGGCACCACAAAATATGATAGATTTACCTGTAAATTGAGCTACAGAATCCCTGCTCTACATTGTGTTAAGTGTTGCAACAACAATTGATCCTTAAGTTAGAACTAGCATCAAATCCTATTGTAAAGATAGTAGAAAAGGGATAATGGAGAGAAGAAGAAAGAGAGAGTGTGTGAGTATGCGAGAGAGAGAAAAAAATGAGCACTTATCCAATCTTGCCAAAATTGATGTGTGCAAAAGACAATAGCAAGAGTTAGTATTTACATGAAGGTATACTAAAAAAGCAATAGAAAAGAGGAAACATAGAGAGATAAAGAGAGAGGAAGAGAGAGAGGAGCAATTATGCAATGTCACCCAAAATAATCTTTGCAATAAAACAATAACAAGGGTTAGAACTAACATCATGTTGTATTGAAAATATAGCAGCAAAAAAAAAAACCAAACAGAGAGGGAGATTAACACCTTTGTCTCTTGCTCCAAATAAACTTTGCAAGAAAATAACAATTAGAACCAATAACAAATTCTATTGAAAACACAACATAAAAGAGAAACAACACATAGAGAGAGGGAGGGAAAGAAAGGGGAGAGAGAGAGAGAGAGAGAGAAAGAAAGAAAGAAAGAAAGTTATATTAACGTCTTCTAAAGACCAAAACTGGCCTATGAGACAAATTGTGATACAACTGATGAGGTCCAGCTATCCAAAATAAAAGTGCTGAATGAAAAGCTAAAAACTGGAAACTGAAAATACGGTGCTGTGAGTGTGATAAGTGTCGTATATGTGTATGTGCGTATGTAGCTCTGGTACTCCAGATAATGGCTACAAAAAGGGAACAACTGTCGGCTGTGATAAAGTGGTGCGATGTGTATATGTAACAGATGCAGGGAGATATACTATCCTGGGATGTAGTAGCAGTCGTCGAAGTCGCTAATAGCAGGTGATCCCTCCTGGATGCAGGATGTGGTACATCGGCGGTGGAGAAAGAGCAAACTGGAGATCTGAGATCCAATGTGTCGAGTGTCGTCGGATCTCAGTCTGCTGTCGATGTAGATCAAGAATTCTCCGGATCTCCTGTCGGTGTGGCTGTGGGGTTCGAAACCCCTGGATCCTCGTGCGGCGTCGGGTACGCTGGTCCTCAGCCTGCTGTAGTGTGAGCCCGGAGGTCTGGCTGGAGGCTGGTATAGTAGCTCTCACTCTGTCTGTCTGAAAGAACTGTGTAATAGTCGTCTGGGTGGGCCCCTCTCTGACTGGGACCCGCTGTGTGCTCTCCTCTCTGATGTGCCATGCCTCTCCCAGAAAACGGCCAAATGATCTCTGATCCATATCAGTCATACATCCCTGAAGTGAGCTGCTCAATGTGTATCTAGATCTCAACTCTGAGTATGCCGGGCATCTAAGAACAAAATGCTCCTCACTCTCCACCTCTGATCTGCAAAGGAGACATATCCTCTCCTCCCGTGGGATGCCACTGGCTTTGCCACCCTCAATCATAAGTTGATGTGATGATACCCTGAGCTGTCCAATAAGAACTCTCAATCGATGTGGCATATAGATCTGCATATATCTCGGAATCTCTATGAATCCCTGCTCTGATATGCTCAAGAACTGTGTATAATAATGTGCCATCTTCGATGGCAGTGGCTATGCAGGGCTGACCCATGTCCTCTGTATATAAATATGCCATATCTCCTGTCTGATGACTCTGTTCCTCTCAGAGAGAGAGAGGGTATAAGTGGGAGCCTGAGTATCATATAGAAGAGGTGGGAGTCTATCAATGTCCAGCCCATGTCTGTCAAACCAAGCTCTAGTCTGTGCATACCATGATGTGGTATCCCCCGCTCGAGCCATCTCCTGAGATGCCATATATGCTCTATATGCAATGCGATCTCTGTCCATATCCTGAAATCTGTGTAGGAAGAGAGAGAGAGAGAGAGAGAGAGATGAGCACCTCTGCCTCCTACCCAAAACAACCTCTGCAATAAAACAACAATAACAGTAAGAAAAGACATAAAACCCTATTGAAAAAATAGCAAACAAGAGAAAATGTAAAGAGATATGGGCATCTATGTTTTGCCCAAAATCAGGAGCTGCATGGAGAAGAAAGTGCAGAGGTAAGCAAAATGCTCAAAACCCTAATTACTCTCACCATGGAGCTTCAATGGAGACCAAAAATTCACGAGTATAGAGAAGAGAGGGAAAGTGATATGTTGCTCAGCTTTTGGGTCAAGCTGATTTCGTGAGAGGGAAAAAAACCAAAATTGAACATTCTCCAAAAAAGGGGAAAAAATACGACGTGAAAGAAACTCAAATTTTGTGTATTATTCATTCTCCCTTTTTAAAATCCCCCACTACCCCTTTTTTTAATAGGAAAACCCAAGATTTGGAGAGAGAAGGTTCACCCTCCATGGATGTCAACATCTAGCCTTCCTATTGGGCAATCCAAAAGGCCCATATCTTAAACTATATTATTTTTAAGGGCCTTGGTTCCTTCCCTGCTTGCCAAGGACACTATCCCACTCTCCTTGTTAGGATCATATGTCCTCAGGAATTCCACACACCTAGTGTGGTAACTTTTCGATATACGTGGTGAGGTTGCATTGATCCACAATCCTCCTAATAGCCTCTTCGCTGGTCACCACCCCTTCGATGTTGTGGATGTTCCTAATTCTAAGTTGGTTGTACGCCCGATTTTCAAGGGATAGGCCGTACTTTGCTCTTTCCTCTTTCCTAAAAGGTAGGCGGTGGGCTTAGTCTTATTGCGACATCCTTAGCTCCTATCATAAGCCATGGTTTGCGATTAGTGCTTTTCTACCTAGATTTACTAAAAGAAAAGACTTCATGCTTGGCAAATAAACCTATTTTTAGTACATAATTAGACTTTTTCCTTCAACAGTCTATGTCCATTGATCTCAAGTTTTATTGTCAATTCCTCAGTCACAAGTTGCTTTGTCCTACCATTGAGGTTCCTCATGTCCCGCATGTGTTATTTTCCTTTATGGTTCTTATTATGTGTTTTGGTTTGTTTCACCATGCCTTACCATTGAGGTCCCTCATGTCCCGCATGTGTTATTTTCCTTTATGGTTCTTGTTATGCGTTTTGGTTTGTTTCACCATGCCTTCCCCTCTTGGAATTGAGAAGAATCCTTCTTAGGATTAAGGGGTTAGAGGATGAGGGCCATTTAGCACACAATGTGAGTGATTTACCTTTGCATGAGCCTCAGCTAATCGAGACCACCCTTCCGTAGGATAGACCCATTGGTCATATCCACCACGCTTCCCTCGAGGGTTGTTTTAGTTATCTAATTACCTACCACATTATTTTTGACACATAAAAGTAGCTTCCTTAATTAACCCGTTAATCATAGGTTCCTTTACATAATTTAGGCCACTGACACGAAGACAAGATAAAACAAGATCAAACACTTCCTTAACTTATCTTCAGATTAATGTTTGTCTCCGGCCCATACAGGAGAATTAAGTGTTCCTTTTCCTATACTTTTAACATGCAAATCTTCCTTTCCTCATGACTACATGATATGGCATTATTTTCAATTTCAAAGGTCTATTTACATGTGCCACTATATGATTGAGAGCAAGGAACCTTGCCTGAGCGGTCGGGAGGGGGGGTGACATGTTATTTGTGTTTTCGTCGGTGTTCCTAACCGCATTTCCATTGACTCATGATGGTCCTATAGCTCCAGTCGTTTCCATATCTCTCAAGCTCCACCTTTAGGGGGGGCCATGGCTCCGAGTGTATCTCTATCTCTAAGCCCTCTACTCTAACTCTCCCTATCTCCTACTCTTCTTCTCTCTCTCTCCTCTTCCTCTCCTTCTTCTTCCCTTCTTCTCCTCCTCTCTCTCCCTCTTCTTCTCTCTCTCTTCTCTTCCTCTCCTTCTTCCTCTCCTTCTTCTTCCCTTCTTCTCCTCCTCTCTCTCCCTCTTCTTCTCCTTCTTCTCTTCCTCTTCCCCTTCTCTCTTCTCTCTCCCCTTCTCTTCTTCTCTCTCCTTCTCTTATTCTCTCCCTCTTCTCTTCCTCTTCTCTTCATCTTCTCTCTCTCCTTCTCTTATTCTCTCCCTCTCCTCTTCCTCTTCTCTTCCTCTTCTCTCTCTCCTCTTCTTCCCTCCCTCTCCTCTTCCTCTTCTCATTCTCTCTCTTCTCTCCCTCTTCTCCTTCTTCTTCCCCTTCTCTCTCTCCCTCTTCTTTCCCTGAGCAGTAGGGCAGCGTGATCACAGGGTGGAGGGGGAATGTTGTCGCTGCCGAGGCTTGGAGGGGGGCCACTGCCTATGGTCTGAGAGAGGAGGGGAGGCAATGTCTAGTCCAGGGAGGGGGGGCGCTATCATCAATGCAGGGAGGGGGAGGCTTTATAGAGGGAGGAGGTATGGGGGGAGACGGCGCTCCCACCATCTGGGGGGTTGCATGGCCCCCTCTTGTAACTTACTCTCTCTCTCTCTCTCTCTCTCTCTCTCTCTCTCTCTCTCTCTCTCTCTCTCTCCCTCTCCCTGCCATGCACACGGCAGGGGGAGAGAGAGGGAGAGTAAAAAAAATTTCACTAAATAGAACTTAAAGGGGGGTTCTCATGGGGGGAGGCACGGGGGGGGGGAGGGGATGTTACATCCTCTCCCCCTTAGAGGAATCGAGATGTCCCCATCTCGAATGCGCTTAGGGTTCATTGATGACAAGTTATCATTGGGTTCTAGAACCTGTGGGTTAGGACCCATCACACTTCTTCTATGCAACTCTGATCATGTAGCAAATCCCTTAGCTTAAGCAGTTTATCTTTGATACCAACTGTAACGTGCCCGCCCCTCGAATTGCGGGACACGTCTTAGTAGCCCATTGAGAGATCAATCTAGAAGATGCTGCCCGGCACTCCCAAGGAATGACACGAGGTTTGCCAACTAGGGTCTCTCGAGTCTGCCTTGCAATGGAACTTACCCGGCCGTTCCCACTAGGATCGACTTGAAGTCCGGGTTCCTACCAGTCAAGTCTTCCTAACAGCCTGGTCGACAACCGCTCCACTTTGTGTAGATACAACTGGACCCAAGCAGACTCACACCGCACTTGGTTTAAAGAGAATGGGAAACAAGAGGGATGCATCGCTCAACCTCTCTGCCTGTAGGGCATAGTCCCATTCCGGTCCCCTAAAACGGTATAAATCAGGGTTTCAACTTACAAGTTCTAAGGTCCTTGACTAACTAACGTTAGCATCAAATAAATTCCATTGAGGAAAGCTCTCGGCTAACCGAGACCACCCTTCCGTAGGATAGACCCATTGGTCACATCCACCACGCTTCCCTCAAGGTTGTTTTAGTTATCTAAATACCTACCACATTATGTTTGACACATAAAAGCAGCTTCCTTAATTAACCCGTTAATCATAGGTTCCTTTATGTAATTTAGGCAACTGATACGAAGACAAGATAAAACAAGATCAAATACTTCCTTAACTTATCTTCAGATTAATGTTTGTCTCCCGCCCATACAGGAGAATTAAGTGTTCCTTTTCCTATACTTTTAACATGCAAATCTTCCTTCCCTCATGACTACATGATATGGGATTATTTTCAATTTCAAAGGTCTATTTACATGTGCTACTATATGATTGAGAGCAAGGAACCTGGCCTGAGCGGTTGGGGAGGGGGGTGACATGTTATTTGCATTTTTGTCAGTGTTCCTAACCGCATTTCCGTCGACTCATGATGGTCCTGCAGCTCCAGTTGTTTCCATCTCTCTTGTTGAGTGTTGAAATGACTTGTTTTTTGGCTGATTTTTGTTGTTTTTGAGAGCTGAATGGTTGATTTTATGAGATGATTGATTGACTTGGAAGTGGTTTGAGAATGTTTTAGATGATATTGATTGTGTTTTGGAAGTTCATGATGTTTGTTGATGGTTTTGTGATGTTCTGATAGGTTCTGAATGGTTCCGTATACCTTCTGTTTTGTTCTGTTTTGGTCTGTTTTGTTCTGATTGTCTTCTGTAAGGAGGGAAGGAGTATTGATTGATGAAGAATGAGATATTGTGAAAGTTTATTGAATGGTTTGTGAGAGTTTGGAATGATTTGAGAGTGAGTTATGAGGTTTTGATGACCTTCTGTAACCTTCTGTAGGTCTACTGTAGAGCTTCTGCTTCTGTTCTGTTTCTGTTCTGTTCTGTACTGTAGCTGTTCTGGTACTGTTCTGTATGCTTCTGTAAGTGTTCTGTGGAATGTATGTGTGACTTTGGGGAAAGTTTTCTAGCCTTGGAAAGAGGTGAATACAAGTGCAAAAGAGCTGAAGGAAGTGGAAGAAGTAGCTGCTGAAGACTCAAGAGAAGACTAGAGTGAAGTGATAGTAGTGAGCTATGAAAGGACACTGTAGTGACTCTGGTGACTCTTCATATCAGATATACCTCTTGGGAGGGGTATCCACGACCTAAGAGTGATTATTGAGAGTAATTTTTAAGAGATTGTAGTGAGGATATGATGTATTATTGATGGAGTGTGTGAGAGAGAGTCAGAGATAGCCAATTCTACTGAAACAGAGTGATTGTATATGAGAGATTGAGAGAGAAGACTATGAAAATATTGAAGATGAATACTATGTGATGTATTTCCATTCCAAGATGGTGTATTCCTTTGCTTTCTTTGTTCTATTGATGGATTTTGTGAAGATGTTGAAGAATATGGTTGATTCTATTAAAATCCGTGGGAGGTCTACATGATGCTGCATGAAGATTTGTTGTGCCTGGTGTTCTTTTCTTCATTGTGATCATATGAAATATGAAAAACAAGCTTGTTGATGTTACAAGATAGATTTTCTTGCAAGATAATTCCCTTTTCCTTGGTGTTCCTCTCGGGGCTCCATGTTTTTGGTGCGTAGCCGGGGAAGCTTGCCATTAACAAGCACCAAAAGAGGCTGAAAATGAAGGAAATGGTATTGCCAAGAAGAGAAGAATTCAATGGATGTTTGTAAAGTTCCTTCTTCCATTGAAGAGTTGGAATTCCTCATAATCAAAGCCACTTTCCACAAGAAGTTCATCCCACAATGGCGGAAACACATCACCATCATGATGCATGCTCTATGTGGTGGACAGTTTCCTCTTCCTATTGAAGCAGCAGAAACTTGCATCTTGGTGGCAAACTGTTTGGGAACAAACTGAAGAGCAGAAACAGAGAGAATGACCATCCATGGAAGATTTGGCATTCATTGAGAAGTTTCCAGACAACATCAAGTGGGAGATTGTGAAGAAGCTTCAGGAGTCTTGGTCTGTAGAGGTTCACAAAGACAAGAAGGAAAAAAGTTGGAATTTGTTCGTGGATGCTCAACAGCAAGATACATGGGATGCTTGGTGTACTGATAATCTTCTGTTTGTTCAATTAGCAACCCACTGGAAGTTGGTAGATAGAGTGTTTTTCACAACATACACTGTTGAAACCATCAGAAGTTGGCATTACTATGATGATGGCACCACCACAATGCTCAGACGTATGCATTGAATGTGGAGCCACACCCCTAATGAATGACGCAATAAAGAGGCAAGCGTTAGAACGAGTCCAGAGGTACGTGAGAAGAGAGAAAGCAAGAATCAGAGCTGAGAGCAAGCTCGCAGGAGAAGCCGCCTTTGACGCCCTTGCGGAACTCTTTACAGAAGTCCCAATGGCACATCAAGCCCTTCCTCCTCCTGCTGGAGGTCCACTTCCAAGCCAGATCCGTCCTGGAAATATTGATGACAGGCCAGCGAATGTAGTCCCATTGCCAGTTTTTAAGGGAGAGTACAATGAAGACCCCGATCTTCATGTAGCAGAGTTTATGGTAGCATGTGTGGCTAACAATGCCAGAACCCCTGAGCATTGGTTAGCGATATTCCCCGCCACTTTCAAGGGCGCGGTGTTTCAGTGGTATGAGAGACAAGCAGCAGGAACGTTTGGCACATGGGACGACCTGAAGTTGGCCTTCCTCACTAAATTTAGGCATGAAGGTTTTGAAGAGCGGATGAGAGAGGAATTTATGAACCTAAGTCAGTCCTCTGGAGAAAGAGTAGAAGCTTATGTCTCCCGAATGGAATCCATCCTGAAGAGATGGACTAACCATAATCTAGATGATGGCATTCAGAAGGGGGTGTTTCTCAGAGGATTACAACCAGAAGTCCGTAAGTTTGTGGAGCTACAAAGACCAGCCACCCTGCAAGCTGCAACAGAAGGTGCAAGACTGTATGATGAAGTGGAAGCTAGACTAGCAATGCATACAGGAAGAGGAGTCCTACCTCCTCTGATGCCAGGAATGATGTATCCACCAAATGCAGTTCCAGGGACTGTTCCCTATCCCTACCAACAGATGCCCTCGGTATCACATTACAGTGCACCAAATCCACAGTGGCCACCATCCATGCCTCAAATGGTGGTTCCACCACAACAACCATGGTCTCAACCAATTTCCTCAATGACAAATCAGCAGCAACAGTGGAATCCTACCAACTGGAGCCAACAGCCAACAGTTCAAACAGGAGCTCTGAATCAGAACCAGAACAGAGATCCCTCTGTACCGGCTCAACCCGTTTATGCAGTGATTACAGAGACTCCTCAAAACCCTCTTGCCAGTATGTCCGGAGGAGAAAGCTTGAAGGATTATTTATCCAACTCAGTTGCAAACATCAAAAAGGAGTTTATGGATGTGATTACAGAGCAACTACAGACGTTGAAAGTGAATACCGCTAGCATATCCAACGTTGCAGGAGCAGGAAGAGATGTGATGCGGTCAAATACTTGGTGTGGTAAGTGTCATCAAGCAGGCCATTTAGCCACTGAATGTACACGGAAACCAACCATCCCTGGAGCCTTCTGTTCCTACTGTTTGCGGAAGAATCATACAGAGGACATTTGCTCCCTGAAGGAGATGCATGATAGGAGAAGGAAGGAAGAAGACGCAAGATTTAACTTGTTGGAATCCAAAATGACAACACAAGATATTGGACCCAAGCCTAGAGAGTTTGGTCCTAATTTCGGACCCAGAAGATTTCCCTCTCAAAGTTACAGAGGAAGACAGTCTGGCGGTGGTCAGAGATCAGAAGTGGAGTGTTACAGATACAGAGAAAAGGGACACATCTCACCAAATTGTCCAAATCCTCGAAGGTCAGTGGATTACAAGCCCTTATGCAGTCGATGCAAAGGAGAAGGCCACACTGCAAAAGACTGTCCAAGCCCAGCCCCAGTGAAAAACAGTGCTACTGATAGTCCGTCCAAGGCCCAAGAGCCTACCTCCAATTTAGTGGAATTGGAAGTTGCTGCCATCACGCGTGCAAAGCAGAAGGAACCACCTATCCAGAAAGAAAATAACCCTCCTGCCAGAACAGTGAAGTTCAATGGTCCAGGAGACAGAAGAGGAGGACGTGCCACAGGTGGCAGAAGAAGTTCCCATGATGCCTCTGTTGGAAGAAAGAGGAAAAATGAAAATGGGTGTTGCCCCATTCCCTAACCGGTTAGAGAAGCCAGTGGATCCTATTAAGGAATACGATCTGGTCAGAGATCTAGATACCTTTAGACCAAACCTCACATTCCGACAATTATTGATGTTGTCTCCCAGTTGCCGACATGATTCAAAAGCATACTGACAAGAAGACGTGGCTTAAGGATTGCTCTCTCAACAACGACAAAGTCCAACAAGGCTCCAGAGCCTATAAAAGAAGTGGATGTGGCTAACGCTTTCCTAGATCCAGGTACTCCAGAGACTAGCGTATGGATAGAAGGCTGCTTCATTGCAAATGCACTGATTGATGGAGGTTCATCAGTAAACATTATGACGGATGTGACAATGAAGGGTCTAGGCCTACAAGGTGTGCAACCAACCCAATGGCTCATCAGACTGGCGGATCAGGGTAGAATCAAGCCTTTGGGCATTCTCCCATATGTGAAGACTACAGTGGCTGGAAAAGATTATTGGCTAACCTATCTGGTGGTGAAGCCAAACTCTTATGGTACATCCTATCCCCTGTTACTGGGCAGACCATGGCTTTTTGAAGCCAGAGCAAGGACGGATTGGTTTAAAGGAACCTTGACCTTGGGTAGAGGACCCAATAAAGTGGTGATGAAACTGTATGGTTCTCAAAAAGGACATGGATCCACCTCCTTGGAATTATCTTCTGACTCCCCTAATGAGGCTACAGATGGAACATCAGCAGACGAAGATGCTGTCAAACAGATCCTTCCTAAGAAAACAGTGGCACATTCCTTAACAGTGGATACTGTAGGCCAACTTCCAAAAGAGGCAAAGCCATTATCAATGGGTGAATACTTCCTGCCTGAACCAGGAATGACTTCTGAAATCACTTCTGACAGTGAGATAGAAGCATGGATGTACTGCTCTCCCTGTTACATGGTCACAGCAGAAGCAGAAGCAGAGACAGAGGCAGGAGAGGAAACAGAGAATCTGTTCTTCTATTACAGAGCTCCTACAGAGACAGAAGCAGAAGCAGAAGCAGAAGCAGAGACAGAGACAGAAGAGGATGAATATGATATGGACGAAGAAGGTGATGAAAGTGAGCCAGAAGAGTCTATCCCACCCGAAGAGGATACATTTGAGGAAGAAGTTCCAGAAGTATCAGAAGCCGATGAGCTCATGCTATGGGACAGAATGGCGATGGTACCATTCGGTCTGGTAAATGGATCTTCTCATATGCAAAACCTTTATAAGAACTGGATTAAGAAGAACAAGCCGTCTTTTGAGAGTGGCTCATGCCGTCCTAACCCATTTTTGCCAAAGAAAGATGATGATGATGCACCGTGCCAACAAGCACCAGTCCGACAAACCCAACAGAAATTAGTAGGTCTCTGTTATGTGACGTTCCTGGATGTATCATCAGAAGATGAGTCTTCAAGCCAAGACGCAATTAATCTTGAAACCAAACCCGAAACAGCTCTCATTTCATTCCAACGTCTTAAGGAGCAACCTAAGTCTCCACCAAAAGAAGAAGTGGGTTCTAGTGGGACATCAGAAGAGGACACCACTCCCTTGAAGGAGTCGGATCTCTACCCAGAAGCAGTCCGCGGGACCTTCATCCGGGAAGTAGAAGGTGAAAGGCAGTTAACCTTTGTGGATACAGATGGCACTGAACGCCACTTGAAGGTGGGTAGCAGTCTCCCAGAAGAGGAGTTGTTAACCTTGTACAACTTGTTGAAAGAAAATTTGGACGTGTTTGCATGGTCTTACAAAGACCTAAAGGGGATTGATCCCACAATATGTCAACATCATATTGACTTGGAGCCTGATGCCAAGCCAGTACGGCAACGACAGAGGCGAATGAACCCGAATTATTCCACATTGGTGAAAGCGGAGTTGCTGAAGCTTCTGGAAGCCGAGTTCATTTATCCAGTGGCAAATAGTGAATGGGTTTCACCCATCGTGGTTGTACCCAAGAAGAATGGCAAATTGCGAATATGTGTGGATTTTCAAAAGCTTAATTCCAAGACAAAGAAGGATCATTTTCCTATCCCTTTCACAGACCAACTGTTGGACACAGTGGCAGGACATGAGCTTTATTCCCTTCTGGATGGATTCAGCGGATACAACCAAGTCCAAATCGCAGAAGAAGACCAATCCAAAACAACCTTCACCACAGAATGGGGGACCTACGCTTACCGAGTGATGCCATTTGGGCTCTGCAATGCCCCTGCTACTTTTCAACGAGTCATGATGGCTGCATTTCAAAATCACCTGCACGACTTTATTGAGGTATATTTGGATGACTTCTGTGTCTATAGTTTGATTTGTGAACACTGGGAACATCTGGAACAATGTTTTGACCGATGCCGGGAGTATGGGATTTCCCTCAACCCTGACAAATGCATCTTTGGGGTCTCTTCTGGAGTCCTGTTGGGCCACATTGTCTTAGCACAAGGGATATCAACAGACCCTGCAAAGATCGAAAAGATTGCAGCTCTGACAGCACCCACCAACCTCAAACAGTTGAGGGGATTCCTAGGCCATGTGGGTTACTACAGAAGGTTCATAGCCCATTTTGCAACAAAGGCAACTTCCTTGCACAAGCTTCTGAGGAAAGATGCAGAGTTTACTTGGACGGAAGAATGTGACAAAGCCTTCCACACTCTGAAGCAGTGTCTGATAGAGGCACCTATTCTGCAACCTCCTGATTGGACGAAAGAGTTCCATGTACACACTGATGCATCAATTGAAGGCTTAGGTGCTGTCCTCTGCCAGAAGGGCTCCTCAAAGTTGGATCAACCGATCTACTATGCAAGCCGAAAAGTCACTGATAGGGAACGAAACTATACAGTGACAGAGCTGGAGTACTTGGCAATGGTGTTTGCCCTAGAGAAGTTTCGCCATTACCTCCTATCCACCCACTTTAAATTTTGTGGATCATGAGGCCCTGTCCTTCTTGATGAACAAAGCAGATGTGAAAGGACGAATGATGAGATGGCTCCTTTTATTCCAGGAGTTCGACTTTGAGGTGATTACTAAGCCCGGTCGTTCCCATGTTCTGGCTGATCATCTGTCGCGTATCCCACAAACTGCAGACGAGGAGCAGGATGATCCAGACCTCCCTGATGCTTCCTTATTCTTAGTAGAAACTGTCACTCCCTGGTATGCAGACATTGCCAACCTGCTGGCAACCCAACAGTACCCTCCTAGTATTTCTAGTCGGGAAAGGAAGAAGCTCATGCTAGAATCAGCCCCCTACACCCTGCTAGGTGGTGCACTGTACAAGAAAGGCAAAGATGAAGTGCTCCGAAGATGTGTTGCAGGAGATGAGATTGGGATTGTTCTGAAGGCTTGCCACGACGAGCCATGTGGAGGTCACTTTACCGGAGAAGCTACAGCCAGGAAGGCTCTGCTAGCGGGATATTGGTGGCCTACCATCCACAAAGATTCCTATGATTACTGTAAAAGATGTGATGCTTGTCAAAGAATGGGGAAACCCACCAAGACAAGTGCCATGCCATTGCAACCTATCCTTCCGTTGAAGCCGTTTGAGAAGTGGGGCATTGACTTCGTAGGTCCGATCGATCCTCCTACCAGAAGGAAACAGAACCGATACATCCTCGTATGTACGGATTATGTCACAAAGTGGTGTGAAGCTAAAGCCCTAAAGCGGGACGATGGTAACAGCGTGGCCTTGTTCATGTACGAGAATATCATCACCCGTTTTGGCAGTCCCTTAGAGCTGGTAAGTGATAGAGGCACGCATTTCCTCAAAAAAGTCATGGAAGAATTGACAGAGTTGTATAAGATCCGCCATCGCAAGTCCACTCCTTATTACCCCAGAGCCAATGGCCAAGTCGAAGTCACCAATCGCATCCTCTGCTCGATTCTGACAAGAACAATTGCTGCACATCGTCGTGATTGGGACGATCGACTTACAGAGGCCCTCTGGGCGTACAGAACCTCCCATAAAGCAGCAACGGGACAAACACCTTTCCAGTTGGTGTATGGTACAGAAGCTGTTTTTCCTGTTGAATTGGAACTACCCTCTTTGAGAGTGGCGATCAAAGAGCGTTTGGGGGATGATGATTCACTGCAACGCCGTCTCCTGCACTTGGAATGTTTGGACGAAATTCGCAGGATGGCTCTACAGTGCATGGAAGCCACACAAGCTCGACGTAAGGCTTACCATGACAGTTTCATCAAGCACAAAGAGTTCAAAGAAGGTGATTTGGTCCTAGCCTATGATTTACGATTTGGCAAGTTTCCTGGCAAGCTCCAGCAGCAGTGGATGGGGCCCTATAAAGTACTTGCCGTCAACCCTAATGGCTCTGTCCAAGTACAGACCCTGGATGTCTCTGATGATCCCTTTCTGATCAATGGATATCGCCTCAAGAAGTACTTCCCTCCTTGGGGATCTTGATAATTACGGACACTTGATCCTTTCCCTCGTTGGCACGGCACTATACTTCTTATGATGTTACTTCTGATAGTCGTTCTTCAATCACTCCTGATGAAGTGGACGCAACCCTCTGTCCCCTCAAACCCCCCTTCCAGCCTTGATCTCTTATCCGCTATTTTCCACCAGCGACAGTGGCGAGGTTGGTCTTGACACATGGTCTTTCTACCATTCCCTTGCTCATTTTGCAGAAAAAAAAAAGAGAGAGAAAAAAAAAAACAAAACATATCGGTCATGGGAGAAAAGGACTTAGGTCCCTGTCATGCCGACCTCTTCTTCGAGAAAAGGTGGAAACACCCTCGGGAATAGGAAAAAAAAAACAACAAGAAGAAAAAAAAAACAAAACAAATCTGTTATGAGAGAAAAGGAAGCAATTCCCTGTCATAGCAGGCCTCGTTCCAAGAAAAGGTGGTAAACACCCTTGGGCGAGACGCTGGCTGTGGAAAAGGTGGTAATATCCAGCAGTCCAGAAAGTGGATTCATTAATTGATATCCCTAGGATCCAATTCCGACGCTGCCTCCCTTGGTACGCTGCGTCATGGGTCTCTTTGCAAAGTGACTAACTGTCCTCTAGCAGACGACATGTTCCTATCCAACACAATGTTCGATTTGATGGCTACCTCCCTGGGTATGCCTCTCCAACAACTGATGACGCGATCTTCATCGACAACCCCTTGAGTGATGTGAGCTTTCATCCTAACCGGATGGGGATGTGAGTATGGGTTGCCCTCTGTAACTATCAACAGAGCGTGAGACAGAGGGTGGGTCGAGAGACCAGTCTTTTCCCTTCAAATCAAATGCGAGGTGAGAAGTGTGAATGAAGTGTTGCACGCACGGGATGGGCCTCTCAAAGCACAAAGCACGATTTGTTTTTGTGCACTGCACCATAAGGCTCCCTTGCCTTCCTTCTTGCACCGTATGCCGGCACAGGGCGGGATGCACTGTTGCACCATCAACTGCGCACAAGGTATACACCCTTTGCACAAGTGACTGTGAGGATTACATCAATGGGTTTCAGGAAAAGGCTGCCCTCCTGTATCTATCCACAGAGCGTGAGACAGAGGGTGGGTTGAGTGTGACTGGAGTTTCTTCAATCATTTACCGAGAGGTGAGATTGCGGGACGTTACGACACTTGGAGTCAGGTATGTTCCAGTTTCCCTGTGCACCCACGGGATGGGTCTTTACCGTCCTCACAAGACACATCACCCTGTTCTGTACATTGCACCATAAGGCTCCCTTGCCTTCCTCCTTGCACTTATGCCAGACGGGTTGGATGCACTAATGCACCATCAACTGTGCACCCTGGCATACTCCTTCTGCACCATTCCCCCTTGTCGATTCCTCAACCGGGTATGAGATATGGGTTTCAATCATTCTTCCTCGAGTGATATTAGTCATGGGGCGAGTGACTGTTCTTTCATTTCAATTGAGTGATTGTGAGTTGAGTGTAGTATCCCTCATCATCATCGACGAATTTTTTTGCGATTCCTTCCATCAGCTACCTCCCTGGGTGCTGCCGCGTGGTCCCTGCCATGATGAACGTGTGCCGAGAAGATGCCTTGGTCCCTCCAGCGCCGACAACCACACTGGACGTGCCATCGACACTCAACCTTGATTCTTGACGAAACGGGCCAAGTTTTTCTAACCCTACACTTTGGTTTCTTCGTGCCGGTCATGTTTTAAGTGTGGGGAAGTTAGTGGATGGTCTGTGGCGTGGTCCTAGGTCCCTGTTGCTCGGTTATCCCTATCCGTTAAGGTTTTAAGTGTGGGGACGTGTCCCTGCGCGTCTACATTGCATACCCTTCTGCATATGCCTTATCCTGCTCATGCATGTATGCCATGACTTGTTTTTACCTTCATGGGGTCCCTTCCCATCCACCCGGTTATGTTCCACCCACTCTTGGGGCTATTCCCTTCCAGTTTTCCTTCATTCCCTGATTTTGAGGTTTTTCCATGTGAATGTACCCTACGTTCACCAAAATCCAAATCCAACTTTATAGCCCTGTTCCTCCCATTAAACTGACCATTTTTCCTTTTTACCTACCCCTGTTCCGGTGCACGGTTTTTGAGTTATTAATTTTTGAAGCATTTTGCGCAATTTAGCCGGTTTTCCATGTGAACGCGCTTTTCTTGCTTCGAAACTAGGATCTGACATCCTAGCCCTGCCAACCACCTTTCCCTTGACATTTTTCCTTTTTATTCCGCATTATTTCGATACATGGTTTGTCCGTTATTAATTTTTCGGGTTTTCACGACTTTTTCGTGCGTATTTTTGACATTTTTCCATGTGAACCTGCCCTATTTGCATCGGAATTCCAATTTGATTTGACAGACGTGTCCCCTGTGCCTTCCCCCACCTTTTTCCTTTTTCCTCCACCCTCTTTCGACTTCCGGATTTTTACTTATTAAATTTTAAATGAGTTTTCGGGCGTATTTTTGGAGTTTTTCACATGTGACCCCCTCCTATTTCCACCGGAACTGCGGTTTAATGTGATAACCCTGTGCCACCCCTTCCTGCGGACATTTTTCCTTCTTACTGCATGTCATTCCGGTGAACGGTTCGTCCGATATTAATTTCCGATCCCATTTTCGGGTTTATTTTTTGGGTTTTTCCCGTGTGAACGCGTCTTCTCTCAGTCGGGATTATGTTTTGATGTGATAGGATTGTCGGGCACATCTTTTTGCCCAGTTTTCCTTTTTTCTGCACCTCATTCCGATGCACGGATCTTTCGATATTAATTTTTAAATTGCGTTTTTGGTTCGTTTTTTGTGTTTTTTGCACGTGACCGCCTTTACCCCTCCCGGAACCTCCTTCATATATTTTTCTTGTTTTCCCTCTGTCGTCCTGCCCACTTTTTGTTTTTACGCTATTTCGTTCTGACGTACGGATTGGGAGTTATTAATTTTTCTTTATTTTTACGTGTATTCGCGCGCCCGTTTTATGCGTGAACGCGCCCTTTTTCGATTTTACGCGTCTCCACGCGCCCCGGTCGTGTCCGCGTAACCCGTACCGTCTTCCCCGTGCCATTTCAATCCCGTCACGGCAAATTTTTTTACCCCGCCCCGCGCACGTGCGCGGGACGGGGGTACGCACCCATCCCTTCCCACCCTTCCCCTTCCTTCGGGCACCCCCTATCCTCCTGGGACCCCTACCCCGCCCATAACCCCACCCTTTCCCCCCACCCCTTTCCCCTAACTACCCACCCCTTCCCCCCAACCGCCGTCTCTCTCCCTCTCCCTCTCTCTCTCTCTCTCTCTTTTTCTTTCTCTCTCTCCTCCTGCGTCCGTCACCTTCTGCGCCCTTCCCCTCCTTCACCTTCTGCCCATCGCCCCTCCGTCGCCTTCTTCTTCCCTCCTCCCACTCCTTCCACTCCTTCACTCCTCCATCGCTGCCTGCCCCCAGCCTTCTCCCTCCTCCCACTCCTTCCACTCCTTCACTCCTCCATTGCTGCCTGCCCCCAGCCTTCTCCCTCCTCCCACTCCTCCCACCCCTTCACTCCTTCGCCCCCAGCGCCCCCCCGGCGCCTGCTGCTCCCCGCCGCCAGCAGCCTTCTCCTTCCCCGCCAGCCTGCTGCTCCCCGCCGCCAGCAGCCTTCTCCTTCCCCGCCAGCCTGCTCCCTACTCCCCGCCCGCAGCGCCTCCTCCCTCCCTCTTGCCCGCCGCGTGGTGCCGCCGTCGCCGCCGTTGCCGCCGCGTGGAGCGCCGTCAGCCGTCGAAACGCCGCCCCAGCACCTCCCCTTCCTCCTCCTCTTCCTCTTCCACCTCCTCCCTCAGGTTAAAACTAACCTACCTAGTTAATTACCTAACCTTACTAGGTTAAAACTAACCTACCTAGTTAATTACCTAACCTTACTAGGTTAAAACTAACCTACCTAGTTAATTGACTAACCTAACTAGGTTAACCTAACCTTAGTTAGGTTAACTAACCTAATCCCACCTATTAACCCTAACCTAACCTTCGTTAGGTTAACTAACCTACCCTGACTAACCTAGCTAACTGACTTACCTGACTAGACTTAGGTAGACTAACCTGACTTATCCCATTAACCTGACTTAATTGACTTATGCTTAACTGACTTATCTGATTAATGTGATTTAGGTGACTTAATTAATCACTACATTAATTTTCCATAAAAAAAAATTTAGAAAAATTTCTAAAAATTCCTTTTGCCTTTTGTCAATTTTTGGAAATTTGTCTGCTGGAAATTGCCTACCCTATAATTTCTGAAAATTCCGCATTTCCTAAATTTACCCCTAAAATTGCCAAAAAATATAGAAAATTCATTTAAAAAATTGCAAAAAAAATTCTAAAAAATTCTCAAAACATTCTAAAAAATTCCCCTCACCTCCCTTGCTCATTTTCCATTTATTCAACCATAAAAAATCACAAATAAAAATTTAAAAAAAATAATAATAAACATAAAAATAAACAACCAACACAAACCAAATCAACACATCTGCTAAGGTGTTGTCATTGTTGTTTCATCAGTGCTCTTTACTTTTCCTTTACTGGAACTCTTCCGTGCGCATTCCTGCATTACATACACACCCCTTCCAGGTATTTATTTTATGTGCTTTATTTATTTTTTATTTTCCCCCTTAATCACAAATTAATTGTTAAAATGAATCCTTTAATTCACCCACAGTTTCCACGCGCATTCGCGCTAAACACACATTTTTTTTTAAATTAAAATCAACCAGCCGTTCACTTAGCACGCGTTAAGTGCGCTAAAGAGGCACTTTAAATTTTGAATTAAAAAGAACCAGCCGTCACATGAGCACGCGCTGGCAAAAAAGCGCTCCACATCACCTTAATTTGTAATCAATGAATTGCATTTAGAGACCCAGTCGGGAATCGAAGTCCGAGAATCGAATAACTGCACCGCTTAACCTAATAATTGGTAAATAAATTTCTAATAAGGAACCGCCGTTTTCTTGTTAAGGTTTATCACCTAATAAAAATTCACCCATTTTTAATAATTGATTAAAATCAACCCTTCATTAAATTAATTCCCCCCTCACTGCACTTAATTTCCCTTTTTAATGAACCGTTTCGTGGGATGGGTATACGCAGTCCTTAGAGTTATTTTCCATGGTCCAGTCTTGGTTCTATCACAGATGTCGTATTGATATGTGTCGGATATGGTATGGTTTTGGTTTCCTGTCTTAGTTACGGTTACGGGTACGGTATGCAGATTTTCTTTTATTGCCTGATACGGGGTTCCGGGTGTTTGTCTGATGCATCGCATGAAGCTTTCGGTCGCATTTGTCTCAAGGTCATGTCAAAATTTTTCTAGGATGTGGTTTGCTTGGGGTTAGTTGGTCGTGTCACGTCTTATTTGGTAATTCTCTTATCCTTGGTTTTTGTCTGTTGCTTTGCAGGCATTCTCCTTGATTGTCTGTGTTTGTGGTGTGTGTGTAACCATCTGAATGGCGCCTTCTCATGCTCCTCCCCCTATCCAGTACGTCCCATTAGTTAGTAGGGATTACTCGTCCCTACTTACTTTTGAGCCCCTCACGAAGGCGGGACTTGCTGCTTTTGTAGCCACTCCTTTTCCATTGCTTCCAGCGGATCCGTCCGTATGTGATGAGTTCCTGGCCTCTTACAGCAAGAAGACAGGCGTAGTCCAAGGAATGTCTATGACATTGACGTCTCGAGGCTTAGGGAAGGCTCTGTCTCTACCCTCCAAAGGAGAACTTTTTGTGACCACTCGTCAGCTCTTCTCTAATGAAGAGATTCTCAAGCTGTTGCAGAAGCAGACAAGGGAAGTCCTTGATGTTAAGAAGGTGATAAACTCTTCCGGAGTTTCTTTTTCTATGATCACTGATCCCGTATGGAAGACGATCTGTCAGTTCCTTCAGGACAGGTTTATGCCTGCCAAAACGCCATCCCACTATTTGTCCAAAGAGCTTTTCACAGCTTCCAGGATGGTGTTGAAAGGAGTTGCTATTGATTGGAGCACATACCTCCTTACTAAAATGGATCAGCATTTTGTTAAAGTCACGAGGGGTAATGTTACCAATGTTACCTACGGATCATATTTGTCTGCCTTCTTGACCTATTCAGGTTTACAGAAGACTGTGCCTCCACCTCCTCCATCAGATCCAGTACCTCCTCCTCCACCTTCAGAAGAGTCCGCACCTATTGACATTGAGGATGATGATTCTCCGCCTCCCCTGGTCATACAATGCAAACGCTTGAAGAGGGTAGCGGATAAAGCCCCTGCTGTACTTCCCTCAGTGCCTATCCCTGCTACCTCTGGCAGTGAACTCCCTGGGTATCTCACTTGCAATAACCTGTTCCGAGCACATAGAGAAGGATCCTTGGAGATCTCAGTTCCTTCCCTGAACAGTCTCGTTTCAGGAGATGCCATTCCTTTCCTCTGCAAGGATATTCAAAGTTCCATTGAGTTGTCCGTGACAGCCTGTGTTCAACAGCTGTACGCATCTTTCTATGAGGAGCTCATACAGTCCAAAGACCAGTTGCATAAGGCAACATCTGAGTTAGCTTCTGCTAAGGATACCCTAGCAGATCTATTTAAGCAAATGGAACAGCAAACCCAACTGGTTGCTACTCAAAACGATGAGATTTCTTCATTGAAGACCCAGTTATTCGAGGCTCAGTCACAGGTTACTAGCCTTTCAGCAGAGAAGGAGAGGATGTCCAGCGAAGCGAAAGAATTCCAAGTTCTTTTAGATGACAAGCTTTCAGCTTTACAGACTGCTAATGACACAGTGGCCAACCAAGCCTCCCAAATCCAGCAGTTGCAAGATCAGCTTGCACAGTCCCGCTCTGTTCCTTCAAGCCCTCCTGTTCCATTAATTCCTTCTCTTTCACAGCAGGACTTGGCTGCCCTATAGAGACAGGCTACTTTGTGCCCTCTATTCCAAGATAAAGTGGAAAGATTGCAGTCCAGAATGGACTTGTTATGGTCTACCTTTGAGCAGTTTCAGGAATATGTCCTACCAGACCATTCTTTCTTTGTCCACTACCACTTACAGAAGTTGGTCTTCTATATGAAGCTTTCCACGATGGATTTACCTTTTCCAGAGGATGGTTGGAGTGGGGCTTGGTCTGCTGAGTTGTTGACAGAGGTAGTCAGAATGGTCTTTGAAGATTCTGTCACGCCAGACACCATGTTGATGTCATACATGTATCTACGAGGAGATTTGTTAATCCTAGATGAGGTAGATATGGCATGGTATGTGGGGGATGTGGTCTTACAGGCTGTTTTATATGTCAATCATTTGGAGTTGCGCATAGCTGATATGTTTCAAAGTTATTCCTCCAAAGTAGCTGATTGTCAGGATAATTCGTGGCATCCCATGATTGATTCGGTGGTCCTCAATCAAAGACAAAACACAGCTCCTACCTTTGCCCAGAGTACTAACCAACTGAGGATGGATCTCTTAACCTATCTTTCCAAACATAATCCATTTGATGCTACCTTCTTTGATGCCTATCATAGACGATCTCTCTTAGGACCTTCTGTTCCTACCCTCCTCTATTACCAACAATTGGCTCACCGCTATGCTATATATTTTTCCCTTTGTCAAACTCATTCCACAGTAATTTTACCACTTCTTTTCCAACCTTCCAATTTCCCTCAAATTCCTATTTTCACTTACTGTTCCTTTATTGAGGATAGGGTATTTTCCCCTTCTCCACCCTGTCCTTCACCCCTCATTAATGTACCCTCCACATTTCCTATTTATCAGTTAACACCGTTCCTTAGTGATTCCTTTCAAATTTCTGCCACTCCTTCTTTAACCTTTTCTTCCTTTTATGATTTTTCCTATCCTTCCCTACATCCACTTTCTCTTATTCCACTACCCTCTCCTAACACTTCCATATCTCAACCACCTCAGTTGGTTAGTGACTGTGACTGTTTTGATACTCAGATTTCCAGAAGAAGGGGATGGAGTTCGGATGATTGCCTTACAGGACCGCAGATTAATTGGCCAGTAATTCCAGGGGAATGGACAGCTTCTAGTCAAGCTTATCAAAACTATGTTCATTTTGCCCAACAATATTCACAGTCTGCAGATCCCTCCGTGAGATTAACTGCTCACTTTGCTTGGTACTTGGCGTATATGCATAGGCACTCTCATACTGATTCAAAGCCTATTCCAAAGTTGTGTATGAATGTCAATGTTAGCATTGATTCCCAGCAGTTGGAGATACTGTATTTTCATGCCCTCTGTTTGCCTAGCAGATACTTGGTCCTGTTGGAAAGGATGTGATGTCTCCAATTTTTCCAAAATCCTCCTAAAAACTTTGTAGATGAATCCTTATCTATGGATCGATTCCGACAACATCAATCTTTTAAAAGGGATCATCTTCATTGATACCTTTCCAATGTATGGTGAAAGCTTTTAATGAACAACTCTCTTTTTGAAGAAGTCATTCAGATGGTTGTGTTGTGTATTAGTGTTTGTGTTGTGAGTTCCTTTATGTCAAACGAACGTGGTGGTTTCCTATTGGATTTCGTGTACGAGCTATGTTTTGGAGATTTGTAGAGATGGGGTCGTGGTTGGAGAATTGAAGCTGATGCAGATGACGAAGAAGAAAACTTTTATATCCTTTACATAATTTGTTGAGATTTTTAGTTTGATAAGAGGTGTTAATTTCAAAAGAGTTTTCCTTTCTTTGTATTTTTATATCAGAAACAGGTTATAAGTTGGGGTCGTGGTGGATGGATTCTTTTTGAAAAGATATTGAAGATCAAAGTTGAGCTTTTCTATGAACTTGTATTCCCTTTTTCCTGGGTCGCGAGGACGCTTCCTTATTAAGTGTGGGGATATGTTGAGTGTTGAAATGACTTGTTTTTTGGCTGATTTTTGTTGTTTTTGAGAGCTGAATGGTTGATTTTATGAGATGATTGATTGATTTGGAAGTGGTTTGAGAATGTTTTAGATGATATTGATTGTGTTTTGGAAGTTCATGATGTTTGTTGATGGTTTTGTGATGTTCTGATAGGTTCTGAATGGTTCTGTATACCTTCTGTTTTGTTCTGTTTTGGTCTGTTTTGTTCTGATTGTCTTCTGTAAGGAGGGAAGTAGTATTGATTGATGAAGAATGAGATATTGTGAAAGTTTATTGAATGGTTTGTGAGAGTTTGGAATGATTTGAGAGTGAGTTATGAGGTTTTGATGACCTTCTGTAACCTTCTGTAGGTCTACTGTAGAGCTTCTACTTCTGTTCTGTTTCTGTTCTGTTCTGTACTGTAGCTGTTCTGGTACTGTTCTGTAGACTGTTCTGTATGCTTCTGTAAGTGTTCTGTGGAATGTATGTGTGACTTTGGGGAAAGTTTTCTAGCCTTGGAAAGAGGTGAATACAAGTGCAAAAGAGCTGAAGGAAGTGGAAGAAGTAGCTGCTGAAGACTCAAGAGAAGACTAGAGTGAAGTGATAGTAGTGAGCTATGAAAGGACACTGTAGTGACTCTGGTGACTCTTCATATCAGACATACCTCTTGGGAGGGGTATCCACGACCTAAGAGTGATTATTGAGAGTAATTTTTGAGAGATTGTAGTGAGGATATGATGTATTATTGATGGAGTGTGTGAGAGAGAGTCAGAGATAGCCAATTCTACTGAAACAGAGTGATTGTATATGAGAGATTGAGAGAGAAGACTATGAAAATATTGAAGATGAATACTATGTGATGTATTTCCATTCCAAGATGGTGTATTCCTTTGCTTTCTTTGTTCTATTGATGGATTTTGTGAAGATGTTGAAGAATATGGTTGATTCTATTAAAATCCGTGGGAGGTCTACATGATGCTGCATGAAGATTTGTTGTGCCTGGTGTTCTTTTCTTCATTGTGATCATATGAAATATGAAAAACAAGCTTGTTGATGTTACAAGATAGATTTTCTTGCAAGAGAATTCCCTTTTCCTTGGTGTTCCTCTCGGGGCTCCATCTCTCAAGCTCCGCCTTTAGGAGGGGGCCATGGCTTCGAGTGTACCTCTATCTCTAAGCCCTCTACTCTAACTCTCCCTATCTCCTATTCTTCTCCTCCTCTCTCCCCCTCTTCTTCTCCTTCTTTCTCTCCCTTCCTCTTCTTCTAATTCTTCTTCTCCTCTCTCTCTCTCTCTCCTTCTTCTTCTTTTTCTCCTCTTCTTCTTTTTCTCCTCTTCTTCTCTCCCTCTCCTCTTCCTCTTCTCTCTCTCCTCTTCTTCTCTCCCTCTCCTCTTCCTCTTCTCTTCCTCTTCTCTCTCTCCTTCTCTTCTTCCCTCCCTCTCCTCTTCCTCTTCTCCTTCTCTCTCTTCTCTCCCTCTTCTCCTTCTTTCTCCCCTTCTCTCTCTCCCTCTTCTTCCCCTGGGCAGCAGGGCGGCAT
Organism: Lygodium microphyllum; assembly: GCF_053477565.2. Classification (NCBI taxonomy): domain Eukaryota; kingdom Viridiplantae; phylum Streptophyta; class Polypodiopsida; order Schizaeales; family Lygodiaceae; genus Lygodium; species Lygodium microphyllum. The sequence continues at coordinate 11,419,972 of NC_141141.1, read as the reverse complement.
GATCATAGGGTGGAGGGGGGAATGCTGTCAGCTGTCAAGGCTGGAGGGGGGCCATTGCCTGTGGTTCGAGAGAGGAGGGGGGGCAATGTGTAGTCCAAGGAGGGGGGTGCTGTCATCGATGCAGGGAGGGGGAGGCTTTATAGAGGGAGGAGGTATGGGGGGGAGAGATGGCACTCCCGCCGTCTGGGGGGCTGCATGGCCCCCTCTTGTAACTTACTCTCTCTCTCTCTCTCTCTCTCTCTCCCCGCCATGCACACAGCAGGGGGAGAGAGAGGGAGGGTAAAAAAAAATTGCACTAAATAGAACTTAAGGGGGGGTTCTCATGGGGGGAGGCATGGGGGTCATGGGGGGGGGGATGTTACAAGAGATGAAGATTTGCACTAAATAGAACTTAAGGGGGGGTTCTCATGGGGGGAGGCATGGGGGTCATGGGGGGGGGATGTTACAAGAGATGAAGATTTTTCCAGGCTCTTGCTAGACTTCAATCCCCAAACAATAGTGCAACAAGCCCAAGTCTGTCATTTCAAACTCAAAGCTCAATGCCTTTCGAGTCTGATGGATCATATCTTCATAGTTAGCTATAATATGAAGGTCGTCCACATATATAGGGCAATCACTACAGGCTTTTCACTATCCCTATAAACATATAAGTTAGCATCTATGACATATATTTTGAAATTCATACCTAGAAAAAAATTATCTATCTACTAGTACCATGCTCTAGAGGTTTGTTTTAGCCCATACAATAATGCATTCTTCAATTTACAAACTTTATTCTCAAAGTGGGCAGCCTCAAATGCTAGTGGTTGAGCCATGTACACCTCCTCCTTGAGGTCACCATTCAAAAAAGTGGATTCGACATCCATTTGGTAGACTGTTCACTTCTTATGAGTGGCCACCCACTGCGAGTACTGTGTGAATAGTGGTCATTCTAGTAGTTGGAGAAAATGATTCTTGAAAATCAACTCCTTCAATCTGTGAAAATCCCTGTGCAACTAATTTGGGATTGACTTTTTTAAGCTGCCATTAGCCTTGTACTTTACCTTCTAGACCCACTTGGTGCCAATAATCTTCCTCTTTTTTGGTTGATCCACTAGCTCCCAAGTGTCATTCTCCATTATGTTGTCATACTTAGCTTCCATAGCTACTCTCCATACTAGATTGACAAGTACTTCTTCCAAGTCTCCTGGCTCCTTTACTTCTCTCATAATCTCAGCTATCAATGCCATATTGACTATGTGAGTAGGAGCCTTTCTTTACTCTATTCTCAGTGACCTCCTTGGTCCATTTGCATTTTCCTCACTTGTGGTAGACATAGGATTGATGTGATCATAGATGTGCTTCACCCATCATGACAATGTCTTTTCCGATGGTGTAATTACAAGTTGGTGAACTTTTTTCTCACATGATGCTTCCTCCTCCTTGAGAATAGGGATAGCTCTTAGGATAGGTTCATATTAGACTACTTATTCACTGGATGATAAAGTGAAAGAACTTGGATTCTCTTGCCCCACTGTGTGGTTGCTACTTGAATGCCACATCATGGCTTATGATGATCTTCTTTACCTCTTGGTCATATAATTTGTAAGCCTTTTGCTCATCAATATAACCCAAGAATATACATTTTATGCTTTTTGGATTTAACTTGTTTCTCTTTTCCTTTGTAATATAGACATAACATTCACATCCAAAAGTTCTAAAATGTGAGATAGATGGTTTCTTATCAAAATAGGCCTCATGAGGAGTTTTTCCCTTAAGTAGATTGTAGTATTAATAGCTGCTACCCAAAACTGGTTAGGCAATCCCTTGCCCTTAAGCATGCACCTTGCCATTTCCATAATGGCATGATTTTGGCATTCAATAATGCCATTTTGCTGAGGTATATGAGGTATCATTACTTGATGCTTGTAATGTTCCTCCTCCAATAGAAGGAGTCCTCTTAGTAGTCAACCGAAATTCATATCCATGCATATCACCATCTAGTCTCCCCACGGGAAACCTAGGACTTAGTTGAACATGGGAATCTTAGTTTTACTTCACATGGGAATCATAGACAAGTCACCCCTAACAGCAACCTAGCACCCACCTAAGAAAGACCACTTTGTAATCAATCAAAGGCAAGAGTGAGGTTAACACTGCACTTAGTTCAAAGAGACTTAGAGATAGGGGAGAGTGTAACTAATCCTACCGATATTGGGAGGGTCATGATTTAATCAGCTCTACCTAGTATTGGAAATTTACTCGACTTATTGGGTCCACCTAGCCATAGGCATTTGATTGTCAAGATCGAAGCCTCCCACTTTCCTCGATTGGGTTTGCTTTAGTTTTATAATTAGAAAATCATACTACCATGTTGTTTGGACATATAAAAAATAGCTTCCTTTTATTACTCATTTAAACTGGGTTTGTTAAACTCAATCTTTAGCACATAACAAACAATTTGAAAATCAAATACTTTATTTCATAATAACAAGCAGAACCATCACTCTGTAGAGTGGTATAAAAATTCCTTTCCGCAAAAAGACATTGTCTAGGATAGGATCTTCCAATCCCTTGGGATTGGGCTATATGTGAACGCACTCCATTTGTGGTCAACATGGAATTTACTGGCTTAGAGTCCCTATAAGCTTCCTTGAGCCTCAGGAACTATCCTACATAGCAGGGCACTTATCACTCAGTCCTTTGCCCTCTCAGGTGCTCGAGTGATCAAAAACCAGAAAACACCTACCTCTCTCTGGAACATAGGACCCCCACCCGCAGGTGAGTTTTCCAACACTACACAGAGTGTTAGGGAGCATTGGGTTGGGGATCCCAACGTCTCGAACCACCACAATCCATAACTCATCTGGTTGATACAAGCATAGAATCGAGAACACTTGCTTTTAGCGTTTTTGATGATGGGGGGGGGGGGGGGGGGTAAAGAGAGAACGCTTACTTTTAGTGTTTTCAATGACATAATTGATGATGTCAGAGAGGGGCTTTGTTTTTGGAATGTAGCGTAGAGATAAAGAATTTACAAATATACGACTAGCATCGTATGTCACATCATCGGGCGGGGTCACTCCAAGTCTCATGACCAAGGCAGTTGACGAAGGCATAGACCTTGGTATCTTGGCCTTGTCATACTTGAAAACGGGCTACAAAGGATTTGTTGGCACCATTGGCTATGCGTGAGAAGCTCCCACTAGCTTGTAGGAAAACCTTTCCGAGAGGTCACCCAACCTAGCAATGTCGCCACCCAAGTGCACTTAACTACCAAGTGACTATCCACTAGTCTAGTTCTTTTTGTTTTTCTATACTACAAACATATTTTTAATAAGCTTGTCTTGGGAGGGTTTCCCAAGACTTCCTTCCATGAACTGGCATATAATACCTTCTTAATAATAACAATTATCTTCATAGTTAGAGCTAGTTTTAAAAATGTGCAATCTTTACCATTTTGTTTTCAACATAAATCAATTTTTGGAATGTATACGCACATTGTTTATTAAAATAAACTAAGTAATGGGGACATTACAATGCTTAATTCCTTTGCTCTTGCAAAAGTCTTCAAAATCTTTTGGGTTAAACTCACCACCACCATTTATTCTAAAATTCTTCACACTTTGACCTGTTCCATTCTTAACAAGTTTTAGCCATTCTTTAAACTTACCAAAAGCTTGAGCCTTATCATGAAGAAAATACACCCACAACTTTCTATTGTAGTCATTGATGATTAATATAAAATAAGAAGATCGTCCCAAGGCTTTTGTAGCTGCATAAGTTAGCATGCACCAACTCTAGAGGAGCCTTCACTCTATTCTTTTTTTCTTGTGGAAATACCTTTCTCTATTGCTTACCCATCATACACGATTCACATGGTTCCTTCATTTCAGTCCACTGCTATTGGGATAAAGGGTAGTGCCCAATGCAATGCCCGTGCCCGCCCTTATGTACATGACTTATATACCTATCTAAAACATTATTAAGGTACTCTTCAGTACCACCAAAAGACTATGTCTCTGTCTCTCATCTCTCTCAACTTGCATCAGTAGCTTCACTCCATTGATCCATGCATACAACAAAGTGGTATCAGAGCATAGGACTCGGGAGTTGGAGTTGGGCATTGCGAAACATAAGCTTGGGAACAGGTAGAACAAGTTTGTGAGAAATATCACAGGTTGTGGGCAGCCATAGCTCAACAACATAGTGGAGCTTCTCTTCCCTATTTTGTCTATAGCCTATCTAGGCTTGTTTAGACATTGTTTGGGCCTTCCCCTTGGGTACCATTGGTGCCCCCCTTGAGGCTCCTCACCTTCAACATCCCAAGCAGGTCTTCAAGAAAGCTCACGCTAATTTGTGCCTGTTGCAAGATGACATTGATATACAGCTCCTCAAGGGCTTTTCACTCCACTGGACATATTTTGGGCATCTCTAACATATTTGGATGTTTGACATAGACCTTGAGCATTGACATTGTGTTGAGTGCTGAAATGATATGTTTTTAAGGCTAATTTTTTATTGTTTTTTGTTACTGAATGGTTGTTTTTGGTGATGGATTTTTTGAGTTTGAAGATGTTTTGAAGTGTTTGGAATGGTTTGAGTATTTTTGAAGGGTTTATGATGGTTTTTAATGAGGATATGCTGTTCTATAGGGTTTTGTAATTTGTTTTGTTTGGTTCTATAAGGTCTGATTTTCTTCTGTTTTATCCTGTTTTGTTTCTATTTTGGTAGTTAAGATGGTTGAATTAATGCTTTGAGAGATGATTGAGGTTGTGTTATAAGGTTTATGAAAGATTAAATTGGTTTTGGTTTGGTTTTTATGGTTTTTATGGTCTATTGATCTTCTGTAAGGCTTTGTAGCTTTTGTAGTTCTGTTCTTCTGTTGACCTGTTGCTTTGTGGTCTGTTTTGTTCGTTTCTGTTGAGTGTTATGTTGGATGCATTGATATTTTGGGAAGTTTTCTTGCTTTAGGAAAGGATGAATGGAAGCTATATTCAAGCTAATTGAAGTAAAGAAGTAGCTGATGAAGATTCACAGAATGTTACATAAGAACAGTGACAGAAGCCAGATCTCACAGGACACTATGATGTCTCTGGTGCCTCTTCGCATCTAACATAGCTTTTAGGATGTGTATCCACGACCAAGAGAGAAAGATTGAGTGCCATTCTTGAGTATTGTAGTGAGGCTATGATGTATTATTGAGAGAGTAAGAGTATGTGAGAGAGAGAAGTGAGAGAAACTCAGTTCTATGCCTAAAAACAATGTATCTACTATGAAAGATAGAGAAAGAACTATGAAGACATTAAAAATGAATACTATGTGATTGATTTCCATTGAAAAGTGGTGTATTATTTTATATTCCTTGTTCTATTGATGGATTTTATGAAGATGTTGAAGATTATGGTTGATTCTATCAAATCCGTGGGAGATATCTACTATGTTGCTGCGTGAAGATTTGTTGTTTTCCTTGTTTTGGTCATCAAAAGAATGAAACAAAAGCTTGTTGATGTTACAAGATATATTTTCTTGCAGTAGAAACCCCTTTTCCTTGGTGTCTCTCTAGGGGCTCCATGTTTTTGGTGCGTAGCCGAGGAAACTTGCCATCAACAAGCATCAGAAGAGGCTGAAAATGAAGGAAATGGCATTGCCAAGAAGAGGAAAATTCAATGGATGCTTGCAAAATTCCTTCTTCCACTGAAGATTTAGAGGATTTTATTTTCAAAGTCACTTTATACAAGAAGTTCATCCCACAATGGCGGAAACATATTACCATCATGATGCAAGCTCTATGTGATGGACTATTTTCTCTTCTTGTTGAAGCAACAGAGACGTGCATCTTGGTGGCAAATTGTTTGGGAACAAACTGAAGAGCAAAAACACAGAGAATGACTATCCATGGAAGATCTGGCATTCATTGAGGAGTTTCCAGACATCATCAAGTGGGAGATTGTGAAGAAGATTTAAGAGTCGTGGTTTGTGGAGGTTCACGAAAACAAGAAAGAAAAGAGTTGGAATTTGTTCGTGGATGCTCAACAACAAGATACATGGGATGCTTGGTGTTTTGACAATCTTCTGTTTGTCCAATTAGCAACCCACTAGAAGTTGGTAGAGTGTTCTATACAACATACACTATTGAAACCATCAGAAGCTGGCATTATTATAATGATGGCACAACAACGATCTTAAGAAGAATGAGTTTTGATACTTTCAGAACGGAATATCTCCCCCTCTGTAGTTGTTTAAAAGTTGAATTCAGAGATGTTGAAAAGAAGGAAGTAGAATAGATGTTGGCCAGAGAGTCCTCTAGAGACTGAAGCCCCTCTCTGATTCTATTCTATTGAGTATAGACCAATTGTTTGGAGCCAACCCTCTAATGAATGATGCAATCAAGAGGCAAGCGTTAGAACGAGTCTAGAGGTACGTGAGAAGAGAGAAGGCAAGAACCAAGGCTAAGAACGAGCTTGCAGAGCAGAAGCCTCCTTTGACGCCCTAAAAGCACTCTTTATAGAAGTCCCCATGGCGACTCAAGGTCCCCTTCCTAGTCAGATTTGTCGTGGAAATATTGATGAAAGGCCAGCAAATGTAGTCCCATTGCCAATTTTTAAGGGAGAGTACAATGAAGACCTCGATCTTCATGTAGCAAAGTTTATAGTAGTATGTGTGGCTAACAATGCCAGAACCCCCGAGCATTAGTTTGCGATCTTCCCCGCCACTTTCAAAGGCGCGGTGTTTCAATGGTATGAGAGATAGGCAGCAGGAACTTTTGGCACATGGGACGACTTGAAGTTGGCCTTCCTCACTAAATTTAGGCATGAAGGTTTGAAAGAGCGGATGCGAGAGGAGTTCACGAATCTCAATTAGTCCTTTGGAGAAAGAGTAGAAGCTTATGTCTCACGAATGGAATCCATCCTAAAGAGATGGACCAATTATCATTTGGATGAAGGCCTCCAGAAAGGAGTGTTTCTCAGAGGCTTACAACCAGAAGTTTGCAAGTCCATGGAATTGAGAAGACCAGCCAATTTGTAAGCTGCAGTGGAAGGTGCAAGACTGTATGATGAAGTTGAAGCAAGGTTTTCAATGACTCCAAGAAGAGGAGTTTTACCTCCCCCTATGCCAGAAATTGTATACCCATCAAATGCAATCCTAGGGATTGTTCCCTACCCCTATCCCGAGATGAGAACAATGCCGCAGTACAGTGCACCTAATCCACAGTGGTCTCGCTGCAAACGACAGTGCCTCAAATGATGGTTCAACCACAACAACAGTGGCCTCAAACAGTTCCTCCAATGGTGACTCAACAATGGTGGAACCCTACCAACTAGAATCAACAATCCCAAGTCTCAACAAGAGCTCTGAATCAGAACTAGAATAGAGGACCCTCTGGATTAATCCAACCTGTATATGCAGTAATTACATAAGCTTCCCAAAATGCTACTACTAGTACATCAGGAGGTGAAAATCTAAAGAAATACCTATCCAACTCAGTCTCAAGTATCAAGAAAGAGCTTATGGATATGATTACAGAGTAGCTACAGATGCTGAAGGTGAACACAGTCAATATATCCACTCCTACGGGAGATGGGAGAGATGTGATGCGTTCTAATACATGGTATGGAAAGTGCCATCAAGAAGGACATTTAGCCATTGAATGTACCCAAAAACCAACCGTTCTTGGAGCCTTCTATTCTTATTTTTTGAGGAAGAACCATACAGAGGATATATGCTCTCTAAAAGAGATGCACAAACGAAGACAGAAAGATGAAAACACAAGATTCAACTTACTAGAATCTAAAATGACAACACAGGATATTGGACCAAAGCCTAGGGATTTTGGTTCTAATTTTGGTCCAAGGACGTTTTCCTCTCAAAGCTACAGAGGACGACAGACTAGCGGTGGTCAAAGATCAGAGGTGGAATGTTACAAATGTGGAGAAAAGGGTCATATCTCCCCGAATTGTCCAAACCCTAGAAGATTTGTGGATTACAAGCCCTTATGTAGCCGATGCAAAGGAGAAGGCCATACTGCAAAAGTTTGTCCAAGTCCAGCCCTTGTGAAATCTACTTCTGATACCTAACAGAAGACCCAAGAACCTGCTTCCAATTTGGTGGCATTAGACGTGGTTGCAATAACGTGAGCAAAGAAAGGAGAATGAATAGTTTCAAAAGAGAATGTTCCTTCTGCAAAGACGATGAAATTCAACCTCCCTCAGGAAAAATGGAACAATCCAATCCAAAATAAGGAAGTACAGAGTACCACATAGCCACAGAGAGCTACAGAGACAATTTTAGAGACAATACCCGAGGTCCGGGAAATAGAGGATGCGGAAGTCTCTCCTCATGAAGATGAAGTGCATATGTTGCCGCTCTTGGAAGAAAAAGGGAATATAAAAGTGGGCATGGCCCCATTTCCCAGTTGATTGGAAAAGCCTATGGATCCTATCAAAGAGTATGACTTGGTCAAAGACCTAGACACCTTTAAACCAAACCTAACCTTCTGACAGTTGCTGATGTTTTCTCCTAGTTGCCAAAAAAGATTCAAAAGCATCTTGACAAGAAGATGCGGCCTAAGGATTGCTGCCCCAACAACAATAAAGTCCAATGGAGCCTCAGAACCTGTGAAGAAAGTGGATGTGGCTAACACCTTCCTAGATCCTATAACCCCAGAGATTAGTGTATGGATAGAAGTATGCTTTATTTCAGATGCATTGATTGATGGAGGCTCATCAATAAACATAATGATGGATGTGACAATGAAGGATCTAGGTTTGCAAGGAATTCAACCTACACAGTGGCTTATCAGATTGGCAAACCAAAGCAGAATTAAACCGTTGGGCATCCTCCCATATGTAAAAACAACCCTTGCAGGAAGAGACTATTGGGTGACATATTTGGTGGTCAAACCAAATTCTTATGGGACCTCATACCCTTTGCTCTTGGGAAGACCTTGGCTTTTTGAAGCAAGAGCCAGGATGGACTGGTTCAAAGGCACACTAACCCTAGGTAGAGAACCCAATAAAGTGGTGTTAAAATTGTATGGATTGCAAAAAGGCAATGGATCCACATCCATCAAAGTCATAACAGACTCCTCCAATGAAGTAACAGATGGTACATCAGGAGATGAAGAGGTTGTTAAATAGATCTTTCCCAAGAAAATAGAGGCACAGTCCCTAACAGTAGGCACTGTAAGGCAACTACCGAAGGAAGCAAAGTCTTTGTCCATGGGAGAATACCTCCTACCTCAACCCGAATTGACTTCTAAAATCACCTCTGACAGCAAGATAGAAGCATGGATGTACTGTTCTCCCTGTTACATGGCATTTGCAGAGTTAGAGACCGAGTCAGAAGCAAAGACAGAGCCATAGACGGAGGCAGAAGTAGAAGCAGACACAGAGGTGGAGGATCTGTTCTTCTCCTACAGAGCCTCTACAGAAGCAGAGACAGAGCCTCCAGAGGAAGAGGATGAAAATGATGAGGCAGAAAACGAAGCAGGTTGTGAAAGTGCAGATGAAGAAGTTCCTCTGATAGCAGACAATCTTGTTGATGTCCCTACAGAGACCTCAGAGGCCGAAGATCTTGGGGTGTTGGATGGAATAACCATGGTTCCATTTGGGTTGACCAATGGACCACAAAGTATGCATAATGTGCATAAGAAATGTATCAAAGGTATAAAAATTAAGTCCGCTAGTGGCTCCTATCTCCTCTAGAGAAAAGAGGATGATGATGCTCCTTGTCAACAAAAGCCAGAGCCATCAGAGCCACGACTTATAGAAGGTCCATGTGCTATGTGACATTCCTAGATCCATCCTCTGAAGATGAATCCCTAAGTCTAGAAGAAATCACCACTCATATAGAAGCAAACAAAGCTCTAATATCCTTCCAGCAATCCCACCAGACAAATGAGTCATCTGTTCAGAAGGAGGACACTGGTTCTAGTGGAACATCAGATGATGACACTACTGCCTTGAAGGAGTCAAAACTCTATCCAAAAGCAATCCGTGGGACACGAAGTGGAAGGTGAAAGGCAAGTGACATTCCTGGATACTGACGGTACTGAACGTAACCTAAAAGTTGGTCTCAATCTTCCAGAAGAAGAACTAGTGGTCCTACGAGACTTACTAAAGGAAAACTTAGATGTGTTTGCTTGGTGTTTGCTTGGTCATACAAAGACCTAAAGGGGGTTGATCCCAAAGTATACCAACATCACATTGACCTAGAGCCTAATGCCAAACCTATAAGGCAAAGACAAAGGCATATGAATCCTAATTATTCAGCTCTGGTGAAGATTGAATTATTGAAGCTCCTTGAAACAGAGTTTATTTATCCCATGGCTAATAGTTAATGGGTTTCGCCCATTGTGGTCGTACCCAAGAAGAACGGGAAACTTCGAATATATGTGGACTTTCGTAAGCTCAACTCAAAGACAAAGAAGGATCATTTCCTTGTCCCTTTCACAGACCATCTGTTGGACACAGTGGCAGGCCATGAGCTCTATTCTCTCTTGGATGGATTCAGTGGATATAACCAAGTCCAAATCGCAGAAGAGGACCAATCCAAAATAACCTTCACAAACAGAATGGGAAACTTATGCCTATAGAGTGATGCCGTTTAATGCTCCTGCTACCTTCCAATGAGTAATGATAGCTGCCTTCCAGAATCATCTACATGACTCCATTGAGGTGTATCTCGATGACTTTTATGTCTATAGTCTAATCCGTGAGCATTGGGGGCACCTACAGCAATGTTTTGACAGATGTCGAGAGTATGGGATTTCTCTCAACCCTGGAAAATGTGTCTTTGGTGTTTCATCAGGAGTTATTCTAGGCCATATTGTCTTTGCACAAGGGATTGCAACAGACCCGGCAAAGATTGAGAAGATTTCCGCCTTGATAGCACCAAAAAACCTCAAGCAATTGAGAGGATTTCTTGGCCATGTGGGCTACTATAGAAGATTTATTGCACATTTTGCAACCAAGGCAGTCCCTCTGCACAAGCTCCTAAGGAAAGATGTGGATTTCCTTTAGACTGATGATTGCGAAGAAGCTTTTAATACCCTAAAATAGTGCCTCATCCAAGCACCTATCTTATAGCCTCCTAACTGGATGAAGGAGTTCCATGTGCACACAGATGCATCACTTGAAAGGCTAGGTGTTGCCTTATGTTAAAAGGGCCCCTCTAAATTAGATCAACCAATCCATTATGCAAGTCAGAAAGTAACTGACCGAGAGCAGAACTACATAGTGACAGACCTTGAGTGCTTAGCGATGGTGTTTGCACTAGAGAAGTTTTGACACTATCTACTATCAATGCATTTCAAGTTCTACATGGATCATGAAGTCCTGTAATTCTTGATGAACAATGCAGATATCAAAGGACAACTGATGATATGGTTGCTCCTATTCCAGGAGTTTGATTTTGAAGTGGTCACTAAGCCTGGCCATTCCCATGTCCTAGCCGATCATTTGTCATGGATCCCTCAAACTACAGAAGAGGAACATGATGATCCAGACCTTCCTGATGCTTCCTTATTTCTAGTCGACACAACTACTTCCTAGTATGTAGACATAGCCAACCTCCTGGAAACTCAACAGTATCCTCCTGGCATCTCAAGCCATGAGAAGAAGAAGCTTCTGTTAGAATCAGCCCCCTACACCTTGCTAGGCGGTACATTGTACAAGAGAGGCAAAGATGAAGTATTGCGAAGATGTGTTGCAGGAGAAGAAATCAGCGTAGTATTGAAAGCTTGCCATGACGAACCATGTGGTGGACACTTTGCAGGAGAAGCAACAGCCAGGAAGACCCTCCACAAGGATGCCTATGAGTACTGCAAGAGATGTGATGCTTGTCAACGAATGGGGAAACCCACCAAAATAAGTGCCATGCCACTGCAACCTATTCTTTCCCTAAAGTCGTTTGAGAAGTGGGGGATTGATTTCATGGGTCCCATTCATCTGCCTACCAGACAGAAGCATAATAGATACATCCTGGTATGTACAGATTATATCAAAAAGTGGTGTGAAGCTAACGCTCTGAAGCGGGACGATGGTAACATCGTAGCTCTGTTCATGTATGAGAATATTATCGCCCATTTTGGCAGTCCCCTCGAGATGGTAAGTGGCAGAGGTACTCATTTCCCTAACAAGATCATGGAAGAGCTGACAAAACTATATAAGATCTACCATCGCAAGTCCACCCCCTATTACCCCAGAGCCAATGGCCTAGGTGAAGTCACCAACCGTATCCTCTGCTCGATCTTGACAAGAAAGATTGCCGCACATAGTCGTGATTGGGATCATGATCAACTTACAGAGGCCCTCTGGGCATACAAAATCTCCCATAAGGCTACTATAGGACAAACTCCTTTCCAACTGGTGTATGGTACAGAAGCTGTCTTCCTTGTTGAGCTGGAGTTGCCCTCTTTGCAAGTGGTAGTTAAAGAACACCTCGGAGATGATGAGTCCCTTCAACGCCGCCTCTTCCACTTGGAATGTTTTGACGAGATTTGGCGGATGGCCCTGCAATGCATGGAAACCACTCAGGCCCGACCGTAAGCCTTACCATGACACATTCATCAAACACAAGGAGTTCAATGAATGTGATTTGGTTCTAGCCTATGATTCGAGATTTGGCAAGTTTCCTGGCAAACTTCAACAATGGTGGATGGGCCCGTACAAGGTATGTGCTGTCAACCCCAATGGCTCTATTCAGGTGCAGACCGTTGATGCATCTGATGATCCCTTCCTAATTAATGGCTATCGCTTGAAGAAGTACTTCTCTCCTTGGGGATGTTGACAATCACAGTAACCCCATCTTTTCCCCCATTGGCATGGCACTGTAATTATTCTGATGCTACTTCTAATACCTGTTCTTTTTCCACTCCTGAAGAGGTGTATGCAACCCTCTGTCCCCTCCGGCCCACCTCTTGCCACTGATCTTTTATCCTCTATTTTCAATCAGCCGCGGTGGAGAGGATGGTTCTGACAAATGGTGTCTCTCATTTTCCTTCTGAAAAAAAAAACCAAAAAAGAAAAGAAAAGACAAATTATTATGGGAGAAAATAAAGAAATTCCCTATCATAGTAGGTCTCGTTCCAAGAAAATGTGGAAACACCCTTGGGTGGGAAGCTGACTGCGGAAAAGGTGGTAACACCCTACAATTCAGGATATAATTGATTCACCAGCAGAACCTTTCCAAAAGCAATTTGTAGCCACCTCCCTTGGTGCATTGTCTTTGCAATATTAGTCCGTCTGCACTTCTTAACAGACGATCTTTCATACAAATTATTGAAGTACCAGACGTGTCAACTACCTCCTTGGGTACCATCATCTTCAACACTATGGTGACAACAATAGCCAACACGATCTTCATCACCAACCCCTTGAGTGATGTGAGCTTTGATCCTAATAGGATAGGGATATGAGTATGGGCTGCTCTTTGTATCTATCAAAAGAGTGTGAGACAGAGTGTGGGGTGAGTGACTAGTCTTTTCCTTCAAATCAAATGAGAGGTGAGATGTGTGAATGGAGTGTTACACGCACGGGTTGGGCCTCTCAATGCACAACTCACGATTTGTTTCTGTGCACTGCACCATAAGGCTCCCTGGCCTTTCTTCTTGCATTGTATGCCAGCACAAGGCGGGATGCACTGTTGCACCATCAAATGCGCACAAGGCATACAACCTCTGCACAAGTGAATGTGAGGATTACATCAATGGGTTTTAGGAATGGATTGCCCTTTGTATCTTTCAACAGAGTGTGAGATAGAGGGTGGACTGAGTGTGACTGGTGTTTCTCCTCAATCAATTCCGAGAGGTGAGCTTGCGGGACATTATGGAAATTGGATTCATGTACGTTTTCATTTCCCTATGCACACAAGGGATGGGTCTCTGTTGCCATCACAGGACACGTCACCCTATTCTGTACACTGCACTACAAGGCTCCCTGGCCTTCCTACTTACACCTATGCCAAACAGGGTTGGACGCACTAATGCACCATCAATCGTGCACCCTAGCATACTCCCTCTATACAATTCCCCTTGTTGATTTCTAAATCGAGTGTGAGATCTAGGTTACCATCAATACTATCTTGAGTAATGTCTGTAATGGGGCGAGTGACTATTTCTTCATTCCCATCTGAGTGCTGCGAGCTAAGAGACTATCCTTCGTCCACGACACCTAGAACAGACAGGCTTTATCAATCAGCTACATCCCTGGGTACTGTTGCGTGGTCCCTGCCACGTTGAATGTATGCTGTGAAGACACCTTGGTACCTCCTATAGAACCAACTGCGACACATGACGTGACATCCACCATCAACTGCAATGCTCAGTGAAACGGACCAAGTTTTTCTAACCCTATCTTTATGGTTGCAAGTGTGTGTAATGTTTTAAGTGTGGGGACATTAGAGTCCAGACGGTTGACGAGTCTTAGATTGTCTTGATGCATTTTACTCTGTCCATTAGGGTTTTAAGTGTGGGGATGCGTCCCTGCGCGTGTGATGTGCATACCCCCTGCATATACCTCCAGTTGATCATGTATGTATGCCATGACCTATTTTGACCCTCCTGGAACCCCTTTCCTACCCACCCGTCTAACTTTACTCCACCCTTGGGACCATTCCTTCCCTATTTTCCTTTCTCCCTTGTTTTGACGTTTTGCATGTGAACGCATCCTCCGTTCACTAGACTCCCAATCCAACATTACGTCCCTGTTTGTCCCTTCGAATTGCCCATTTTGCCTTTTTACCAACCCTTATTTCGACTCACGGTTCTTGAGATATTACTTTTTGACGCATTTCGCATAAATTCAACGATTTTCCATGTGAACGCACCTTTATTGCTTCGAAACCATGATTTAATATGAAACTCTTGACAACCACCTTCCCCTTGATTTTTTTTAAAACTCCATGTCATTGTGATGCACGGTTGGTCCGATATTAATTTTTGCGGGTTTTTGGGACATTTCCGTGCGTACTTTTCACATTTTTCCCATGTGCACTTGCCCTGTTTTCCCCGGCCTTTCAGTTCAATTTGACAGTAGTGCCTAGCCAATCTTTCCCCACCTTTTTCATTTTTTCTCCCCCTATTCCGACTGCCGGATTCTTAGTTATTAATTTTCCCATACGTTTTCGAGTGTCTTTTTTGTGTTTTTTGCATGTGAACCCCTCCTAATTGTGTATTGATGTGATAGCCCTGTGAATCCCCTTCCCATGGACATTTTTCCTTTTTACTGCCCTTCATTCCGGTGCCCCGTTCTTTATATTAATTTATGTATCCTGTTTTGGGGTTGATTTTTGGGTTTTTTCCATGTGAATGGGTCTTATCTGCATCAGAATTGTGTTCTAACATGATAGACATGTCTGGTATAACTTTTCTCATAATTTTTATTTTTCCTGTGCTTCATTTCGGCAAATGGATTTTTTGATATTAATTGTCGTATGGGTTTTCGTGCCTGTTTTTTGCATTTTTCCCATGGGAATGCCCTAATTTGATCCCGGACACCCCATTGTACTTTTATGTAGTCTCCGCCTCACATTCTGACCCAGTTTTCCTTTTTATGGCATTGCGTTTCGATGAACGGTTTGTGAGTTATTAATTTTTCTTTGTTTTGTCGTGTTCCTATGTGCCTTGCCTCGCGTGTGACCGCACGTGTTTTTGAATTTATGCATCGTGAAACATCCCGTCGCCTTTGCACCCTTTTGTATCGCTGTCCCGGCCATGTTCAATCCCGTCATTGCAAATTTTTTGAGCCCCCCTCCCAAAACCCCCCCTCCCCCGTGCATATGCACGGGACGGGGGCGCATTCCTTTTTTTCGGGCCTTTCTTTTCTTTCATTTTCAAAATAATAATAATAATACTAATAAAATAAAATCACAAACAAACAAACTTAACCAAAAAAAACAAACAAATACAAAAACAACAACAAAAACCCACACAAAACAAACCACAAATTAAAACAACACACATTTAAAAAAAAAACCAACCCACACACACCCTTCACAACATTTCCAAAAAAAAAAAAAAAACAAACGAAAAACAAAACCAAAAACATACACACACACAACCAAACCAAAAAACTTATTTTTTTAAAAAAAACAACCACCCAACCACCACATTAACACCAACCCATTAACTTTTTAACAAAAACAACAAAACCCAAAAAAAACATAAAAAAAACCAAAAAACCATTTAAAAAAAAACCAAACAAAAACAACAGAAACAATAACCAAAACCTACCTTCATTTAAAAAAAAAAACACCCGAAAAAAACCCAAAAAACCCACAAAAGAACAACAAAAAAACTGCCCTATAATTTTTTATTTGAAAAAAAAAAAAAAACGGTTGGCCCTCCCCCCCCACGGCCAACTGCTTCCTCCTCCTCCTCCTCTTCTTCTTCTTTCTTCTTCTCTTCTTCTTCTTCTTCTTCTTCTTCTTCTTCTTCTTTCTCCTCCCCCTCCCCTCTCCTCCTTCTCCCCTTCCTCCCTGCCTCCCTCTTCTCCCGCCCTACCTGCGACCTCGCCTCCCTCCTCGACCTCGTCTTCTTCCTCCACTCGTCTTCTTCCTGCGCCCCGTCTCCTACACCCTGTCTTCCGCCTCCTCCTTGCTCCTCCACCACCCTCCACCATCTTCTTCCTCCACCACCCTCCACCATCTTCCTCCTCCACCTCCTTCTCCACCGGCTCCCTCCTCCACCGCCTCCTTCTGCCCCCGCTTCCTCCTCCACCACCTCCTTCTCCACCATCTCCTTCTCCCCTCGCTTCCTCCTCCACCACCTCCTTCTCCATCACCTCCTTCTCTGCCACCCCCCTTCTAAACCCCCCTTCCTATGCCCCCCTTCTAAGCCCCCCTCCTACACCCCCTTCTAAGCCCCCTCTCCTCTACCCCTTGTTAAGCCCCCCTTTCCCCAACGCCTCTTCAGCCCCCCCTTCGCGCGTCGTGGTTGCAGCCGTGTTTTTTTGGAGCGGGTTACCTATGTGTGGTCGTGGTGTCAGTAGTTGTTGCGGGTGTTCACGTGCGAGGATGCGCGACGGACTCGTTCGTGGGCATGCGTCGTTGCTATTGTTCACACTCGATTGTTCACCCGCGCATCCGGGTATTCATTTTTGAAATCCCGCAAATAATTCCACAAACAAAACAACATAATTAATTAATTAATTAAAAACATAAAACATGAAAAAATCTAAAAAATTACAAAAAATTGTTGAAACTTTTTTTCATAGTTTAAAAATTTTTCTTCATGAAAAATGCCATTAATCAATTATTGAAAATTCGAAATTGCCTAAAATTATTCACAAAATGTGGAAATTGATAAAAGCTTCCAAAAAATACCTAAAAATTAGAAAAAAAATTCCAAAAATTTCCAAAAAATCACATTCACTTTTTGGACATTATTTTGGAATGATTTTTTTTTGTTTTTTTGAAAAATACTTCTTTTGTGGAAAAATTGTATGACAATATAATTATCATAAACACACACATCCTTTAAAACTCCCAAACATGATAAAAACATTTCCATCACATTGAAACAAAATGGTTTTTAGCCCTCATCATGGGACAAATTGGTTTCTTGGTTATTCTTAAAAAAAAAAGACAAAAACAACACAAACCAAACCAACGAAACAAACAAAAACAAACCCTTCTTTTCATTTACTATTTTAAAAAACCAAAAATTAAATGTAAAAAAATAAAACTAATTTAAATTTAAAAAAAACCGCACAAAATAAAAACAAGAAAACCACACAAATTCCAATCCACATATTTTCCTTTATTTTGGTCATGTGTATCATTATTTTTGTTTAGTCAAGGTGTTAGTTAGTTTTCGTTTTTTTTTCTAACAAGACGACTATTGTCAGTCGACCTTTTGTCTGTTTTGTGGATTTGTGTGGATTGTACATTCCATTTTTGAGGACCTAGTTTCAGACTTTACAAGTGTCCACCCACACATTGCCAGGTTCCTTTTTTTTTTCCTCTCTCACTTGCACCATAACACACCATTAATTGTAAATAAAATCCATCGACCGTTGCACACACCCAATTAACACAATGCACATCATAAATTATAATTAAAAAAAATGGATGTTAATTATAAAAGGAGCCCCGCCGTTGCACGTGCACCTTTGCAACCTAACTCATGTAATTTGTAAATTAAAAACCGTTCACAAGTGCACACACACACACACACACACACACACACACACACACACGTTACAGACATATTAAATTGTAATTAAAATAAACCCCCTCCCTCCCAGCCTCCCCTCCCCTCCCCCCCTCCCCCCCGCCCCCCGACATCACGCATGCATACACTTAATTACCACACATCATGTAATTGTAACAATGAACTGTATCAGTAGAGACCAAGTCAAGTCAAGTCGTGTCAAGTCTGAGAGGGGCTGGACTACTTTTTCGACTCACCATGCATTAACGGATTAACTAAACAATGAATTGTGTTTAATGGATTATCTAATAAAAAATGAGTCGTTAGTTCACCTACCCACTTTATCGCACTGTAGGACGCTAAACGTTACGTGGGATTTGGGATTATTAATCTGACCTTGGTCCATGTGGTGTTTATTTTATTTTTAGTCAGAATATTTGGTTCAATCATGATTTTTTGAGTCTGTGTTTGGGCTATGGTATGTGTGCCATTTTTGTTTTATTTTGCATGCTTAATACGGGGATACAGGGTGCTTGTTTGTTGCATAGCATGAAGCTTTCGGTCACATATGTGCATAGGTCATGTCAAATTTTCCATAGGATGTGGTTTGTTTGGGGTGGTTTGGTCCAGTCAGTCTGGTTCTTAGTCTATTTCCTATCGATGGTCTCAGTGGAGGTTTTGTTTGTGGGTTTTGCAGGTTTTCTCTTTGTCTTCCTGGTTTTGTGTGTGCGGGTTTTTTGATATAGTCTGAATGGCACCTACTTCTACCCCTCCAATTGTGGTACATCATGTTCCCCTCGCAGTCCATGATTATTCCCTCCTTTTAGAGGCGGATTGCATTTGACGTGCAGGCCTTCACCCATTTGTTGCCCTCACGTTACCATTTGTGGATGAGAAACTTTGTTACTCCTTCTTGGCTTCTTACAAAAACCAGTATGGTCTAGTTTATAATTGCACCTTCTGTTTATCTATAACTAATATCAGTGAAGCACTGTGCTTGCCCATTTCTGCTTCATTTGTGCCCAGGGTAACTAGTTACTCATTGCTGAAGAGATTGTTACGCTGATGAAGAAGGAAACTTCTACCCCCTTGCTCCTTAACCAGGTCATTAATAGTTCAGGGATATCTGTTGCCCATATCTCTTCTCCCATATGGAAGCAGTTTCTCCAGGACCGGTTTATGTCGAGCAAGTCTGTATCCAAGTATCTCTCCAAAGAGCTGCTCACAGCTTTTGTGAAGATTCTCGAGGGTGCTAAGTTCAATTGGGCAGGCTTCCTATTATCCAAGATGGATCAACATTTCCAGCGAGTACGGAAGAGTCAAAATAGTAATGTCTCCTATGGTGCCTTATTACAGAGAATCCTCACTTTTGCACCTCCTCTTGGTGGTGTTCCAATGCCCGATCCTGCTCCTTTACCAGTGCAGACTACATCTTTAGTTTCTTCTCTTTGCCCTATGCAACCTAATTCAGAAGATGAAGAGTCCCATGTTGTGTTTTCTCGCAAGAAACACCTTCACACAAGGGTCCTTCCAATCCTCCTGTACTAGATTCCCTAGTACACACATCCACTCTTGTTGTTTGGAAGTGCCCTTCCTTCATTCCTCTCCTGTACCAATCTATTTTCAGCCCAAAAGGAAGGATAATTAGATTTTCAAATTCCTTCATCTTTACAAACCATATTATCTGGACCCATGCTTTCACAGATGATTTCAAATGTCCAGTCTACTCTGGAAACCTCCCTCAATGCTTGTCTTCAGACATTGTACACAAGTGTTTATACTTCCATGTAAGACAAGGCGGATTCCTTAACCAGTCAGTTGAGTAAGGCACTGGAGGATCTGTCTTCTGAAAGGGCTACACTCAGAGATATCCATAACCAAATGACTATTTCCATAGCCTTAATGGATTCACAGAAAAAGTAATTATTCATGAGCTGGAATCTAAGATTGCTAAATTGGAGGAGGATGTATCTCTGATCATTGAGTAAAATTCTTCCCTTGAGGGAATTGTCACTTTGGCTAAAACTTGCTACTAGTGAGGAACAGTTGTAGCACTCTTAGGAAATTGTAGAGTCCCAAAAAAACTTATTGAAGAACTTAACCAAAGAGTGGTTGTTCTTTTTGTTGCTCCTCCTGCTAATGTATCTTTTGCTTTGTCTGTTGGAAGAGAGAGGGAGAGAGACAATGTAATGGAGCAGCAACCTGACCTTCAGGTCGTTCATCATATTCCATCATTTCATAGACTACTAACATAACATGAGTGTATATAATAGAACTAAGGTCCGTAGGACCATTCACACTGGGTCTAAGACCACCGACTTATTTAATGTCCCACACTTGCTGATATAGCTGGACACAGCTAATGTCGGTCATACATACTGACAGGAGAGTAATGGGAGCAGAGTAATGGGAGCTTGATATTCTAACACTCCCCCTCAAGCTCAAATCAACTGATGAACTCCAAGTAGCTGTCTAAAACTACTGAACTTATCTTTACCCAAAGACTTGGTAAAGATATCTACAACCTGTTCATCAGTCTTCACATGCATAAGATCTACTCTCCCTGCAAGAACCATCTCTCTGATAAAATGGTAGTGTACCTCTATGTGTTTTGTCCTGGCATGGTATACTGGATTCATTGCCAGGAGTACACTACTGAGATTGTCACATAATAAGGTCACTGGAGCATCCACTTAATATCCAAATCAGCCTAAGATTGAGCAGCCATGAAATCTCACATGCTGCCAATGCAGCACCCCTGTACTCTGCCTCAGTGCTAGACAATGCAACTGTTGGTTGCTTCTTGCTGCTCCAGCTGATCATGCCACTTCCAAGGCCAAAAGCATAACCACTCGTAGATTTGCGATCATATGAGCATCTTGCCCAATCCACATCTATGTATCCAACTAGTTTCAAGGGCTTATCTCTCATATAGAACAACCCATAATCTACAGTGGACTTAACATATCTCATAATCTGCCTAACAGCATCCAAATGCAACTTCCTGGCTTCCGCATAAACTGACTTATGAGCCCAATTGCATAACTCAAATCCGGCCTAGTGATGGTCAAGTAGATCAGACTTCCAACCATCTACCTGTACATAGTCACATCCTGAATTTCAGCTCCAGTGCTAATGTCCAACTTGACATTCTGATCAAGGGGTGTATCCAATGGTTTGCATTCAACCATGCCATACTTTTTCAGCATTTCCATGGCATAATGTTTCTACATGAGCCATAAACCATTTTCAGCCTTGATTACCTCAATACCCAAAAAGTACTTCAATTCACCTAGATCTTTCATGTCAAATTTCAGCATCTTCATTACATGCTATATGCCCAAGTCATCATCACCAGTGATTATCAAATCATCAACATATATGATCAGCACTACCAAGCCACTGTCGGTCTTCTTTGTAAATAGGATATGATCAGCCCTACCAACAGTAAAACCCAACCTCTGCAAGTACTGATCCTAGCATGCCAAGCTCTCGGAGCTTGCTTCAGCCCATACAGTGCCTTTTTCAGCTTGCATACATAATGCTGAAAATCAAGGTGAACATACGCTTCTGGCTAAACCATATAGACATCCTCTACTAAGTCATAGTTAAGAAATGCATTCTTAAGTCCATTTGCTGTAATTTCCATCCTCTAGCAGCAGCCAAAGTAATCACAGTGCGTATGGTTGCCATTTTGGTAACAGGGCTGACTGTTTCCTCATAATCAAGTCCATACTGTTGGGCATACCCCTTAGCAACTAGCCTGGCTTTGTACCTTTCCACACTGCCATCTAACTTGCATTTGATTTTGTAGACCCATTTGCAACCAATGGTCTTTTTTCCTTTAGGCAGTGGCACAAGATCCCATGTCTTATTTTCAGCCAAGGCATTCATTTCTTCATCCATAGCTGCATACGAGTTGTCATTTTCCACTGCTTCAGCATATGTACCTGGTTGTTTGATCTCCATCACTTTTGTCATGTAAGCATAATGCTTTGCAGTGTAGCCACTATATGTCAACCTGTCAACAGGGTATCTAACCCTCTGTGAGCATCTAAGTTGTGGTGCACTACTCGATTCCCCTCTCTCATGAGGCGAAATGTACCTGCTCTACCTTGCGCCAAGCGTATAGACAGTCGGAATACCAAGTTCACTGTCTAAAGTGTCAGTGGACTCATATCTAGAAGTCATCCTACCAGGTGTCATCATCCCAGATACATCCTCAGTAACTTTCTCTTTTCCTTTGTCCGTGACATCATATCTCCCCCTCACTGATATACTGGTGTCAGTGGACGGTGAGTTCCTCAATCTCCCTGTCCATGGGGATACTATCTGACTACTAGGTCCTGTCATAGTAGTGCTCTGCTGCATATCAACTGTAGATACATGAGTGGAAGGCATATCGGATGGCACTGTAGCCGGTGATACATACCAAGAACCCATCTCATAAAAGATAACATCCCTGCTCACCAAGGTCTCCCTGGTAGAGGGATCATAGCATTTGTATGCCTCTTTCTCCTGCGAATATCCAATGAAAACACACTTATGCACTTCTGGATCCAGCTTCTTCCTTTTTTCATCTGGAATATGCACATAAGCAAGACAGCCAGTTCGATTCAAGATATACATGGCTGTCATAACAGCCTCAGCCCAATAATAGAGTGGCATCTTCTTCTCATTCATCATGGCACGAGCAGCTTCCATCAAGACCCTGTTCTTCCTTTCAGCTACCCCATTTAGCTGAGGAGTGTAGCTACTGCAGGTATCTCCTCAAATGCATTGCACTTGTTTGATAAACTTTGACCAACGCTGAGAGGACAAGAAACCTAAGCTGTAGGTTAGACGAGTGCTTCCATTAGGGAAAGTCTTATGAGGCAAATCAAAATCTCCTGGAACGCTGAATTATGAAAGAGTGGAGTTTGTGCGAATGTCATATGTGTTAGCAACGCATCTTGGGGCTAATCCCCAAGGTGTAGGAGAGTCGCAGTGGAGCCACGACAATTAGCGGAGAGGTGCTTCGTTGCCTACGTATGCCATTTTCAGCTAGAAAGTTGTCAAACTCATTTGACACATACTCCCCAACGCTATCTGACCTCAAGCAAGAGATATAACAGTCAAATTCCTTTTCAACCCGCTTTTTAAACTACTGAAAAACAACAAACACCTCATCCTTTGTCTTCAAAATGTAAACCCAAGTATAATGACTGTAATCATCAATGAATGTAACATAATACTTTGAGCCTCCCATGGATGCATTATGGGCTGGCCCCCAGACATCAGAGTGCACTAACTGCAACGGACGTGTACTCTGCCTTACATGCTTGACAAATGGCAACCTTGACTGCTTACCAAACTGGCAAGCATCACATACATGACCAATATCTGAATATTGGAACTTGGGTAGACCTGTAACAAGCTGTTTTTTCTACATAATTTGCAGCCTTTGCAAATTTACATGCCCCACTCTCTTGTGCCAAATTTCCAAGTCTTTGATAGTGCCAAAACCATGGGCAAACATAGATGAATTCAGCTCTGGCAATGTAGCATCAAGAGTAAACATTTTGCCATTCCTGTGGCCACGAGCTATCAACTTGTATCCATTGCCAAACTCTTCAATAAAGCAACCATGCTTGTTGAATCTAACCTGCAACTTCTGCTCCAACAGATTGTAGGTTCTTCGTAATTGAAGGAAAATGCAATACATCATCCAAATTTTTCTTTCTGCCATCATGAACCACAAGAGGCACTTTGCCTTTATGCTCAATGCTATGCTACGTGCCATCACCTGTACAGACATAGCCATTTTTTTTAGCCACCATATCAGTGAACCAATCACCATGAGGAGTCATATGGTTCGATGCCCCTGAATCAATATACCAAACTGCATCATCAGTGGATTTTTCAGCAACTCTGTCTTTTACATACTACATGGCAAACAATCTCTCCTGAAGTATCATCTGCCTAACTAGATGTAGAAAAATGCCCATGTGTTTGCCTTTCTGATTGCCCTACTTCTTCCAGCAGTCCTTTGCAATATGCCCATACTTTCCGTAGTAATGACAATCTTTATCCTTGTTCGGATTGTCAGATGGACGCTGCTGTTGCCAGGAGCCTCTACCTCTAGGGCTAGATCTCCCCCTGCGTCTAAAGTTTCCACCACCTCTTGCATTCGATATACCTGTTGGTTATTATTACCATAGGATGCATTTTGCTGGCCTCCTCTGCCAAATCCATAGCCTCTACCACGGTTTCCACGGCCGCGTTGATTGGAATAGAAAACTGCATCCTTGTTTTTAGAACTGCTAGATCCTCAAGCCAAACCAAGCTTAACCTCTTCATGGATAAGCAATGCAACCAGCTCATTGAAATCATGCATTTCAGCCCTCACAGACACAGAAGTGTCAAAAGACTTATACTCAGGCCCCAAGCCATTCAAGGTCAAAGTAACCATGTCTTCATCTTCAACATGTGAACCAACAGATGCCAACTAATTCGCAATGGTCTTAACTTCCGTGACATAATCCTGTATAGATCTACTCTTCCTCTCCATGTTGTTGAACTTCTGCTTCAACTGTATCTTCCTGGCACTTGTGGTTTTTCCATAATACTTGACCAAAATGTCCCATGCATCCTTAGGAGAGCTGCAGTTCATTATCTGCATTACCATGGCATCTGAGATACATAAAGAGAGCCAGTGCAAGAATCTACGAGCTCTTTCTGTCCAAGCTTGGTGTAATCATCTCTGATCAGCCGTAGGTGGATCTCGGAGCTCAGGTTCAGCTTCCGCTCCAGTCACCAAATCTCAATAGCCTTTCCCTATTAAGAAGTTCTCCATGCGGGACTTACATATGGCATAATTGTTATTGTCAAGCTTTTCCCCCACTATCTGGGTTATGTTGTCAGTCCTTTCTTCATTTGCCATGTTGTACCAGACACTATTTAGTCACTGCCTGACTTCCTGCAAGCCAACAAGTCACTCTGACCAACCTCAGTCCTTGACTATTTATGACAGTTTTCTAGAACTATTCTCTGCAAAAAACCAGGGTATTTCAGCCCTCTACAACCTCAAAAACATCCACAAACATGTGGTATAACCCGTAGGTACATCAGTCAGTACATAGACTTTGCAGGTATTGTAACTCTGTGTCATGCAAGCTTATTGCACTAAAGAGAATACGCAGTCTGAAACCTGTAATTTTTCAATAACCAATAGTGAATTTACTGTCAAAAACCACTTTAAAACATGTCATACATGCTCCAAACTTTCTCAGACATTTGCTAGTATATGTAGGCAACTAGACATAGTC
Organism: Lygodium microphyllum; assembly: GCF_053477565.2. Classification (NCBI taxonomy): domain Eukaryota; kingdom Viridiplantae; phylum Streptophyta; class Polypodiopsida; order Schizaeales; family Lygodiaceae; genus Lygodium; species Lygodium microphyllum. Next base: position 11,394,532 of record NC_141141.1, on the reverse strand, counting down.
ATACGGACACAAAACAGTGCATATCTAGCAAGTACAAGTGACATAAATCTGCTCACAGATTGTATATAGCCAATAAATTGTCAAACCAAGATGTGTTTCAGCCCAAGAGATCCTCAAGCCACTTCATACATATGCCACTGTGTGTAGGGATCAATACATAACCATATGGGGATTCACAGACTCTCTGTCTTCAAGAAGTAATGTCAAAAAATACATGAACTGTTTATGACCAGCCAATACCCTATGAATACATTTGTTTCCAGATTTAGATTTTAGTTTTTAAGAGCCTTCAATGCTCATCTCAATGCTCATAGCATTCAACAATCATATCCCATACCATACAACTCCCTGTAGTAGGTAACAAAAGGCATGTACTTCTTCAAGGCAATGAGTATATGATGATGACAGTTTTATGACAGTTTTCAACCTGTCATAAAATTTCAGATCTGAATATTTTATCGGTAAAATGCAACCCAAATGCATCAAACTTAGTACATATGCTTCCTGAATGAACCTTCAGTTCAGTAGAGCTCAAAATGCTCATCAAATGACTTCAATGCTTCAAAGAGTGATCAGTGTATGCTGCCCTGTTTCAGTTTACAGCAACCTGTCTTCAATTTTAGATCTGTACTTTAGTATTCCAGCTCATTTATCAACTCCAGACCAAGCATTGACATATTAGATCATTAATATGTCTTCCCAAGCAAGCATACAAGCTCTGGATCACTCGAGTAGTGATTTATGTCTTCAGTAGAGCAGCATGACAGCCTTCATTTACAGTAGGCGCAAACATGCCATCAACATGACAGTTTACAGCAGCAAGTCGTCTCCTTCTACATGCTCAACCAAGTCTCCTGAAGGCTCTAATCAAGCCTCAAGCATTGCCATGAACCATAGAACCCAAAATGGCAAAATGCATACCTTCACAGATACAATGACAGCCTGCTTCTCTTCAACCACTGCCCTGAGTCTTCAGGTTGTAGGTCTTTCTCACAGCTTCATGCCTTCAAGAACACATCCATGATGGCTCTTATACCATGTTGGAAGAGAGAGGGAGAGAGACAATGTAATGGAGCAGCAATCTGACCTTAAGGTTGTTCATCATATTCCATCATTTCATAGACTACTAACATAACATAAGTGTATACAATAGTACTAAGGTCCGTAGGACCATTCACACTGGGTCTAAGACCACTGACTTATTTAATGTCCCACACTTGCTGATATAGCTGGACACAGCTAATGTCGGTCATACATACTGACAGGAGAGTAATGGGAGCTTGATATTCTAACACTCCTCCTGAAGCTCAAATCAACTGATGAACTCCAAGTAGCTGTCTAAAACTAATGAACTTATCTTTACCCAAAGACTTGGTAAAGATATCTACAACCTGTTCATCAGTCTTCACATGCATAAGATCTACTCTCCCTGCAAGAACCATCTCTCTGATAAAATGGTAGTGTACCACTATGTGTTTTGTCCTGGCATGATATACTGGATTCGTTGCCAGGAGTACACTACTGAGATTGTCACATAATAAGGTCACTGGAGCATCCACCTGAATATCCAAATCAGCCATAAGCTTGAGCAGCCATGAAATCTCACATGCTGCCAATGCAGCACCCCTGTACTCTGCCTCAGTGCTAGACAATGCAACTGTTGGTTACTTCTTGCTGCTCCAGCTGATCATGCCACTTCCAAGGCCAAAAGCATAACCACTCGTAGATCTGCGATCATATGAGCATCCTGCCCAATCCACATCTGTGTATCCAACTAAATTCAAGGGCTTCTCTCTCATATAGAACATCCCATAATCTACAGTGGACTTAACATATCTCATAATCTACCTAACAGCATCCAAATGTGGCTTCTTGGGCTTCTGCATAAACTGACTTATGAGCCCAACTGCATAACTCAAATCCGGCCTAGTGATGTCAAGTAGATCAAACTTCCAACCATCTGCCTGTACATAGTCACATCCTGAATTTCAACTCCAGTGCTAATGTCCAACTTGACATTCTGATCAAGGGTGTATCCAATCGTTTGCATTCAGCCATGCCATACTTTTTCAGCATTTCCATGGCATAATGTTTCTACATCAGCCATAAACCATTTTCAGCCTTGATTACCTCAATACCCAAAAAGTACTTCAATTCACCTAGATCTTTCATGTTAAATTCAGATTTCAGCATCTTCATTACATGCTGTATGCCCAAGTCATCATCACCAGTGATGATCAAATCATCAACATATATGACCAGCACTACCAACAGTAAAACCCAACCTCTGCAAATAGTTACTGATCCTAGCATGCCAAGCTCTCGGAGCCTGCTTTAGCCCATACAGTGCCTTTTTCAGCTTGCATACATAATGCTGAAAATCAGGGTGAACATACCCTTCTAGCTGAACCATATAGACATCCTCTGCTAAGTCACCGTTAAGAAATGCATCCTTAACATCCATTTGCTGTAATTTCCATCCTCTAGAAGCAGCCAAAGCAATCAGGGGGCATATGGTTGCCATTTTGGCAACAGGGCTGACTGTTTCCTCATAATCAAGTCTATACTGTTGGGCATACCCCTTAGCAACCAGCCTAGCTTTGTATCTTTCCACACTGCCATCTGACTTGCATTTGATTTTGTAGACCCATTTGCAACCAATGGTCTTTTTTCCTTCAGGCAGTGGCATAAGATCCCATGTCTTATTTTCAGCCAAGGCATTCATTTCTTCATCCATAGCTGCACACCAGTTCTCATTTTCCACTACTTCAGCATATGTACTTGGTTCTTTGATCTCCATCACTTTTGTCATGTAAGCATAATGATTTGCACTGTAGCCACTATATGTCAACCTATCAATAGGGTATCTAACCCTTTGTGAGCGTCTAAGCTGTGGTGCACTGCTCGATTCCCCTCTCTCATGAGGCGGAATGTACCTGCTTTGCCTTGCGCCAAGCGTATAGACAGTCGGAATACCAAGTTCACTGTCAGTAGACTCATATCTAGAAGTCATCCTACCAGGTGTCATCATCCCAGATACATCCTCAGTAACTTTCTCTTTTCCTTTGTCTGCGACATCATATCTCCACCTCACTGATATACTGGTGTCTGTGGACGGTGACTTCCTCAATCTCCCTATCCATGGGGATAATGTCTAACTACTAGGTCCTGTCATAGTAGTGCTCTGCTGCATATCAACTGTAGATACATGAGTGGAAGGCATATCCGATGGCACTGTAGCCGATGATACATACCAAGAACCCCTCTCATAAAAAATAACATCCCTACTCACCAAGGTCTCCCTGATAGAGGGATCATAGCATTTGTATGCCTTCTTCTCCTGCGAATATCCAATGAAAACACACTTATGTGCTTTTGGATCCAGCTTCTTTTGTTTTTCATCTGGAATATGCACATAAGCAAGACAGCCAAAGACTTTCATGTGACTTACATCCGGTTTATAGCCATACAGCTTCTCAAACGGTGTCATCTCATGAATACATGCAGTGGGAGTCCGATTCAAGATATACATGGCTGTCATAACAGCCTCAGCCCAATAATAGAGTGGCATCTTCTTCTCATTCATCATGGCACGAGCAACTTCCATCAAGACCCTGTTCTTCCTTTCAGCTACCCCATTTAGCTGAGGAGTGTAGCTGCAGGTAAGCTGCCTATGTATGCCATTTTCAACTAGAAAGTTGTCAAACTCATTTGACACATACTCCCCACCGCTATCTGACCTCAAGCAAGAGATATAACAGTCAAATTCCTTTTCAACGTGCTTTTTAAACTGCTGAAAAACAACAAACACCTCATCCTTTGTCTTCAAAATGTAAACCCAAGTATAACGACTGTAATCATCAATGAATGTAACATAATACTTTGAGCCTCCCATGGATGCATTATGGGCTGGCCCCCAAACATCAGAGTGCACTAACTGCAATGGACATGTACTTTGCCTTACATGCTTGAAAAATGGCAACCTTGACTGCTTACCAAACTGGCAAACATCATATACATGACCAATATCTGAATATTGGAACTTGGGTTAGACCTGTAACAAGCTGTTTTTTCTTCATAATTTGCAGCCTTTGCAAATTTACATGCCCCACTCTCTTGTGCCAAATTTCCAAGTCTTTGATAGTGCCAGAACCATGGGCAAACATAGCTGAATTCAGCTCTGGCAATGTAGCATCAAGAGTAAACATTTTGCCATTCCTGTGGCCACGAGCTATCAACTTGCATCCATTGCCAAACTCTTCAATAAAACAACCATGTTTGTTGATTCTAACTTGCAACTTCTGCTCCAACAGATTGTAGGTTCTTTGTAATCGAAGGAACATGCAGTACATCATCCAAATTTTTCTTTCTGCCACCATGAACCACAAGAGGCACTTTGCCTTTATGCTCAATGCTATGCTGCGTGCCATCACCTGTACAGACATAGCCATTTTTTTTAGCCACCATATCAGTGAACCAATCACCATGAGGAATCATATGGTTCGATGCCCCTGAATCAATATACCAAACTGCATCATCAGTGGATTTTTCAGCAACTCTATCTTTTACATACTGCATGGCAAACAATCTCTCCTGAAGTATCATCTGCCTGACTAGATGTAGCAAAATGCCCATGTGTTTGCCTTTCTGATTGCCCTGCTTCTTCCAGCAGTCCTTGGCAATATGCCCATACTTTTCGTAGTAATGACAATCCTTATCCTTGTTCGGATTGTCAGATGGACGCTGCTGTTGCCAGGAGCCTCTACCTCTAGGGCTAGATCTCCCCCTGCGTCTAAAGTTTCCACCACCGCTTGCATTTGATACTTGCTGGTTGTTATTACCATAGGATGCATTTTGCTGGCCTCCTCTGCCAAATCTATAGCCTCTACCATGGTTTCCACGGCCATGTTGATTGGAATAGAAAACTGCATCCTTGTTTTTAGAACTGCTAGATCCTCAAGCCAAACCAAGCTTAACCTCTTCATGGATAAGCAATGCAACCAGCTCATTGAAATTAGGCATTTCAGCCCGCACAGACACAGAAGTGTCAAAAGACTTATACTCAGGCCCCAAGCCATTCAAGGTCATAGCAACCATGTCTTCGTCTTCAACCTCTGAACCAATAGATGCCAACTAATCTGCAATGGTCTTAACTTCCGTGACATAATCCTGCATAGATCTACTCTTCCTCTCCATGTTGTTGAAGTTCTGCTTCAACTGTATCTTCCTGGCACTTGTGGTTGTGCCATAATACTTGACCAAAATGTCCCATGCATCCTTAGGAGAGCTGCAGCTCATTATCTGCATTACCATGGCATCTGAGATACATAAAGAGAGCTAGTGCAAGACTCTACGAGCTCTTTCTGTCCAAGCTCGGTGTAATCATCTCTGATCAGCTGTAGGTCGATCTGGGAGCTCAGGTTCAACTTCCACTCCAGTCACCAACTCCCAATAGCCTTTCCCTATTAAGAAGTTCTCCATGCGGAACTTCCATATGGCATAATTGTTACTGTCAATATTTTCCCCCACTTTCTGGGTTATGTTGTCAGTCCTTTCTACATTTGCCATGTTGTACCAGACACTATTTAGCCACTGCCTGACTTCCTGCAAGCCAACAAGTCACTCTGACCAACCTCAGTCCTTGACTATTTATAACAGTTTTCTACAACTATTCTCTGCAAAAACCAGGGTATTTCAGCCCTTTACAACCTCAAAAACATCCACAAACATGTGGTATAACCCGTAGGTACATTAGTGAGTACATAGACTTTGCAGGTATTGTAACTCTGTGTCATGCAAGCTTATTGCACTAAAGAGAATACATAGTCTGAAACCTGTAATTTTTCAATAACCAGCAGTGAATTTACTGTCAAAAACCACTTTAAAACATGTCATACATGTCCAAACTTTCCTAGACATTTGCTAGTATATGTAGGCAACTAGACATAGTCATACATACACAAAACAGTGCATATCTAGCAAGTACAAGTGACATAAATCTGCTCACAGATTGTATACAGCCAATAAATTGTCAAACCAAGATGTATTTCAGCCCAAGAGATCCTCAAGCCACTTCATACATATGCCACTGTGTGTAGGGATCAATACATAACCATACGGGGATTCACAGACTCTCTGTCTTCAAGAAGTAATGTCGAAAAATACATGGACTGTTTATGACCAGCCAATACCCTGTGAATACATTTGTTTCCAGATTTAGATTTTAGTTTTTAAGAGCCTTCAATGCTCATCTCAATGCTCATAGCATTCAACAATCATATCCCATACCATACAACTCCCTGTAGAGGTAACAAAAGGCATGTACTTCTTCAAGGCAATGAGTATATGATGATGACAGTTTTATGACAGTTTTCAGCCTGTCATAAAATTTCAGATCTGAATATTTTATCAGTAAAATGCAACCCAAATGCATCAAACTCAGTACATATGCTTCCTGAATGAACCTTCACTTTAGTAAAGCTCAAAATGCTCATCAAATGGCTTCAATGCTTCAAAGAGTGATCAATGTATGCTGCCCTATTTCAATTTATAGCAACCTGTCTTCAATTTTAGATCTGTACTTCAGTATTCCAGCTCATTTATTAACTCCAGACCAAGCATTGACATATCAGATCATTAATATGTCTTCCCAAGCAAGCATACAAGCTCTGGATCACTCAAGTAGTGATTTATGTCTTCAGTAGTAGCAGGACAGCCTTCATTTACAGCAGTCACAAACATGCCATCAGCATGACAGTTTACAGCAGCAGGTCGTCTCCTTCTACATGCTCAACCAAGTCTCCTAAAGGCTCTAATCAAGCCTCAAGCATTGCCATGAACCATAGAATCCAAAATGGCAAAATGCATACCTTCACAGATACAATGACAGCCTGCACAATGACAGCCTACTTCTCTTCAACCACTGCCCTGAGTCTTCAGGCTGTAGGTCTTTCTCACAGCTTCATGCCCTCAAGAACTTATCCATGATGGCTCTGATACCATGTTGGAAGAGAGAGGGAGAGAGACAATGTAATGGAGGTAGCAACCTGACCTTCAGGTCGTTCATCATATTCCATCATTTCATAGACTACTAACATAACATAAGTGTATACAATAGTACTAAGGTCCGTAGGACCATTCACAGTGGGTCTAAGACCACCGACTTATTTAATGTCCTACACTTGCTGATATAGTTGGACACAGCTAATGTCGGTCATACATACTGACAGGAGAGTAGTGGGAGCAGAGTAATGGAAGCTTGATATTCTAACATTGTCTTCCAAAGAGGAGCTTGATGAGTTGCAACAAAAAGCTAAACTATGTGATGGGTTCTCAACTAAGATTGAATGCCTTTAGCAGTGTATGGATTGCATGCAAAATGATTTTGTCCGTTATACTAAATTGGTGTCACCTTCTCCTTCCTTTTGGGTGAAGTATAAACATAAGAGATTTGCTTTCTATATATCCTTAAGCAATGTGGGTTTTGAGCCTCGAGAGGATGGATGGTCAAGTCTCTGGCTTGCGGATCTCTTGCAAGCAGTTTTTGATCGCTTTGTGGATGAGCTGATTTCCCATGAGGTCCAATTACTATCTTTCATGTATCTTACAGGCCATTTGTAGATCTCTGATGAAGAAGATTTGAATGTTTATGTGGGAGATGTCATCTTACAAGCAGTGATGTATGTGCACTCAATTGAGCTTATGTTAGCAGAGAGTTTGCAAACCTATCGATGCCAAGGCAAGAAAGACCCAAGAAGGGCAATGCCAAGCGTTCAAAGATGGGAACTCCACCTTAGCAGATGTCCTGAGCACTCACCTTCATTGTTGTTTGTGCTTGTAAATCTAGATTCAATGTCTGTGAAAGGAATGTATGACCCAAGCTCACAAAAGAAATTTGAATAATGAATCAGGTTGAATTCTTGGATGGCATGCCAAGCTACCCCCAACTGGCCACCAACCCTAGCCAAGGGGGTTCCAAATAACTGTGACAGGAACGTGGACCAAACCCGCCACGAGGGGTCTCTCTGTGGATTGGTTTGTATATAGGAGGACGCTTGGATGCTAGGGGGGATTTGGTTGTAAATTCCTTACCTCTGGGTACTCAAACAATCTACGTGGTTCGAGATGGATTCTCGAGGCCTTGTTACTAGTGCAAGGGCGAAAACTTGGAAGAAATATGACGCATCTTCATGGATTGCAAGAAACGTCCTTTTTGGACAAGATTTGTATCTTAGTTAAAATGCTAATATAATGTTGCTTTCAAGGAACCTGTTTGAACTGTTTTCATGTTAGTGTCGTAAGTTACGCGAACGAACCGTGTTTCCTAAAAGGCTGAATTAAGGAAGTTGATTTTAAATGTCACACATAAATGTGGTAGGACCTAATTAGATAACTAAAGAATGCCTATTGAGGGAAGTCGGTGGACGAAACCTGTGATGGGTCCGTGGAAGGGTGGTCCCAAAAGATTGGGAGGCTTCTCACAAGGTTCTATAGTCATACAAGATTTAGGTAATATTAGGTTAGAACCCAATTCATGCCATTGTAGGGGACCGAAATGGGACTATGCCCTATGGATAGAGAGGTTGAGCAGCACATCCCTCTCGTTTCCCATTCTATTTGAACCAAGTGCAACATGGGGCTGCTTCGGCTTGGGTATCTCTGCGTAAAGTAGGATGTCCAGGATTCTCAATGCTAGATTGCTGTTAGCAAACCTTGGCCACTAGAAACCCAGATTTTGGGTCGATCCTAGTGGGTTCGACCGCGAACATTCCGTTGCGAGCCGGACTCGGGAAAACCCTAGGTGACAAACCCTAGAACATTCTATGGGGAGTGCCAGGCAGTGACGCTTAGATTCGTTTCTAGATGGACCGCTAAAAACGTGCTTGGACAGGAGTGTTATAGAGTATAAATCAAAGGTTGAGGATAAATCAATGGCCATGAAAGAGCATCAATGGCTTCCCAACTTTGAAATATGTGTGGACTTGTATTAAATTAAACACATAAGTGCTCAATTTTGTTGTTTTATGATGATTCTTTCGCGCATATAATGGAAAATGGTTTCAAATGTTTGAATATCATTTCCAGTGCTTGAAAACTTAGAAATATTAATTCGTTCTTGTTGTTCATATAATTAAAATAAAAATTGAGAAAATTCACAATGTGAAAATTATAAGATTTTGGGAAATTTGAGGGCTTTATGCATTTTTATGGTCCTTTTGGTGTTCACATGGGGTCATATGAAGTATAATGCTATATCTTGATTCATGAAAGCTCTACATGTCTAAAAATAAGAAAACAACATAAATAAATAATAAGATAAATCAAAAAATTAAGAAAAATAGACAAAATAGATTTTATGCATAAAAATGATTAAAATTTTATAAATAAGTAAGTGAATGTATGGTTGGGCTAGGCCATGAGGTTTAGCCTCATTTTATCCCCATTCTTTATGTTAAAGTACGTACTTATTGTTTTTTATTTACGAAGAACACATGAAAAATACTCTTTACACCTACCAATGAATGCAAAACCGTAAATGGTAGGGGGAAAGGGTTGTGGGGAGTTAATAATCCATTGAAATTTGATTTTTACATATCTTGACACACAGGATTTTTTCATTTTAAGTTTTTAAAAGAAGGGTAGTAGCACGAATTGTTTCGGTGCTACCATAGTAATGATGCATTGCGTTAGGGTGAAATCATGTTACACACAATCCACACTATTTGATCTATAAGGTTATTTGTTTGTGAAGTTACATGCATTCACCTTTGTGTTGCATTACATATACATATGCTATCAAAAAAATAAATCATGGTGGATGCATAGCAATTATTTTTTATCGATTGACCTATGTTAAGTGTAAGGAGTCCTCCCGGGGGGTCAATTAGGATTTACCGTATGGTACCACATGAGTGTAAGGGAGGGGGGTTATTTAAGGGAAGGAAGGTACATTTTATAAGGTAAGGTCCCATAAATAGGGGGTAGATAAGGGGTATTTTCATATATTTCTTGCACACAGGTGACGTCTCCTTATTACTACTAGTGAATCCCCCGTGGGATGCTATCGGATAGTACATTAATTTTCTTTGGGGCCTGATTTGGTGAGGGTTTAATTATCTCCTAGAATGAATATAAAGAGATGACTATTTTTTTCATGTGCTTATGTTAAAATAGCGCATCCTAGGGATAATCCCTAGGGTGTAGGAGAGCCGTAGTGGGCCATAGCAAGCAGCTGGGGGATGCTCCCTGTGTGTGTGATACAACATGCTAGTCACTGATCTATATGGGAACTCCAATTTTCTTGGAGTTGGAAAGGGATTCATTGGACTATGAGCGTGTCTAAGTTAAATCAATGTGTATAGTCTCTAGACGCTCATGGAGCCATGAGGGCATGGGGTGTTTTGGTTGAGTATAGAGGCCACCGCTAGAGCCCTAGAGCCAATGTCAGATAGATTTTTTGGTCCCAACAATTTCTCTTTAGGTTTGGGAATATTTTCTTGGATCAACAAAGAAGTAACCAACTATGGCATTGCAGAGTATAAGGCAGTTTACTTTGCTACATGTGAAGTAGTATGGTTAAGCAAGATCCTATGGCATATGGGAGGATAGGATAAAGATCCAACAATGCTAAGATGTCAAGCACCAAATACATTGAGATCTAGTATCATTATGTGCATAACTTGATCAAGAATGTAGTATTGTCCATTGATCTATTGTTCAATGGGAGAGAATGGAGAAGATAACTTCACTAAAGCTCTTATGAAGGATCTCCTTTCAATTCATCTTTAGAGATTGGTGTTGGGCCGATAATGTAGTTCACCTACATGTGGACATTGAAGGGGTGTGTTAGATATACTCAATGTCCCACCCTCATAAGGTGCAACCAATGATCCATGGTGCTTAAGTTGTAAGGTCTCCATTATGAGGAGAAGCCATGCACAAACATTGGATGTGTCTTGATTTATATGCTAGATAAAGTCTATGTGATTGGATGGCAAAAGATGACCTTTTTGGATTTAGCCTTTAGATCAAATAGAGTGATTATTCTAGCAACAACTTGAGGCACAATGCATTGAGTTGCAGGGTGTGGGAGTTATTAGGGACTAGACTACCTTCGTGGGCTATAAAAGAAAGATTCCTCTAAAGCCATTGTCAATCTATCTTTCACCCAATCAGAGTCTTCCAGCTACCCTTAAGCTCTTTACCTACCATCCATCTAGATTACCATCTAAGCTTCATAGTGAAAGCACATGGGTTGTATTAGTTCATTTGAAATTAAAGTAGTCTCTACTCTTCTTATATTTGTTGTGCATTCTCTACTCCTTACTCAAATTATGTTTGCTATCATGCCGAGTAATTTCTACAATTTTCTCCTCAAGCCACATTATGTATCCCTTTGAGATCCTACATACAAGGAATATTGAGATGTCAAGCTTAACATGTGTGCATATTGATGATGGACCACTTGGTTAGTTGGGTTTGCATATCTACACTTAACACATCATTGGTCATTATGATCCTCACATGGCCATTGACTTATCACTTATTATATTTAGTTTGTTGCACCTACCTATAGTTGGTATAGTTAGAGTACCAGTCAATTAGTATAATCAGTTATGCACTGTTTGACTCAATAAACTACTTTTCTTTATGTTGTATCTTATTTATACTTTGTATACATTGTATTATGAGTGAAAAAATAAGAAGAAACTAGCAAGAAAATATTTTGGGCTCCAACTCTCTTCTTATGCTCTTGAGTGAGCTTCTTCTTGTGTATATGGTGTGTATTTGGCACAACAACTCAAGAAAGTCCCCCCACTATGCAATTCTTGATATGGTATCAAAGTAGTACCATTGAGAGAGGCTGGTTTTGAAGGATAAAGTGAAGGAGACAATGCAAGGATTCAAGCAAGCAAGCAATATGTAAGAAGCTATTTATTTTTCTACTCCTCTTGGATAGTGCCTATGGAGGCACTGGAAGTAGGGCAAAGCAAAATCTCAGATTGATGTAAGATTTGGTGTGAAAGTAGAGCACTAAATATTCTATAGATACGCCTTTTAGGACACTCCCATTACTCTTTTGGCTATCTAAGGCTGTTTCAGGCCTCATTTTAGACCCATAAGGTTACGAACAATAGTTCCAAGGTATACTATGATTTTAATTGTATTGACCGAAAGTGGACATATAGGTTACATATCTCGAATGTATAAGTTTTGAGGTATCTGTTAAAAAGAAAACACAAGAAAAAGGTTGCTTGGTGTATTGCTCTACAATTGTTGTGTGAAAGGTTCCAAAATACTTGCTTGTTATTTTGTGTCAATTTTGTGATAATGGCTGAGAATAGTGGAAACCCCATCATTGAGAAGCTAGAGAAGAACAACTACCCATCATGGAAGTTTCATGTGATGAACTTATTTATTAGAAAACATCTCTTTGAGTTTGTTTCAGGAGAAGAAAAGGAGCCAGAGTTGAGTGACCCGATGACTACAAATGAATTAAAGGTGTGGAAAGAATGAAATACAAAAGATAAAAAGATGATGTGTTAGTTATCTATAGTCATTGATAATACTATGCTAGAGTATATAAAAAATAGAGAAAGTATCATTAGAGGCCATCGTAAAATGTAACCTGAAAAAAATATAAATGTAATTCAAATAAACATAACATATAAGATAGTAATATTTCACAAAATGGTAAATATTAGTATTAAAGGCATATAAAACTTGGATTGATTTAATAGAAAAGATGTAAAAAATACTTATATTTATAGGCATGTATATAACCTATGAAGACATGTCTATTTTGTATAAATTTAGGATATCCATGACATTGAAAAATCACATAATTCTCAAGAGGGTAGTATTTCTTCCTCCTTTTCCTTATCAACCATGCATGTACTATTGTGATACAACAATTCCAATCCCTCGTGCAAGTATCCTCCATAGAAACTTTTCATAAGTTATTTTGATTGTAGTATTTCTCCAACCATGCTAATTTGCATTATTTTTTTCTCTATTCACTTCACATACCACAACATGTTTGGTTAAATTGCCATTCCTATCCATATATGCCAACAAAATATCATTTTTCTCTAGCCATGGAAGAATACCTCAAACTTCACCCACTTGAAGTAGTCTCATCCTTGGTGAGAGGTCTATTATTTCATAAGCAATAAGCTTATTGGTGAAAGGAAGAAGCACGCACTTTTGCAATAATGAGCTTATAGGCCTTACATAATCCCAATCAAATGGAAGATGTTCTCTTTGTAACATACTCATTCATGTAGTTGGTTTGATAAGTAAGTGCCACTCTTTATTATATCATACTGTGATACATTGTTTATAATACTTTGGCCCAAAGAAAATCATGATCTCTCTATTCCATTGTATGAAAAGAATGATGTAATATGAGCTTTCCAATGACCCATGCTTTCAACAATACTGTTAGCTTATTAACTTTAACTACTACATCATCCCCAAGCTTATAAACATACCCATTAAACAATAACTTTTTGTACATTGTCACATGATCAGACTGCAGAGAATTCTCTTCAAGAGGCCAATAGTGCTCTGCATACTTTTGTTTCTCATGAATAAGTGGACTAATCATTCCTCTCTTCTATCATATTGCTATACCTTTACATTTTACCATTCTCCAAGATGTAGTATATTGATTTATTATTTCAGGCTTCCTCCATAGCTCCTTTGCTCTCTTGGCTGATGAGACCTCCAAGATCCATTGTTCATGTGTTGTGTGGCATGACATGTTGTCATGACTTCTTATCTCAAAATAAAAAGCAATTGACAAACACATATGAATACCTTTTAATGTCCTCTCATTTGGCAAAAGGCTATCCTTTTCTTATTGTAAGATTGAAAAGACATGTTTGAATGGTATTCTTCTATAATTATGAATATACGATATCTCCATGTCTTTTTTATTAGTCTTGATACCAACATGTGTTAGTACGTTGCGTCCAAGTTCATAACACAATAGATATCATGCATTCCATGCTTGGAAACATCATCAAGTATTTCTCCAAACCCTATAAATAAAGTAAGTTAGTATACATTATAAGATATTGAAAGCAAGTGATATATTGTTTTCATAAAGCTCCATACCTGCAACATGCTCCAAAGGGGAATATTTTGGTTCCATGGACTCTTTCTTTCTTACTCTCCATGAAATAAGCGAGAAAGGTGTCATTTCTGTGCATTCCTTTGACAAACTGTGGGAGCTCTTTGAGCTCTACCCCGAGACCTACGGACCACTTATTACTCAAGTGTTTCGAACCAAGCAGGCCCATGGCTATTGAGATATCGAGCTCCACTCGTGATATGCCAGGGTGACTGTTGTGCATTTATGTCACCGACCTGTCAGTTGGCAGATGCGGTTGGTACACCGCCCATGAATAATAGCTAGATGACAGCTATCCTTATCTACTCTAGTTCTGGCTCAGTTACTATACCACCTTAGTTAGTTGAGTTTGGTTTGAGACCCATATATAGGTTTCTTCTATTTCTATGTACTTGAGTTCTTTTGGCTTACACAACTAAGAAGAGGAAAATTGTTTTCAGCCTCCACCTTTGTGTGTATTCCCCCATTGTGCAAGCAAGAAAGCTACAAGTGAGACTCCTTCCTTCTCTCCCACAATCTTGATATGGTATCAGAGCCTTGTTCGTGGTAAGGAGCTCAAGAAAGCAAGCCAAGTTCGCGGTGTTCTGGTAAGAGGACCAGTGTTGCTTTCATTTTTCTATTTTGGGAGCAAGTCTCTGCAAGGTAGCACAGTCGGAAAGTGCAAGAGTGCATTGTCTCAGATTGATACGCCCTTCACGGTGTAGCAGGAGGGCAGTATATGCTGCGGAAAAGGGCTTTTGCCCTTGGTTGCTCTGTTTTTTTGATTTGAGGCCATTTCGGGGCCTGTTTTGGAGATGGAAGTTTTTTGCACGCACTCAGAAAAAGGCCCTATTTTATGCTGTGCGACCAGTGTTCTACAGGTCGGTGAAAAGTTACCACAGAAATTGCATCGTATGCTTGTGTGCAGAGACATTGGGAGTTACAGAATCATCCTTGTTTCCTGTTTATGCAAAATCGTCACTAGGAAGTGACTGTGTGGTCAAATACCACTTTCGTCAGTTTTGCAGATTTGCCCTTGTGAGGGTGAAGCTGTGTTTTTTGCAGTGACAGAATTTTTTGCAGTGTTCTGTAATGGCGTCTGATTCTCTTTCACAGATTGTAACTGAAAAGCTTGACAAGAACAACTTCCAAGCATGGAAGTTTAGAATTACGAATTTCCTTATGGGAAAAGGATATTGGAAATTTGTTGCAGGAATGAAGAAGAACCAGTTCTTCCTGATGTTCCCAATCAACAGCAAATGCAGGCATTTAAAACATGGCATGAGAGAGCCAAGAAAGTTATGTACTAGCTGTTTATTAGCATTTCAGACTCTATGATTGTGCATATTCAAGATGCAAGTACGCCAAAGGAGGCATGGGATACTTTGTCAAAAATGTATAGCACAAATACGCAAGCCAGGAAAATGCAGCTCAAGCAAGAGTTGCACAATGTGCAAAGAGAAAGTATGAGCATCAATGACTACCACATGAAGGTGAAGAAGATTGCAGATGCACTTGCTTTCATTGGGTCGCCAGTGGAAGATGATGATTTAGTTTCTGTGACCTTGAATGGTCTAGGAAAGGATTATGCACAGTTCCGAACATCCATTTCCGTCCGTGAAAGATTTCCTGGCTTTGAGGAGTTAATTGCTCTTCTAATTTCTGAGGAGCAGAGAAATGGTGGTGCATCTTCTTCAGGAGGAACTTCAAAAGAAGTTGTTTTCTACTCAAATGCTGGAAGAGGTAGAGGCAGAGGTAGAGGAGGCTGATCTGGAGGCCGTGGTAGAAATCAGAATATGCAGCAAACTCAAGAAAACCAGTCCTATGGAGGAGGATGTGGTAACTCTAGAGGCAGGGGGAGCCAAAGAGGTCGTGGTGGATGGCAAAGAGGCCAAAATGCAAACAATAGTGTTGAATGCTACTACTGTGGTAAAATGGGTCATATGGGTAAAGACTGCTATAAAAAGCAGAATGACATCATGAATGGGAAATCGCAACAAGGGAATTATGCATCTTCTAGTAGACAGGGTGATGACAGAAATGAGCATTTGTTTATGGTGCAGCACATGAACAATTCTGTGACAAGTATAGAAGAAAGCAACCATGTATGGTCTGTTGACTCAGGTGCATCAAACCACATGACAGGTCATGCAGAATGGATGGAGGATGCAAGGAAAATGGAAAAACCAGGATTTGTGGAGACTGGTGATGATACTGCACATCCTATTGTGTAGATTGGAAAAATTCATTTGTCTATGCAGGATGGGAAAAAGAAATACCTGTCCGATGTATTTCATGTCCCGAATATCACCAAGAATCTGGTTTCTGTTGGTCAAATGGTTGAGCAGGGCTTGCAGGTTAGATTTAATCCTCATGGATGCTTTGTTGAGGATATGAAAAATAAAGGTCGCTTGATAGCAAAAGGAAAGAAGAAGGGCAGAATGTTTACGTTGGATGTAGACATTCCTGATTGAGTGCAGCAATGTTTGCACATGGGACCGGTGTAGTTGTAGATATTCATATCTGGCATAAACCCATTGGTCATGTTAATGTATAGCGACTTAAAAATCAATGCAGGCCCAAAATATTGTTGCAGGATTGCCTAAATTCAAGGTTGCAAAAATGCATAAGGTATATGAAGCCTATCAATTTGGAAAACAGGCAAGGAAACCATTTCCTAGACATGTTCAAGAGAGTAAGAAGCCATTGGAATTAATCCACTCTGATGTGTGGACTACTAAAGCTGCATCTTTTGGAGGCTGTCATTATTTTGTCACTTTTATTTATGACTATAGCAGAAAAGTTTGGGTGTATTTTATGAAAAAGAAAAGTGAAGTTTTTGGGCATTTCAAAACTCTTAAAGCTATGGTTGAAAAAGAAACAGGCCTGCAAATAAAATGCCTAAGGTGAGATGGAGGGGGAGAGTACCTCTCAAATGAGTTTGCAAGGTTCCTGCATAAGCATGATATAAGGCAGCAATATTCATGTAGTCATACCCCACAACAAAATGGAATTGCAGAAAGGAAAAAGAGGCATATTGGAGAGGTATCTCGTGCCATGCTCAACGAAAAAGACTTGCCAGATTTTTACTGGGCTGAAGCAGTTGCTATAGTAGTCTACATAATGAACAGGACTCCCACTGCAGCAATACATGGGATGACTCCAGAGGAGAGGTATACTGGTAGGAAACCAGATATTTCTCATTTGAAGATTTTTGGTTGCATTGCCTATGTTCATGTGCCAGATGAGTTGAGATCCAAGTTGGATCCAAAAGCTGAGAAGTGCATCTTTATTGGTTACTCTCTGCAAGCAGAAAGGATATAGATGCTATAACCCTTCTACTCGTAAGTTTACAGTGAGCAGAGATGTTGTTTTTGATGAGGTGAGTAGCTGGTATAAACCAGTAAATGTGATTGATGATGTAGATGCACAAAATGGTAATGCTGCACAGAATTCACAGCAGCAGTCACAAAATATTAGTGGACCTGGAGCATCCTCTAGCAGTGGTTCACATTCTTCGCCATGGATAGGTAGATTGAGATCAGGAGAATCTTCTCAAAGCAATGCAGATAGTGGTATTCAGGTATCACGAAAAGGAAAAGAGAAGGTAGATCAGCCCATGTTTGATGTGAATGCAGGTCACTCTTATGTGGATGGTGAATCCAATGGCTCAGAACAGAGCATTGATGATGAGTTGGGTATTCCTTCTATTGTTACACCTGGAGTAAGGAAGACCAGGGATGTTTTGAGAGCACCTGGGAGTGAACCTACTTTGCGCAGGTCTACCAGAGCTAGGTATCCTGTGGATAGGCTGAAATATGATGGATTTACAGCCATTCACTATGCCTATATGGTCAAAGTGATACAGAAACCAGAACCCACTTCGTTTGAGCAAGCCATGGGAAAAGAAAAATGGGAGAAAGCCATGGATGAATAAATGGATGCCTTGGAAGCAAATGCTATATGGGAATTGGTATCTTTGCCTAAAGGTAAGAATGCAATTGGTTGTAAGTGGGTTTATAAGGTGAAGCACAATGCAGATGGTTATGTGAACAGATACAAGGAAAGATTAGTAGTCAAGGGGTATGCACAAACATATGGCATTGATTATGAAGAAACATTCAGTCCAGTTGCAAGGATGGCAACCGTAAGAGAAATCATTGCTATGGCTGCATCAAAGGGATGGTCTTTACATCAGATGGATGTAAAGAATGCCTTCTTGCATGGTGATTTGCAAGAAGAGGTCTATATGGAGCAGCCACCAGGTTATGTGCATGCTGTTCATCCTGATTTTGTTTGCAGGTTGAAGAAAGCATTGTATGGCTTGAAGCAAGCACCTAGAGCATGGTCTGATAAGACAGGACAGTATCTTGTCACTATTGGCTTTCAGATTTCTAAGGCAGATTTCTCACTTTATGTGAGAAAAACAGAGAAAGGTATTATGCTACTTGTCATTTATGTTGATGATTTGATTATGATAGGTGACAGTGATGAAGATATTCTTTATGTGAAAATGCTATTGAAGCAGAAGTTTGAGATGAAGGATTTGGGAGAGCTGCGTTATTTCTTGGGCATTGAGGTGATTAGATCACCAAGTGGGATACAACTCTTGCAAAGGCAGTATGGATTGGACATGTTGTCCAAATATGGGATGACATAAGCAATGGATTAAAATCATAAAAATTAAGTTCACTAGTGGCTCCTGTTGCCCTGACCGTTTATTCCAAATAAAAATGTAACGTGTCCCTCTGTCCACTTGATGGATATGTCTTAGCAGCCCATCGGGAAGAGAGTCTAGAAAGCGCCACCCGGCACTCCCAAGGAATGTCACGGGGTTTGCGATCTAGGTCTTCTCGAGTCTGCCACGAAGCGGAAGCATTTCAACCGTTCCCACTTAGGACTGACCTGAATCCGGGTTTTCCTAATAGTCAAGTTCCTAGGAGGTAGCTAGCATCGAGCCCTAGACAAACTACTTTGCGTACAAACATCAGGGTTGAAGCGGATCTATACTGCACTTGGTTCAAGGAGAATGGGAAACAAGAGGGATGAGAAGCTCAACCTCTTTGCCCATAAGGCAACTCTAGCTCTATAGATTCTAGGTCATTGTTACCTCGCTGTCAAATCCTTTGAGAAAAGTTCCTGACCAACCGGGACCACCCTTCCGTAGGATGGACCCAGAGTTACATCCATCACACTTTCCTCAGGTTGCTTTAGTTATCTAATTACCTATCACATTTAGTTTGACAAGCAAAAATAGCTTCCTTAATTAACCAAATTAATCATTGGTTCCTTCACATAACTTAAGCACTGACACAGAAAAAAAATGTCAAGCAAGTCTTGTTTTCAACATTTGATCTTTATTTATCAATCTTTGGAATACATCAAATAAACCTACCCGAAGGCTATCCTAGCAATCCACAGGGATCGCTATTCCAAGTTCTAGCCGTTGACTAGTATGCGGGCCTCGAGATCCCATCTCGAGTCACGTCAGCCTCTTGTGTAGGATATGGAGGCAAGGGATTTATGGCCAGAGCCTCCCCTGGTACCCACGCGTCCTCCTCCTCCAAGTAGCACCCACGGAGAGACCTATCACGGTGGGTTCAGTCCACGTACCCGGCACGGCTAACAACCCCCTTGGATAGGGTCAAGCAAACAGTCAGAGGTAATTGGTACTGCCTCTCCCTCCAGGATTTTAACCTGAAGCATTAGTTGTTTTTTCTGAATTAGTTCCTTGAGCAAAGAAGTGCAAACAGTGCATCTAATTGTAGAATCATGAGCATTCCAGTGGTCGTTTATAAGGCCAACTACTAAGGTGTGATTCCTTCTCCCTAAATGCTTCCAGCATTCGATCTTGGATCAATCGCGACTTGGCAAGATCCCAAGGGTTTCGTAAGCTGAGTTGCTTGTTTACCCTCTTGGATTAGGGTTTATACCCTATTGACCCAAATTGTCAATACGTTAGGTTTTCTTATATTAAGGTCAATAGATCCTAGGCAACCTCGTCTCCCTAACTTGGTTGGTCAATTGTTTTCTTGGAAAATTCGTAACTCCCCTAGATTGGTAGATAAGTCCAAGGAAGAGTGATGTAGCATGATGACTATTCATCCTCTAGAAAATTGGATTTGTACTTAGAACTCGCCAAACTTGGTCTAAGGAGTGGCAATACTATTTTGTGATTTAGACACAAGACCATATGACGTTGCAGCTTGTTGCACGAGATAGGTGTCAGCATCTAACTTGTGGGATTATTTTCTCATCACACAGTATTCCTTGGTCAAGAATACCTTTGATCAAGATGTAGGGTTTGGAAGTCCTATTGACCCAATCCAAAAACCTTGACCCTACTAGGCTGATAGTTATTTTGGCCCTAGGATTCCTAAATTCCTTGCGGGGATCTAGTATTTGGTCAACTGATCCTGAGGGTGGGAACCCTAGACCATTCTTGCACGGCGACTAAATAACCCTAACATTTTGTGGATGTAGGTAGAACCTTTAAGATTGGAAGTATTAAATCGGCATCCCAAGTGCGATACTAGGCAGAATTTTATCATAGCTTAACCCTACCTAGCACATTGAGGTGATTGTCATATGCTAACTAATCACACCACGTGCCCCAAGATGCATCCGTGTTTTACCCAGATCTGGCACTTTAAGGGGTTTAGTGAGAGGTGGTACAGCCTACACCTTTCAAAGACAGCTCGCAATTTCTTCAAGTGTTCGTCCCAACTAGAGTGTAAACATAGGTCATCTACGAACACTTCCAGTTCGTGCCTAAGCATGTCTTTAAAGATAGTGCACATTAGGCGCTGGAAAGTTGCGGGTGCATTCATTAGCCCAAAAGGCATGACAATGTAGGCGAATACGCACCATTCCGTGGCAAAGGTAGTCTTGTGCCTGTCGTCGGGGTGCACTTGCACCTGACTGTAACCCGAGAAGCCATCCAAAAAACTGTAGGCTTCCTTCCCTGCTACCCTCTCCAGCATGTGCTCGGTATAAGGTAAAGGATAATTATCCCTTTTTGTAGCGGCATTCACTTTTTTGTAGTTTACACACACTCGGATTTTTCCATTTTTCTTCATGACAATCACGATAGGTGACACCCAATCCGTGTGCTCGATCTCATATATGAAACCTGCCCTCATGAGTTTGTCAATCTCCTCCTTCACTGCATGGGCATGTTTAGGATTCATGGGGTAAGGTCGTTGTTTTGTTGGCACTGCATCTGGAATCATTGGGATGTTATGAGTCACAACCCTAGGGTCGACTCCCTTAAGTTCATCCAATGTCCAGGCAAACACGTCGATGTACTCTTGCAGGAGCGCAACAAGTTTGGTCTCTTCCTCTTCTGCCAAGTCATCTGCGACAAATACTAGTCTTGGTTTTTTGCCTTTCCTAGCCAAGTTAACCTCTTTGACTTTGGCGGGTCCCTCTATCGGTTCACTAGTCTGACCTTGTCTCTTTGCACCTAGCAGGACCACCACTCTGTTACCCTTTTTAAATTTTGTAAACCGTTTGGGTAGATCCTGTGGTTTCCTCTACCTTTCTGCTTCCGAGCCCCTTGCTTGCTTCCTGGCCTCCTCTTTTAGCCTCCTGCGCCTCAGGTGGACTGGCAAGTCTCCCTTGGTGCATTTGACCTCAGAGGGTTGTGGTATCTCGGGATCACTCTCAGTACTAACTTCCGACTCTGAGTTGAACTCGCATCCTTCACTTGAGGAAGGTGTTTCCCCAGGGGGTCTTAGTTCCGTAGGTGAATCTGTCTTGAGCACTGGGATTACCCATCGTTGTGCTACTCCAGCTTGCTCGTAATCTCTGACTTTTATTCGTTCCAGCCAGGATCTGTCACACTCCATTAGTATGACTCCTTTTTCGTTTCGACTGAGCCCTTCTTTCCTAGGCCTTAAGTCTACCCTGATTTGCTCTATCGCTTTTCCCTCCTTGTCGTACTCTATCGTGTCTACCTCTTCTTCACTCTCTTCTCCCCCGCAGAGCGATAGGCCTCATTGTGTCCTCATACTCCTCATCGTCCGGGTCTTGTTCTTCTGACTGCTCATCATCCCCTAAGCTTCCCCGTTCACTCTCCTTGTCGTCAGTAACTAAAGCCCAGTTATATAACAAGTTCAGGTCATGGACTTTGTTCCATTTCCATTCTAGTTTAGCTAAAAGGTCAGATACTCTACGATCTCCTGAAGCTCTAGTTTGTTGTTGGGGATGCGAGACGAGGCCGGTTTGCCTGGGTTGAGCGAGCTTCCTACCATCATGCAAAGCGGCACAACTGGCTCCTCAATTGGCATGGTGGCGGTTTTAGCAGCCTGCTGATGTGGTCCTTCCTCATTCGAGAATGGTAGGTCAATGGTTGCCAGCACGTGCATCCAATCCCTCTCATCCTCAGGGCAAGGAATATATCTAGCTAGCGATCCATAGGGCTTGGTCGGTTGAGCATTGCCTTTTAGCATGGCTGAGATGGCAGCCAGGTCAACAAACGTCGTCGTCCAAGTGTCCATCTCTACCCTCACTGCACTAGTTCTGTTCCCTAGGAAAATCAATCCATTGCCCCAATCCTCTATGACTCGTGCATTCTTCATCCAAGGTCGGCCTAATAGTATGTCGTAATCCACTCCCTTCATGACAATGAAGTTTACCGAGAATTGCACACTGGCAATCTTTACCGGCCAATTCTTTAAGACCCCAAATGGTCTTACCTTCATTCCGTTTGCTAGCGTGACATTGAATCTAGCGGTCTCTACGGGAGGGTTTCCCCATGCCTCTAGGACCGCATGGTTTAGCACACTAACACCGGCGCCTGTGTCTACAATTCCCTTCCGAGTCGTGTCTCCTAAGGCTAGGACGGGCAAAACTACGTGCATTTCAGTGCCTTCCCAAAAAGCATTGATGTGCAAAGACTTAGGATCTGCGTGTAGAGTTAGACTTGGGATCCGTGTAACTGCGTCGTGATCTTGCGGATCAGTGCCCACAAGTTCCGCGTGTCCCTCGATCGAGTCTTTTAACTCCTGCCACAAGGAGTGATTTTGCCTAAGCAGATCCTCCAGGCTTAGAGTTACTGGGGTGGATAGCAAAGTTGTGAGGAGGCTATTGGACCCTTGTCTTCCTCTGAGGCTGGCAGTTCTAGGCCATGCATCTTGTCTACCCTGGTAAGCTTCCCCTCGGCCTTGCTGCTGAGCCGCTTTTAGTGGTGCAAGCATGTTCCCAACCTGTGGTTTTGACGTGTGCTAACACTGGAGAAGTCCTCCATAGGGTCTTCCAATATGGGTTCAGCATCTTCAAGGTGCTTTTGGGTGTCCTTGACCCACTCCTTGACCTTGGCTATAGCTTTGAGTTGCCGTTTGGGATGGGGATATTCCCCTACCTTGGCACTCCCTAGCTCTGCTGTCTTAGGAGCCGAGTTCTCTACCTCTACGTCTGTGACCCTCTTTCCCATTACCAGCGTAGTCGTTTCCTCGGTTTTAAGGGTTATCTTTGCATCAGTTCTCTTTTTCCGTCTCCTCCGGCTTTTCTTCCCTATTGAGGTTGCATCAAGGTTACTTGGCCCTGGTAAGGAGATGCCTGCTTGTTTCATTTGAGCTCGCATCATAGCATGTAGTGGGATGGGCATATCCTGACTACCGAAAGTTTCAACTCCAAAGAGCCCCAAAGGCACCGATGGCACGTTGGCAGTGCTCGTTGATGGCTTCCGCCTAGGACAGTCAGGAAACAGATGTGTGATTCCACACTCTGTGCATTGGAGATCCGCTTTGTCCTTGTTAGCTTGTTCTCGCTCTGGGCAGCGTGATGAAATGTGGCCTGGATGGCCGCAAGTCCAGCATGTGACCGGATCCTGGCTTGGCCCTCCAAAGCCTCTGCCTCGTCCTCTTCCTAAGGCCATCACCGATAGTGGCCGATAGTCCATCAGGACTGGGTTGCCCTCCTCATCATAGGATACATAAGGATTGACATATGCCTCTTCCTCATTGGGCTCCTCCACAAAGTGAACAGGAGCATCGCTAGGTGGGTGAGTCATAAAAGGCCCTGGTGGCCTAGGTATACCAGTTGGGTTCATCTCCAGCCTAGGCACAACAGGTCTTGGGTCAGTTGGTGCTGGAAGAGCCAACTGGGTTCCCCTGCCAAAGAAATTAGGTGGCCTATTACCTAAGTATGGAGGGTTGTACTGTTGCGTATATGGGAGTCTCCTCGGCATTCTACAATGCGCTGCATCATGTCCGAATCTACCGCAATTTGAGCATGGCCGAGATCTAGGATCTTGGCACTCCATTGGGAGGTGATTGCCACCACAGTACACACATTGTACATGCTATCTCATAGGCTTTCTTGTCAAGATTGTGGGAGAGAAGGAAGGAGTCTCACTTGTAGCTTTCTTGCTTGCACAATGGGGGAATACACACAAGGGTGGAGGCTGAAAACAGTTTTCCTCTTCTTAGTTGTGTAAGCCAAAAGAACTCTTGTACAAAGAAATAAAAGAACCCTATATATGGGTCTCAAACCAAACTCAACTAACTAAGGTGGCATACTAACTGAGCCACGAACTAGAGTAGATAAGGATAGCTATCATGTAGCTATTATTCATGGGCGGTGTACCAACCGCATCTGCAACTAACACGTCGGTGACATAAATGCACAACGGTCACCCTGGCATATCACGAGTGGAGCTCGATATCTCAACACTCCCCCTCGAGCTCAATCCCAATTCCTGCACACCAAGCAGGTCTCTGAACTTGCGCAGCTTCTCTGCGCCCAATGCCTTCGTAAATATGTCAGCTACCTGATCCTTTGTGCTGACATAAACTAGATCAATAAGACCTAGTAAAACTCTCTCCCGCACATAGTGATAATGCACCTCAATGTGCTTTGTTCTAGCATGATAGACTGGGTTATTTGCCAAGTGTATACTACTCATGTTGTCACAATAAATGTCAACTGGCCCATCTGTAGGCTGATGCATATCATAAAGTAGCTTATGCAACCAAGCTACCTCACATGCAGCCATTGCTGCACCCCTGTACTCAGCCTCTGTGCTGGACAAGGCAACTGTAGGCTGTTTCTTGCTGCTCCAAGTGACTGCAGCACTCCCAAAAGAGAACACATATCCACTGGTAGATCTTCTATCAGAAATACTACCAGCCCAATCAGCATCAGTGTATCCACGCAGTTGTATCTGAACCCCAGTCTCATAAAATAGTCCATACTGCAATGTGGACTTCACATACCTGAGTATGCGTCTAGTCGCATCCAAATGTGGTTTCCTTGGAGCCTGCATAAACTGACTTACCAATCCAACAGCATAGCTCAAATCTGGCCTGGTAATAGTCATATAAATCAAGCTTCCTACTATGCGTCTGTACATAGTAGGGTCTTCCAGAAGCTCACTTGCATCTGCGCTCAGCTTCACATTCTGCTCCAAAGGAACTGAAATAGGCTTACAGCATGTCATCCCATATTTGGACAGCATGTCCAATCCATACTGCCTCTGCAAGAGCTGTATCCCACTTGGTGATCTAATCACCTCAATGCCCAAGAAATAACGCAGCTCTCCCAAATCCTTCATCTCAAACTTTTGCTTCAATAGCATTTTCACATGAAGGATATCTTCATCACTGTCACCTGTCATAATCAAATCATCAACATAAATGGCAAGCAGCATAATACCTTTCTCTGTTTTTCTCACATAAAGTGAGAAATCTGCCTTGGAAATCTGAAAGCCAATAGTGACAAGATACTGTCCTATCTTGTCAGACCATGCTCTAGGTGCTTGCTTCAAGCCATACAAGGCTTTCTTCAACCTACAAACAAACTCAGGATGAACAGCATGCACATAACCTGGTGGCTGCTCCATATAGACCTCTTCTTGCAAATCACCATGCAAGAAGGCATTCTTTACATCCATCTGATGTAAAGACCATCCCTTTGATGCAGCCATAGCAATGACTACTCTTACGGTTGCCATCCTTGCAACCGGACTGAATGTTTCTTCATAGTCAATGCCATATGTTTGTGCATACCCCTTGACTACTAATCTTGCCTTGTATCTGTTCACAGAACCATCTGCATTGTGCTTCACCTTATAAACCCACTTACAGCCAATTGCATTTTTTCCTTTAGGCAAAGGTACCAATTCCCATGTAGCATTTGCTTCCAAGGCATCCATTTCTTCATCCATGGCTTTCTCCCATTTTTCTTTTCCCATGGCTTGCTCAAAAGAAGTGGGTTCTGGTTCCTGTATCACTTTGACCATATATGCATAGTGAATGGCTGTAAATCCATCATATTTCAGCCTATCCACAGGATACCTAGCTCTGGTAGACCTGCGCAAAGTAGGTTCACTCCCAGGTGCTCTCAAAACATCCCTGGTCTTCCTTACTCCAGGTGTAACAATAGAAGGAATACCCAACTCATCATCAATGCTCTGTTCTGAGCCACTGGATTCACCATCCACATAAGAGTGACCTGCATTCACATCAAACATGGGCTGATCAACCTTCTCTTTTCCTTTTCGTGATACCTGCATACCACTATCTGCATTGCTTTGAGAAGATTCTCCTGATCTCAATCTGCCTGTCCATGGCGAAGAATGTGAACCACTGCTAGAGGACGCTCCAGGTCCACTAATATTTTGTGACTGCTGCTTGGAATTCTGTGCAGCATTACCATTTTGTGCATCTACATCATCAATCACATTTACTGGTTTATACCAGCTACTCATCTCATCAAAAACAACATCTCTGCTCACTGTAAACTTACGAGTAGAAGGGTTATAGCATCTATACCCTTTTTGCTGCAGAGAGTAACCAATAAAGATGCACTTCTCAGCTTTTGGATCCAACTTGGATCTCAACTCATCTGGCACATGTACATAGGCAATGCAACCAAAAATTCTCAAATGAGAAATATCTGGTTTCCTACCAGTATACCTCTCCTCTGGAGTCATTCTATGTATTGCTGCAGTGGGAGTCCTGTTCATTATGTAGACTGCTGTAGCAACTGCTTTAGCCCAATAAAAATCTGGCAAGTCTTTTTCATTGAGCATGGCACGAGATACCTCTCCAATATGCCTGTTTTTCCTTTCTGCAATTCCATTTTGTTGTGGGGTATGACTGCATGAATATTGTTGCTTTATGCCATGCTCCTGCAGGAACCTTGCAAACTCATTTGAGAGGTACTCTCCCCCTCCATCTGACCTTAGGCATTTTATCTGCAGGCCTGTTTCTTTTTCAACCATAGCTTTAAGAGTTTTGAAATGCCCAAAAACTTCACTTTTCTTTTTCATAAAATACACCCAAACTTTTCTGCTATAGTCATCAATAAAAGTAACAAAATAATGACAGCCTCCAAGAGATGCAGCTTTAGTAGTCCACACATCAGAGTGGATTAATTCCAATGGCTTCTCACTCTCTTGAACATGTCTAGGAAATGGTTTCCTTGCCTGTTTTTCAAACTGACAGGCTTCACATACCTTATGCATTTCTGCAACCTTGAATTTGGGCAATCCTGCAACAATATTTTGGGCCTGCATTGATTTAAGTCGCTGTACATTAACATGACCAATGCGTTTATGCGAGATATCAATATCTGCAACTACACCGGTCCCATGTGCAAACATTGCTGCACTCAATTCAGACATGTCTGCATCCAATGTAAACATTCTGCCCTTCTTCTTTCCTTTTGCTATCAAGCGACCTTTATTTTTCATATCCTCAACAAAGCATCCATGAGGATTAAATCTGACCTGCAAGCCCTGCTCAACCATTTGACCAACAGAAACTAGATTCTTGGTGATATTCGGGACATGAAATACATCGGACAGGTATTTCTTTTTCCCATCCTGCATAGACAAAGGAATTTTTCCAATCTGCACAATAGGATGTGCAGTATCATCACCAGTCTCCACAAATCCTGGTTTTTCCATTTTCCTTGCATCCTCCATCCATTCTGCATGACCTGTCATGTGGTTTGATGCACCTGAGTCAACATACCATACATCATTGCTTTCTTCTGCACTTGTCACAGAATTGTTCATGTGCTGCACCATAAACAAATGCTCATTTCTGTCATCACCCTGTCTACTAGAAGATGCATAATTCCCTTGTTGCAGTTTTCCATTCATGATGTCATTCTGCTTTTTATAGCAGTCTTTAGCCATATGACCCATTTTACCACAGTAGTAGCATTCAACATTACTGTTTGCATTTTGGCCTCTTTGCCATCCACCACGACCTCTTTGGCTCCCCCTGCCTCTAGAGTTACCACGTCCTCCTCCATAGGACTGATTTTCTTGAGTTTGCTGCATATTCTGATTTCTACCACGGCCTCCAAATCGGCCTCCTCTACCTCTGCCTCTACCTCTTCCAGCATTTGAGTAGAAGACAACTTCTTTTGAAGTTCCTCCTGAAGAAGATGCACCACCATTTCTCTGCTCCTCAGAAATTAGAAGAGCAATCAACTCCTCAAAGTCAGGAAATCTTTCACGAACGGAAATGGATGTTCGAAACTGTGCATAATCCTTTTCTAGACCATTCAAGGCCACGGAAACTAAATCATCATCTTCCACTGGCGACCCAATGGAAGCAAGTGCATCTGCAATCTTCTTCACCTTCATGTGGTAGTCATTGATGCTCATATTTTCTCTTTGCACATTATGCAACTCTTGCTTGAGCTGCATTTTCCTGGCTTGCGTATTTGTGCTATACATTTTTGACAAAGTATCCCATGCCTCCTTTGGCGTACTTGCATCCTGAATATGCACAATCATAGAGTCTGAAATACTGATAGACAGCCAGTACATAACTTTCCTGGCTCTCTCATGCCATGCTTTGAATGCCTGCATTTGCTGTTGATTGGGAACATCAGGAAGAACTGGTTCTTCTTCATTTCCTGCAACAAACTCCCAATATCCTTTTCCCATAAGGAAATTCGTCATTCTAAACTTCCATGCTTGGAAGTTGTTCTTGTCAAGCTTTTCAGTGACAATCTGTGAGAGAGAATCAGACGCCATTACAGAATACTGCAAAAAGTTCTGTCACTGCAAAGAACACAGCTTCAGCCTCACAAGGGCAAATTTGCAAAACTGGCGAAAGTGGTATTTGACCACACAGTCACTTCCTAGTGACGATTTTGCATAAACAGGAACCAAGGATGATTCTGTAACTCCCAATGTCTCTGCACATAAGCATACGATGCAATTTCTACAGTAACTTTTCACCGACCTATAGAACAGTGGCTGCACAGCATAAAACTGGGCTTTTTCCTGAGTGCGTGCAGAAAACTTCCGCCTCCAAAACAGGCCCCGAAATGGCCTCAAATAAAAAAAACAAGGTCGCTAAGGGCTAAAGCCCTTTCCCGCAGCATATATTGCCCTTTTGCTTCACCGCGAAGGGCGTCTCAACCAGAGACAATGCACTCCTGCACTTTCTGGCTGTGCTACCTGCAGAGATCTGCTCCCAAAACAGAAAATGAAAGCAACACTGCTCCTCTTACCAGAACACCGCGAGCTTGGCTTGCTTTCTTGAGCTCCTTACCACGAACAAGGCTCTGATACCATGTCAAGATTGTGGGAGAGAAGGAAGGAGTCTCACTTGTAGCTTTCTTGCTTGCACAATGGGGGAATACACACAAGGGTGGAGGCTGAAAACAGTTTTCCTCTTCTTAGTTGTGTAAGCCAAAAGAACTCTTGTACAAAGAAATAGAAGAACCCTATATATGGGTCTCAAACCAAACTCAACTAACTAAGGTGGCATACTAACTGAGCCACGAACTAGAGTAGATAAGGATAGCTATCATGTAGCTATTATTCATGGGCGGTGTACCAACCGCATCTGCAACTAACACATCGGTGACATAAATGCACAACGGTCACCCTGGCATATCACGAGTGGAGCTCGATATCTCAACATTTCTAACGAGCTCTTGCAATTGCGCAATCTCCAGTCTCATCTCTGCCATCCCTTTGTCGTGGTCTACACTCTTTCCCTTGTCCTGTGCGCTAGCAGTTACTTTTTCCCCTAAGATGGCCGATCTCTCAGGGTCCCTCCGGCTCACACTATCTCGATTGGTAATCCTCATGCTACGTTCCCTGAGTTGATCATCTACGTGTATTGCCTCCTCGAAGACTCGAGCTAGTATGTCTCGTTGTAAGGTGGAGTTACTGGCCAAAGCCTTGTAGAGCTCCTCGCTTCGAATCCCGTTCATGAACACTGTAGACACTGCCCTCTCGATGGGTCGCTCATTGGCAGGGATTCTCTTATAGAGACTGCGCACCTAGGTAACGTAATCCCTAACATCCTCCTTCTCCCTTTGACTGGTATTCATCAACCTAACAATGAGGTTGTCCGAGTACCCTACCTCCGAAAACCTCTTGATGAAGAGGCCCTTAAGACGAGCGAAGTTTGTACGTTCTGCGTCATCCAAACTAGAGTACCAGGTCCTCCCCTTGTCGCCTAAGCACAGGCCGAAAGCTTGAGCTCGCTGCACAGGGTCAGTAAGACTGTTCGCCTCACATACTTGCTCGAATTGCTCCATGAAGCTGTACGGGTCACTGCTAGGTTCGTATCGAGCTAGTTGTTTCACTACTATGGGGATTCTAGCCTGCCCTTTAGCTCCTTGCGTGACTCGCAATCCTAACAGTAGCGCGATGGCTAGGGTAGTAGCACTTTGCTCCACGGATGTATTGTCCATGAGTCACTTTGCCACCAGTTCACTCAATGTCATGCCAGCCTCTGTTGCCCGTTCCCTCTCTACATTCGGTCCAGACTTGGCTGCCCTAGCTAGGTCTAGTACTCATCTAGCCTCGTACATATCCACGTCCTGCTGCAGCCTTCTAGCCCTCTGCTCATGGTTGTAGGCAATTATGCCTTCCAATGCTCTCTTGATAGCTCTTCTCTCTTCTTCCAAGTTAGCCACCACTTCCTCTACAGGTCTACCTTGGATCTCAGTCTTGGTGAGTAGATCGTAGTCGTGTACCAGTTCCTGGACAGAAGTTGGAAATTCTCCTAAATCTAATTGGTCTTCCCCTTGATCGCCTCTTGATCCCGACATTGTTTCTGCTTCCAGCTCCACGAGGTTGTCGATGAATCCAATCAGCTCCGGTAGCTTCCACTCCTCTATCTTGTTGCTTCTCGTGTCTTTGTGTTTTCTCCAAGTACTACTAGTAGGGCGCTCAGGCACCTGTCTAAGTCTTGGGGTCTCCTCCTACTAGTGGGTTCCTTAATGTTATTAGGTATCCAGATGTGTTCCTTGTTATTTGAAAGCACTGTTGATCCTTACTCACACGTTGTGCTTAGTGCTTTCGTGGTGCTTGGTGCAAAAACAGGCTTTTCTCTTTTCTTGATGTGCAGGTTTAGTGGAACACAAAAGTGAAATGCCGATGCAAAAAGAGTTTAATGCAAACTCCACCTTGTTTCTACCCACGTTCTGAGCCTAATTTGAGTTTTCAACTCGGTTCTCGGCTATTCTATGGTCCTTCTACACCCTAAGTTCGATAAATCTCTGAGGTTCTAATGGCCAAATCGGGTTTTGGGGTTGTTCAGGGTTGCATCCTGGGGTCAGGTCTGTGGTCAGGTCAGCAAAAGATCCTTATCTTTGTGTTTTGGCAAGATGGTCCGATTTTGGGAATCGGACCGGGATGGTTCGACTCTGAGAGTCGGACGGTCCGATTCTGGCAATCGGACCAGTATGGTCCGACTCTAACAATCGGACGGGGGTTGGTCCGATTCTGGACTGGTCCGAGTCGGACAGGGGTGGGTCCAATTTCTTCGATCGGACGAGGTGTCTGATCGGACATGCTGGTCTGAGTGGTTCGATCGAACAGGATGGTCCGATCGGATAGTTGAGTGTCTGATTATAAGGGGCAGTCCGAGTGCCATGTGGCACGTCCGATCGGGCTGGTCCGATTCTGGTAATCGAACCAGACTAGTCCGACTCAGTAGACGGTCCGATTCTGGAAGTCAGGCGGTTTGACTCTAGAACTCGGGTGGTCCGATTCTGGGAATCGGACCACTGTAGGTTGGTCTGACTGCGTCAGCGGCGGGCGCGATTTCGGGGCGTTTGAATCCTCCCTAATGCCCGCTGCACTCAATCATCACAAAACATCCCATAACTGATCAGAGCGCTACTGGAACACACTAGACTCACCTGAAGTAGCACGAATCGATTGCTTCTAGAATCGGGGTTGTGTTTCCTCGTCCTGTGAATCAGAAACTCTCTCTCTCTCTCTCTCTCAAACAAAGCCAACTAAGAAAATGAGGTCTATCCTGGCCACCCAGGCCTCTTAAGGTTCTTTCCCAGCACTGCAACACCTTACAGCCAGTTCCCTGTCCCTGTTTCACCCAGAAGCTTGAATCTGGTCCCCTATTTTCCTGTTTCTAGCAGTAGCCAGAACCTCTGTTTTCTTTGGTTTTACCCTAATCTAACCTCAATCTAGTGTAGCCAATATGAAAAACAAAAATGCAGAATAGTAGTCCTAATCTAATGCTTCCAAAAAACCCAAATACTTACCTGTTCCTCAGATTAAAACCTCCTAAGTCTCCTAGTTATCTCGAGCACTGGTTCAGGCTACAAACCCTACTTCCATGCTCGATCTGATGCGCGGGGCACTCAAAGCTCGATTCCGCAAGTCCTGGCGGCGGAACCAAAATGTGGGAGCTCTTTGAGCTCTACTCCGAGACCTACGGACCACTTATTACTCAAGTGTTTCAAACCAAGCAGCCATGGCTACCTCTCACATAGCCGTCACGCAATGCCTACCTTGCGGGTGTAGTGAGCTTACCTTGATGCTCGATCGAGTACCTTCCTCTCTCTTGCACCCCTACAGCTCCATGATCCTTGAGGCAAGCTCAAGAAACCTCAATCCCTCTCCCATGAGCTTCTTCCTCCATAGCCACGTACAAGACAAGAGAAGAGAGGAGAGGAGGAGAAGATGAAGAGAGAAGATGGGGCGATTTTTCTCCAAGATCCCTCACCCTCACACGATCACTACCTCACTCCCTCACACTCTCTCAATCCCTCTCTCAAGCACAAGCAAGGAGGCAAGAAGGCAAGAAACAAGAGGAGAAGAAGAAGACGCTTTCTGCCACACACGAGAATGAGCTTCTCATTCACTTTTTAGCTTTATATACATGCCCTAATTTCCACCCTAATTCCATGGGCGGTCATCCCCCTTTTTTTACATGGCCGGCCATTAGCCTAGGCCCCTTTTCTCATTGTCCATCTATCCTCCTAGCTTCCTTTCCACCGCCTGTCTGCATTTACAAATTGCAGCGGGTGAGAGCCTGGCACTCTTTTATAAGATTTTAGGGTGCGCCTTTTCCATTTTAAAATGTGCCTTTCCCCTTCGGCATTTGCCTTGGACTTTTAAGGTTGCCCTTGCGCTTTTGGTCTTTTTTCCTCTTCTTTCTTCAATCGGGCTACCTTTTTTCCGCCTTTGCCCTGCGTCTTTTCCGCTTTCTTTTGCTTTCTTCGTGTTGGGGTTAACAAAAACCTTTGTCATGACTATAATTATTAAACCCATGGAATATATCTACTAGAAGAATCCCCAAGTCATAGATCTCTCTATGTAAGTCAATAATTCTTAGCAAGAAATACGATAAACACCACTGGATGAATTTTTTATTCTCATCTGCCTTAAAAATGTCATGGTATTTGTTTGGAGTGGATGGCCAACAACCATATCAAATGGATTGTGGAGTGAGACCAAATACTTTTTCAACACAAGCATCTATTTCTCTCTTTCTCTCATTGGATGTAGCTTGCATAAGAGCACTTATATATTTTTAAAATATATTCAATGCAAAAATATGCATTGAATCATAGACTAAATCCAATTATAAATGGTTGTAGATCAATGAGCTAGAGTTTTCCTAGATGCATTTTGACGTCATGAACCCAATGCAAGTCTCCCTTCATCAATCAGAGTCCATTTGACCCTCTATTTAATCCATGCAAGGTTTGACATTATGAAGCAACTATCCGATCCAGGAGCCAAAAAGTGTGTGAACACAAAGTTTGGAATGATTTTTTTAATGATTATGAGAACTAATGAAGCTTAAGAGGGTTTAAAGCCCAAAATGTGAAATGTGAGGGAGAGGGAGGGGCACCTTTTTTTTGCACCCCCTCAATTCTTGGAAAAATGGGATTTTCTATTTAGGAGAATCATGAGGAATCCTCTTGGGGCTATGATAGACAATTTCTTTGTGTAATATCTCGTGTGACCTCATAAACCCCCCTTTTTAATAATTAAATCATTCAAAATGTAATAAAGCATAAATGCCTTAGTCTAGGGTAAGTATAAAAGGTGGAGGTGTAACATGTGAATCATCTTTTTTTCCATTTAAAAAATGTTACATGTTTGAGGTCTTAACCTCCCACCATCTAAGAGGGTGAATACTCTTGGCCACCATAGCTTAGGGTGCATACCTTGCTCTGCAGCCACTCATCATTTGATTCTCAACCAACATTGGTAATACCATTTTATGCCAAGCCACCTTGGCTATGGCTTCTTGGCATTTTGTGTCTATTTCTTGTATTTTTAGTTTAAAAGCTTACTGTGAAAATTAGCTTCTTTACATTGGTATCAGAGCATGGACTTTGATCCATGGGAAGAGTCATTTTCATGGAGAATTTAGTCATAGTGACATGAACTAGTTAATTGGAGCACCAAGATTTAGTCACAAGGTTGGGTATAGTTCAAACCGTGACTAGTCAAAGTTTTGTGCAATGAGTCAGGACTAATTTTGAAGGCTTCTAGAGGAAGATCTTGAGGAAGATGGAGGTTCTTGGCCGAAATAGCAGGATGTCGTCAAATGGAGGTACATTTTGATGGTTTTTGACTCTAACTAGAGTCCAAACTAGCATTACAAGGATCTCTCAAATCCTAACTATGGCAGATTAATGACAGCAGTGATTTTTTTTAAAAATTTCTTCAAAGATCAAAGGGCTTTTGCTCTAACAAGTATCTTGGAGCTTCTTCAACACTCAAGGGACTGACATTGAAGCATTCTTGGACGTGAAGCTTCAAAATATAGTGGCTATGGAGTCAAAATAGGGCAGCAAGCTTCAAGAATCCAATTCTTGGATTATTTCCTTCAATTTCATGGGGCTTTTGTTGTCTACAACCCCGGGAAGGTTCAATTGAAGGTATTCTTCAAAGATTTGGCTTACATTGAAGAAATTCTTTAAGTTTGAAAGCATTTTTAGACTCTTGAACATGGAAATGTCTGAAAATTCATGGAATCCATGATTCTAATGAGAATTTACAAGCATCAAAGCTCAAAGGATCTTCTCCAACAAGCTGTTGTGGACTTGTATCAAATCATTGACTTCTTTTGATTGCATTCAAGCAATCTTACTGATCGGGAGCTGAAGGTTACATGGGAGCAATCATATTGGACACAAAGCCTTTTTGAAGTTGGTCTTATGATCTAAAATCTTGGTCTATTGATGGTGGCTTATGCTAAAGGTTGATTGGTTAGATTAATCTACTACTTTCCATCAGCATTAAAGAGGTAATTCTATTGCTTTTAGCTTAATCTCTCTTTTTATCCAATTGTTGAACCAATCCTATTATTCATAAGAGAGATTGAGTGTAATAGAATCTCTTAATTCCTATTGAAGGCATGTAGAATTCAACCCAAGACTGATTATGATTGCTTGATGAGTTCTTTTCTACCCATTCAAATGTTGAAGCTCAATTGATTGAATAAATGCTACTTATTGCCTGCTTGACTTGGAGTTTTGGTGGATGATTGAGCATTGATGCTATAGGACTGAAACAATGATGAAAATGGTAAGTGGGAACATTGTAAAAGTAGTGAGTCACTACAAAAGGGTAATGCCCTATCCATAGCCCTTTCAATTCAGTCATTTTCCAATACCCACTTGCATTTCATTAAAGAATTCAAAGGCTTTTTCAGTCAATGCATAGCATCCTTGTTTGATTAGCCATTAGAATGTACTTGCCGTATTGATTCCCACAAGGAAAACTAGATGCTAGGCGAGTCGAGAAGACAAAAGAGAGGTGACCCTCCCTTCCCGATTAAGACCTTGAAGGGGTGCACAACCCGGCTTGAGGTGGAACTTTGCACACCCCTCTTGTCTTGGAGCCCATGCAATTCTCAAATTTAGGTGTAGGTACATTCCCCATTATCAGAGTTTGGCACTAGTACAACATTGATCAGCAATATTCAGGGTTCCATAAGTGGTTGAAGAACCATTGAAAGAGGTGCAGGACATCTCCTATTTTTAGGATACCTACAGGTGTTTGACAGAGTTTTTTACAAACAAAATAGCAGGTATATACCAATCTACAGGTTATTCTTGAGCCCTACAGGTGCCCCATAACCCTCTCCTAGTTGCTATAGTGGTTTACAAGGGTTTTCTTCACTCAGGGTATTTCTACAGGGTCAAACAGGGTACTTACAGGTGGTGGACAAGGTGCAGGAATTTCCTATTCAGACCTGAAGATTCAATTATAGAAAATTATTTCCTGATCCAACTTAGGAACTTGATATCTCCATTTGAAGAGGAGATCCTAAGATTTTATTTAAATAAAAAATTTTGGTGATCCGACATTAGGAGCTCAAGTTATTGTTGATTTTCTGATACTAGGTATGTTAGACAACACCCAGACAACATACAAGGGGACACTGTTTGACATTGTTTCATCCAAAGTGTCCAACCCAAGTCCATATCTTTTGAAATTTGGTATATCCCCATATAATAACCTTCCCATAGAGCTATTAACCATTGGGATTGGTGCTAGAGTCTGAAATAAACAGGGGATTAAGTGACAAACTTGCCTACTACTAAATCACTGTTTCCTAATGGTCAGGAATAAGAAGAAAGATCCTATTACTGAGGCATTGAATGATGGTGTCAGAGATTTCCAAGAGGATCAAAATTATACTACTGAAGCCCATAATGTTGATCAAATAGATGAAGAATTAAGCATTGGGATTGCTTATAGCACACATCAAGGATAACATGAGATACATGAAGAGGATGCAGGGAATGATTATCTCCTACTGTCAAAAGAGTTGGGACATGTCAATGAAGGCCTTTCTAAGGATTTGAAGGCTTTGAATGAAGATCAGGGAGTTTCAAAAGCTGATGTTTAACTGTCGCATCCAAGAAGAAGGACATTTAATGATGTTCTTCAACATGACTCTCAAAGGAAGAGTTGCCATATGGTATCATGGTTTAGAAGCCGGAACCATATTGAATATTGATTCATTTTATGGAGCTTTTCGAAGGGATTTTGCCCCTGAAAGGGGTGGGCAATATTGGTTGCGTGTACTCAACGTGACTCGCCAAGAACCACACGAGGATATTCGTGCTTATGCGAAGAAACTAAAAGAGGTTTTCTGTAAGTTGGACACCTCTATTCCTATCCCCGCAGCTGCCCAATTGCAATATTTTCTTCATGGTTTGGACTTTAATATCCAGTTGCAGTTGAGTAGTGTCCCTTTGGGGGATATAGATACTGCCATTACACGAGGTGGAATCCCGACTACAAGCAGCCTATGCCTCTCGAGGCAATTCGAATATGGGTCTAGCATTGGGAAATAATATGGCGACGACCAATGGCAGTAGTAGCCAAGGGATAGCGATGGCTAATCCTAATGGGAGAGGGAACATGATGCAGAATGTGTCTTTATTACCAGCTCCCCCTAGCATGACGATGCCTACGGGCAGTCAAATGGCTCCAAATGGTGGAGGCCAGGCAGTTAATCCTAATACCATGCCTGTGGTTCAACAACCAGTGCCTAATCGAATTGTTAGGCTGATGGAACGACAGGGTAATGATCAAGGCTACGAGTCGAGCGCTTCCAATGTTCTTGGCGAGGTTAAGGATATGATAAAACATTATACCGACATGATTACGAAGCAGTATCGAAAGATAGCCATTGATGTCAACTTTCTTAAAAAAACAACAAAATTTGATAGAAAGTAGATACCCAGATGAGGGTGCACCTTCGAGGTTTAGCTGCAAATGGTGTGGTGGGCAACATTATCCACGAAATTGCCCAAATGTCAAGTGCGACATCTGTGGAAAATCCGACCATTTAGCAGCCACTTGGAGTAAGATTAGTTCCCTCCAGCGAGGTAGTCGGCAACCAGGGCATCTTAATCATCGTGTGCAAGGAAATGATTCCCAGCGAGAGGATGGGCCTAAGCAAATACTCCAACGACCAAAGATTACAGTGGAGGAGCTGCCTAGTGGTAGTGGGGTTAGTTTGATTAAGGCTGTGCGTGTTAATGACGTTGAAACCTCTAATCTGTGAGCTGTTCTTACAAGAGGTCAAAAGGGTAGAGAGGCCGACAAGGATAAGCCTGTTGACGAAAACCCTAAACAAGGCGACAAAGGAACGCAAGTTCTGGATCCTGCCATGGAAGGAGGACCTCTGAAGCTCGTGGAGAGTAAAGCCGATGTTAAGAAGGATAAGGAACCACCGAGGAAGAAGGCGAAAGTTAAAAAAGAGGCAATAAAGCCGGTTCAGCGACCTAAAGAGCGGATGGTTTGGCGTGAAAAGTGAACTCTACCGAACTATCATGAATTCGATTTGGCGAGCTCTCTTTGCGAAGTCAAACCGGATGTGAACCTTCTACAGCTTATTAAGCTTTCCCCAGGAGTACGCAAGGAATTCAGAAAGATCCTGCATACCGGGTATATCGTAGAACCTTTGGGTATTGCGTGAGTTGGTGATGATTGGTTTGAGCATGCTGAGAAGCATTGCCCAAGGGTTGCAGCCTATGTCGATGGGATATTAGTAGATTATGCCATTGTCGACACGGGATCATCTGTTAACATTATGAGTTCTGAACTGATGGAAAGGTTGGATCTTGCGATCCAGAAATATGCCTCCACAATTCTTAGAATGGCGGATGATAGCTTGAGACTGCCGGAAGGCTCCATTACTAAGGTCCATGTCACTGTTGCAAATGTAGAATGCCTGTTGGATTTTAGGGTGATTCGTTTTGCAGGGCGTCCAAGTTACCAAGTATTACTTGGACGACCTTGGATCTTGCAAGCGGACTGTCAAGTGGATATACCCCGCCGGTCGGCTGATATTCGGTAGAGGTGCTCAGCGTGTGGTGATTGATGCCTATCCTGAGTCCCCGTAGAGTGAGAGAGCTCCTCTATCTTCTACAGAATTGGAGACATTAGAGGATTTATCCGCCAGTGAGACATCATCGAGTGATGAGTCCAAAGAGGGATCCACCACAGAAGACATCTATCAGATCACTTTGAATGAGCCGATAGAGGCCCAAGATTGTATAAGACATGCAGATGTTATCGAGCTAGACCTTGGCACACCAAATGATTCGTGGCCAATTAAATTAGGTTTTATGCTCACATCAGCAGAAAGGGAGGACTATGTGTCCCTAATTCAAGAATTCCGCGATATCTTTGCCTGGAGTTATGATGAGCTGAGAGGCATTCCTCCCAGCCTGGCTGTTCATACTATTCCTGTAAAAAAGGGCAGTCATCCTGTGCGTCAGAAAGTAAGGCGTATGCCTTTTGAACTGAGGGACGGGCTGTTTGAAGAGTTACAGAAGCTTAGAAAAGCGGATTTGATCTTTCCTATGCAACACACGGAATGGTGTTCACCAGTGGTTATCAGGAAGAAGAAAAATAATCAAATCCGATTATGTGTGGATTTTAGAGAGCTGAATAAGCAAACGGTTAAGGATTACTACCCGTTGCCATTCATTGACCAGATTTTGGATCAATTAGCGGGTAGGGAGATATATTCGTTTATGGATTGCTTTGCAGGATATAACCAGATGGCAATTGCAGAAGAGGACAAGTTGAAAACAACTTTTATTATTGTCTTTGGTACTTTTGCATACCATGTGATGGCCTTTGGTTTATGCAATGCGCTTGGTTCGTGGCAACGAAGAGCAAATAAGACATTCGGTGACATATCCCCTGAAGAGTTGAAGGTGTTTATTGATGACTTAGGGGCCGCCACCGTGAGAGAAAGGCAGTTGATTATTTTGCGAAAATGTTTTGAGCGGTGTAGGAAATTTTGCATCGCTCTTAACCCACGGAAGTGCGTTTTTGGCGTACCTTATGGGCTCTTGCTGGGCCATGTGGTCAGTTCAGTAGGAATTGCGACAGATCCCGAGAAGGTCAAAGTCATAGTTGCCATGGGTCCACCACGCACTCCGAAAGAAGTTCATAGCTTCCTGTCTTCGGTTGGTTATTATCGTAGATTCATAAACGCCTTGGCAGAAAGAACGTTGCCGCTTACAAATCTATTATCCTTTAGCTGTTTGTTTGTATGGGGTGACCCCTGTAAGGTAGCTTTCGAGGATGTGAAGCAGGAGCTAGTAAAAGCTCCCATTTTAAAAGCACCTAAAAGAGGTGAGGTATTTTATATATTTTCAGTAGCCACCATGCATAGTATCAGCTGTTTAGCCCAAATTTGGGAGGAAAAGTGGTATCATCGGATAGCTTTTGCTAGTCGGAAATTGGGCATCTCAAAGATCAATTATACCTACATGGAGAAGTTGTGTCTTGCGATGGTCTTTGGGACCAAGAAATTCAGGCATTATATTCTCTATGAGAAAGTTGTGCTTTATACGAAGGCAGAGGGGCTTCGATTATTGATGAATAAGCTGCAGCCGCCTGATCATTTAGCGAAGTGGTTAATCACTTTGCAGGAGTTTGATTATGAGATTAGGAGTAAGCCACCAAGGTTACAGGGTATCGTGGAATGTCTTGTGGACTTTGGGGAGCCGAAAGAATCTGTGGTTGAAGGTAGTGACATGGAGTCGTTATTTAAGATAGATACGGCATCTATTCCCTCCTGGTACGCTGCAATAACACATTATTTATCGACAGGAGAGGCTAGATCTGAACTATCTAAAGCTAAGAGAAGGAAAATTAAGCAGCAGGCATTAAAGTTTGCTTTGATTACAGGTACATTATATCGGCAAGGGGTTGATGACATCTATCGCCGATGTGTTATGCTTGACGAGGTGCCATTCATTTTGGAAGAGTGCCATGATTCTGCTTGCGGAGGTCATTTTGCTGGATGGCTTACAGCACAAAAGGATTTAAGAGCAGGTTACTGGTGGCTTGCCATTTTTTAGGATGCGTTCGCGTATGTTAAGAGATGCGATATTTGTCAACGACATGATGGTCGAGAGAATAGGAAAAGACCACTCACCCCTATTATGGAGATACTTCCATTTGAGAAGTGGGGAATAGACTTTGTGGGTCCTATTACTCCATCGTCGACTGCGCAAAAGAGGTATATTATTGTAGCAACTGACTACTTCACAAAGTGGTCAGAAGCACCTGCGACAAGGAAAGATGATGCTAAAGAAACTGCTAGTTTCCTTTTAGAGCAGATAATATGCCGTTTTGGTCCACCGAAAGAATTAGTGTCGGATCGTGGAACCCATTTCCTGAATAAGGTGATCAAAAGCTTGACTGAGGCTTGGCAAATCAAGCATAATAAAACAACCCCTTATAATCCGCAGGCAAATGGGCAGGTTGAAAGTACCAACAAGCAGCTTGTGGGTATCCTATCGAAAGTCGTATCTGAAAAGAAATGCGACTGGGATAAGAAGCTATATGTGGCAGTATGGGCATATAATACCACATTCAAGCGAGCCACTGGCCACACGCTATTCAAACTAGTTTATGGTGAAGAGTGTGTTTTACCCTTAGAAATTGAGTTGCCGACCATTAGATTCGCAATAAACCATTCTTTGGGTAATGAGGACGCCCTATTAGAGCGATTTACGACTTTAGCGCACCTCGATGAAATTAAGCTGCAAAGCCTGTTACATCAAGAGGCGGCTAAACGTTGCATGAAACAGTTGCATGACCTAAAAGCGAAGAAGTATAGCTTTAAGAAAGGACAACTGGTTTTGTATTACGATGCGCGTAGGGAGCTGTTCCCAGGAAAATTAGAACCTAAATGGGTTGGCCCCTACAAAATCGTCAGGTTAGGGATGAATAAGTCTACAGCCCTATTAGCTGATCTACAAGGAGTAGAGTTTAAGAATAAGGTTAATCTTAATAAGATTAAACCTTATTACTTCTAAGTATGCTAATACAAGGAAAATACATTGCAGGTCCATGCTAGGAATGATTTGAGACCTGCGAAAAAGAGCTTAAAAGTTGGTTGATGGGTCGGTTAATCCCTTATTTGGAGCACCCATATTTGGAGCAAAGATACCATTAGGGAAAACTCATCTGGTGGAGCAAAGGATATAAAGTGATTGAGCAAGAAGATGGAACCTTTGTGTGGGAGATTAAAGTCTTTTGCCATCACTGTTTACGATTGTTGACGAGTATCCCTGTTGAGTTCAATGAAGAAGGTGGGATGGAGCCGTCAGTTCATCCTCTCAATATGCTAAACTTTGATTACCATAATTACGAATAGAGGAGTTCGCGATGGCCGGCTGTGTAAACCCATTGTGGACGTATACACTATATTTTGATGGAGCGTCCAGGGGCCCTAATAAAAAAGGGAGTATTGGAGTAGTAATCCGAGACCCCTGACACAGAGTTGCGATGAAGTTAGCTGCTTATCTCGGGGTAGGATTCACTAACAATATGGCGGAGTATAAAGCCTTGATTATGGGACTGCATATTGCCAAGCAAGGTGGTATTCGTCGATTGTTAGTAAAAGGGGATTCCTAGTTGATCCTGAATCAGCTAAATGGGACATACACAGTGCGGAATCCCATTCTTTGTATGTATCATTGGACTGCTATGACCCTACTTGAGGGGTTTGAGAGAGTGTCTTTTTAGCTGATTCCACGTTACTGGAATCAGTTTGCAGATTCATTAGCAAATCTTGCTTATGAGGAAGACCTCTTCTTTAATTGTGGTCCTAGCCTAGATATTGTTATCAATGATGAAACAGGACCCGGTCGCTTGTGGGGAATGTTATCAGAACATGCAATATATGGCAGACGATGGTTGATATGGGTGATGCAAAGAGTAGCCGAGACCAATCTACCGTTGTTATCTGGGACCCATAGGTTGATTAGACATGTTATGTTTACACCTCTTGCTATTTATGCAGGAGGGATGGATCATAACCTTATGCATTTAGTTTAGGGCTGCGAGCCTATTTTTCCTCCTTGGAAAGGAGTCTATTATTGTATATCTGTGCTCTTCCAGGGAGGGATGTGTAGGTGCTATTCTATTTGATCTCGTTAGGCCAAGAGGGCCAGTGTTGCGAGGTTTTGAATGTTCTATTTCGTTAGGCCAAGAGGGCCGATTCAGTTTTGTAGTGAAGTGTTTTATTTCATTAGGCCAAGAGGGCCAGTTGTCTGTTTAGTATAGGTGCGGTTAATGGTTTCTTATTTGAGTTTTGTGCTAGACAGGTTTTGAAGAAGAGCTTGGAAGGAGCCTTTTGTTGCGCGGAAGCTTCTTATGGCCCTATCCGGGTGATATATTTCCTTTATGAGTACTGTGGTTGTTATGTTATATGTGGTTGAGTACTTGTTAAGGGGTTTTTTGTTTCTTGTTGGGGACCGGCATCCAAGGCATGAAGTCCCAGGATTAGGTTCAATATGTTTGAGGCATGTCTGAGTAGTCCTTGCCTCCTGTAAAGACATTGTTAAGCATTGAAAGACCTGTTTTAGATGGAAGTCCTAGTGACCCTATTCTGCTAGCCTGCTAGGTAGCCGTTCTAGGAGTTCCTGTTAGTTGTGAGGCAGTTAGAGAAGCCTATTAGAAGGAATATAATGATGCTAAAGGGAAATAAAACCATGAATATCTTTGAGAAAATAAATAAACACAAAGGTGTGTAAAAAGGGGTTCTAACCCCTCTAAAAATAGAGAAGTAAAGAAATGAAAATTTATACGCAGTTGATCATCGCCTAGCGAAGGCCTGGTAGGTTCCTGGGGATGAGTCCGACCCGAGGTCGATGCCTTGTCTTCCTAGGGGTGG
Organism: Lygodium microphyllum; assembly: GCF_053477565.2. Classification (NCBI taxonomy): domain Eukaryota; kingdom Viridiplantae; phylum Streptophyta; class Polypodiopsida; order Schizaeales; family Lygodiaceae; genus Lygodium; species Lygodium microphyllum. The sequence continues at coordinate 11,350,492 of NC_141141.1, read as the reverse complement.
CACCTTGCTAGAAAAGAAAATAAGAAAGGTTGGAGTGAAAATAAAAGTGAGCGTCAGAAAAGGATTAAGTATCGGCTTGCGAGGGCTTGGTAGGTTCTGGGGTACCGAGACAGGTCCTGAGGCCGATGCCCTGTTCTCCTTGGGACACTACGCTTAGCTCCCTCCTTTTTACATGCCCGAGTATGGAAAACATAAAAACCCTAAAAGAAGAAATGTGTTATAAGAAAATACTTCTTGATCAGGCTATAGGAGTCCTCGCCTAGTAGGAGTTCCTAGTTGTGTTGTCCTTAGTTAGGTAGGTAGTTCAGACCCCCACTTAGGGCAACCTCTTTGATAGGTTTTTTTTGTTTGGCCGTGTTGGAGCGGTTGGTTAGTGACTAACTTCGGATCTTCTATCAGATGATGCTAGGCCTACTCCTTGTGGAAGTCATGCCTTGGTTCTATCAGAGGGTAGGGAGAGCGTTGTGCTGTGTTTAGTATATATCTACTTTGTATCAGCTTGATGCTTCCTTTGGTTGTTTTTGTGCAGATCTGGTGTGGGTTCCACGGGCTGAGTCGCCCTATCCCGTGGTCACCAATGAGAAAGGAATTTTGGTGCCGAGAAGTGCTTAAAAATAGCTAAAAATGATGAATATCAAGGGAAAAATATTTAACGTCGAAGGCGGCAGCTCGATCTAGGACGATTTTAAGCGCCAAAGTGCTTTAAAGGCGCCCGAGCGACACTTATTGATTTTTCATAATTTTTCAGATTGTCGTACGGGTTGACAAGATTTACTCGCCAATGCGGGATGCCGAGCCGGACACCCAGGATTTTTCAGAGCTCAATTCGGAGTCCGGACGGGGAAATGGCCAAGAAATGGTCAAGATTTGAAAGGGTGGCCACAACATGGACCAAAGGGGGGGTGCCCTTTGGGGAAATTTTAACCCCCCAACCAAAAGGCATGCAAAAAATCATGAGGAGAGAGGAGAAGAAGGTGGCAACAGAGGGCGCCAAAAATCATGCCATGGATGATGGGATGCTTCCTCCAGCCTCTGCAAACAATCCACATCACTGATCATTGCCCTTGCTTCCCTCTTGGATGCCAATCATATCGCCGCCTCTCGCCCGAGAAATGGTGGTCTCTGTGAAGAATTCTAATTTCAGTCTTTCTCTCTCCTCCCTCTCTCTCCCCTAAAGGCAGATTCATGTGGTGAAGAAGAAGAAGAAGAATGGATGACGGATGCTTGTCCGATGAAGACCGGATTGCTCCGTGGTGCAAGAGGAAGGAAGATTGCTGATTGTGGACTATCATGAGCATTAATGGTGGCTGGAAATCAGTCCCGAGATATGGCAAATAAAAACCCGCAACCTGCAAAGAACGGTAATCTCATTTTTACAAAGGAATTTGATGTTTTATGCAATTTGCTTCATGAATACTTGTTCCCATGGGATGGTTATGCATTATAATGTTGTTTGCAATGTCTTCCAACTGTTTGAAATCAGAAAATCAGAAAATCATAAGTGTTGTGGATGAAATTAATAGTGTAAAACCCGTAAAACACACGAAATATGGGGAAATTGGGTGTTTTTGATATATAAATGGAAAATATGATAAGACACACCAACTAAATTTGTGTTTTTTCTGCAAATGAACCTAAGGGCCACAGCCCACAACTCATTTTGTATTTTCAGTCATTTAATATTGCAAAAAATACAAGAAAAATAGGAAAAAATGAGGAAAAATAAGGAAAAAATGGATTTTGAGTGCCAAAAATTAAGGAAAAATAAGGACCATGTTTGTGGATATATGGGGGGTTTGAAGTATGAGGTTTAGCCTCAGTTCAGCCCTATCTTTATGTTCTAGTGAGTTTTTATGGCTTTTATACAATAAAAATGTGGAAAATGAACCCTAAACCTATGCACCATGCACAACCTAAACGGGTGAGGGGGTAGAGTGTATAAAAGGTGTTTCAATGCTGAATGAAATGATGAAAAGCTTGCTGGTTTTTTATGCATACCATTTAGGTTGGTCAATAATTAAAAATTAAGAACCTAGTAGCACGAGGGTTTCTCGGTGCTAGGTTCATGCAACGTTGTATATGAGTAATAGTCAAAATCATTGAAAGAAATGTTTTCCACATGTGCACCAATGCTGATTTTCTTAATTGTTTGAGCACGTGGACATTCACAATTTGCATGAAGCATAAAATGATAAAAAGTATCAGACAATACCTCCTGGATGCATGGCAATTGCTTTCTGGAAGATCATGACCAACGTTGAGTGAGACAGGTTGTCCAAGTTGTAGGCTAGGCGTTGGGTCTAAGGGGAAAGGAAAGTGAGGAAGCATGGTATATCTCCTGGAAAAACGCGAATCATAAAAGAGAGAAGTTTGTGTTCGTATGTGTTATATATGTTTAGCGACGCATCGAGAGGCCAATCCCCAAGGTGTAGGAGAGTCGCAGTGAGGTAGCGACAGTCAGCCCCGTTGGAGGACCTCCTATGTTTGTACTTCATGCTATTTGGCAATGTGCTGGGACTCCCTCTGAGGAGTGTTAATTGGGTTAGAGTTGGACTATGAGACATGATACAAATGCAAGATGTTTAGGAAGATGATGTATGTGTCATCCACGCTCCTGGCCGTGAGGCCATGGGGTTGTTGAGCGCATGATAGAGGTCCGGCTAGTGCATGAGCCAGTGCCGGCCCGTTTTAGGTCCCATCACTTATGCAGCAGCCTGTTTTGGACAGTTTACAGCAGTATATTAAAAAATTCATACTTATACTTCATGGACATATGAGATCTTCTTCAGCTTGGAGTTCCATTACAGCATGGATTCAACATTTACAAAGCTATCCTTGTAATCTTTCTTTGTAAATTGTCCCAATTCCAGATTTGAGGACAAAGCTCTTTTAGGTCGGGATGGCTTGTAATAAAGCATAAATGCCTTAGTTTAGGGTAAGTATAAAAGGTGGAGGTGTAACATATGAATCATATTTTTTGCCATTTTACAAATATTATATGTTTGAGGTCTCAACCTCCCACCATTAAAGAGGGTGAATACACTTGGCCATCATAGCTTGGGTGCATACCTTGCTGTAGCCACTCATCATTTGATTCTCAACCAACATTGGTAATACCATTTCATGCCAAGCCACCTTGGCTATGGCTTCTTGGCATTTTGTGTTTATTTCTTGTATTTTCAATTAAAAAGCTTGCTGTGGAAATTATCTTCTTTACACAAAAAAATTTTACGCACTCCCTATCGATGTCATCAGTTTTGGCGGAGGGAGGGGGAGTTGAACTCATAGTCAACGTAGGTGAGGGAAAAGGAGACAACGTGGTGGGCAGTATAGCTATCGAAGATCACGAGGATGATGATGACAATGATTTTGATGGGGGAGGGGCACACATGTGCCACCTCCAAACCCCCCCTCCTTTCCTTCCCTTAACAAGCCACATGGCGGTAGGAAAACTGGGGGTCTTGTAATATTTCCACTAAAATATATATATATTATTAAACTTGACTCCCCGCACGCCACATAAAACCTGTGCAAAGTTATATCCCGCATCGTAATTACCAGCAACTTAATCCGTACCCCGCACGCGCAAAGATGAGGCCTCCACATTGTGAAATCGAGCCCGGGGGTTCAAGACTGCATAACCGCGGGGAAACACCCTTTTTGAAGGGGGCAAAATGGATAATGATGAAAATAAAGCAAATTTTTTTACTAATTCCCCCAGCTGATGCATGTCTGGAGGGAAGGGAATGGGAGAAGGAGGTGATGTGGTGAAGTTGGTGTATGGGGGGAGAGCCATGCACCAGCCATGTGGTGGCTTCCCTCTCCCCCCCCCTTAAGCTCTATATAAATCCCCCTTAGCCTTGGGGGGAGGAGAGAGAGAGCCGTCATGCTGCAGATTGCATGTATTGTTGAGCAGACAATGAAAAAGGCTGTCTGGTGTATTGTTATGCACTACAGGTTGAGGGTTGCAGAAGATTTGCTTGCTGTTTGGTATTAGTTTTGTGATAATGGTAGAAAATAGTGGAAGCCCCATCATTGAGAAGCTCGAAAAGAACAACTATCCTTCATAGAAGTTTCGTGTCACAAACTTCCTTATTGGAAAAGGCCTCTACGAGTTTATTTCAGGTGAAGAAAAGGAGCCGGAGGTGAGTGATCCTCCAACTGCAGAAGAGACAAAGGCACCGAAGGAATGGAATGCAAAAGACAAGAAGGTCATGTATTGGCTGTCTGCAGTAATTGACAATAATATGCTGGGACATATTATAATCTGAAAAAAGTGGTGAACAAGTCCAAGCTTTCTACTCCAGTTCAGGAAGGGGACGTGGCAGGTTCTCTTCAAGAGGCCGTGGTATAGGATGTAGTAGTGACAACCAACAAAACAGATTGAATTAGCAATTTAGCGATATGCAGGTTTCAGGAGGTCGTGGTAACTTTAGAGGTAGGGGGAGCTTTAGAGGAAGAGGTGGATGGCAGAACAGAGGCTCTAACAACTCTGGTATTGCGTGTCACTATTGTGGCAAAACAAGTCATATTGCAGCCCAATGTTATGCTAAGAACAATGATATCCGCAGTGGTAAGTTGCAGCAAGGAAACTATGCATCGTCTTCACGACAAAATGAAGACAAAAATGAACGTCTGTTTGTTATGCAGCATATGCTGAATGCTGTTACAAGAAAGGGAACACATGATGATGTTTGGTATGTTGATTCAGGTGCATCCAATCATATGATCAGCCATGCAGAATGGTTTGGAGAGGTGCAGGATTTGCAAAATGTAGGTTATGTGCAGACGGGTGATGATTCATGCCACCCAATTTCACACATTGGAAAAGTTCCCTTGTCCTTGCATGATGGTAAGACAAAGAGTCTTTCAGATGTATTACATGTGCCATCTATTACAAAGAACTTGGTGTCAGTCGGTCAAATGGTAGAGCAAGGGTTGCAAGTGAGATTTAATGCAAAGGGCTACTTTGTAGAAGACTTCAATGACAAGTGCAGGTTAGTTGCAAAGGGAAGTAGAGTTGGACGTATGTTTACTCTGGATACTGGAATTCCTACTATGAATGCTGCTATGTATGCTAAAGGAAAAGGTGTTGTTGCAGATATTGAAATTTGGCACAAACGCATTGGACATGCAAATGTACAAAGGTTGAAATTAATGCAGTCCAAAGGGTTGGTTTGCCTACATTTAGAGTTGTTGAATTTCATAAGGTATGCGAAGCATGTCAGTTTGGTAAGCAGGCAAGACAATCCTTTTCACATGACAGAGATGTAAGCAGAAATATCCTTGATGTTGTGCATACAGACATTTGGGGGCCTACACAAAATGTATCTCTTGGAGGCAGTTCATACTTTGTCACATTCATTGATGATTGTTCTAGAAAGTTGTGGGTATATTTTATGAAGGAAAAGAGTGAAGCATTTGAGCACTTTAGAACTTTCAAGGCTGCAGTTGAAAGAGAAACATGCTTGAAAGTAAAGTGCTTGAGGTCAGATGGAGGGGGAGAGTACCTCTCAAATGAGTTCAATGATTTTTTGAGGTCTCATGGGATAAAAAGACAGTTCACATGTAGGTATACCCCACAGCAAAATGGGGTTGCAGAAAGGAAAAACAGGCATATTGCAGAAGTTGCACGTGCCTTGATGGCTGAAAAGAATATGCCTAAGCATTTTTGGTCTAAGGTTGTTCATACTGTTATTTATATTATGAATAGAACTCCCACAGCTGCAGTTCATGGTATGACCCCCGAAGAATGTTTTACAGGTAAGAAGCCTGATGTCTCACCCTTGAAAGTGTTTGGCTGCATTGCGTATGTTCATGTGCCAGATGAGTTGCGGAAGAAACTAGATCCAAAGGCTGAAAAGCGTGTCTTTATTGGATACTCTTTAGAGCAGAAAGGGTATCATTGTTATAACCTTGTCACATGTAAGTTCAGAGTGAGCAGGGATGTCATCTTTGATGAAATGAGCAGTTGGTATGCATCTAGTGGTGATGCATTGGATGATGATGATGATCATGACACTCATATGCAAGCTGAAAAGCAAGAATCACGGACTCTTAGTGGACCAGAAACATCATCTGGTAGTCCTTGGTCTGGGAGACTAAGGAGTACCTCTACATCTTCAGGTGCATCTAGTAGCACTATAGGTAAAGACAAAGGAAATAATAAAGTGTCAGATGGCATTGATGCAGTTCTTGATGGAGACTCCAGTGGCTCAGAGAGCTTAGATGATGAGCTTGGTATTCCTTCTGTCAAGACACCAGGTGTACAGAGAACTCATAATAATGTAAAGGCTCCATTGAGTGATCCGGTGGTGCGCAGATCTAGCAGGGTCAGATACCCTATTAAAAGATTTGGTTTTGAAGGTTATGCAGCTCTCATTATGCTTATATGATGAAACTAGTTGAGGATGTTGAGCCCACTTGTTTTGAGGATGCTGTTGGTCATACTCATTAGGATGCAGCAATGGATGAGGAGATGGCTGCATTAGAGGCCAATAGGACTTGGAATCTAGTATCATTACCAAAGGGAAAGAAAGCTATTGGATGTAAGTGGGTTTATAAGATTAAGCACAATGCAGATGGTTCTATTAGTAGGTACAAAGCTAGGCTGGTTGCAAAAGGCTATGCCCAGACATATGGCATAGATTATGAAGAAACCTTCAGTCCAATTGCTAGGATGGCAACTGTCAGATGTGTGATTGCTTTGGCAGCAGCCAAAGGTTGGAGGTTGCAGTAAATGGATGTGAAGAATGCCTTCTTGCATGGTGATTTGCAAGAAGAAGTGTATATGGATCAACCATTAGGTTATGAAGATTTAGAGCATCCCACGTATGTGTGTAGGTTGAAAAAGGCGCTCTATGGGCTCAAGCAAGCACCTAGAGCATGGTCTGACAAGATCAGAGAGTATCTTGTCAATATTGGCTTTTATGTTTTTAATGTTGATCACTCACTTTATGTGAGAAAGGGAGATGCAGGTTTGGTCATCATAGTTATCTATGTGGATGACTTGATTATTACAGGTGATAGTGATAGTGGGATTGCTGAAGTCAAGGATTTTTTGAAGAAGAAGTTTGAGATGAAGTATTTAGGTGAGCTAAGATACTTCCTTGGCATTGAGGTGATCAGATGTGATGATGGTATATGGCTGTCCCAAAGACAGTATGGCTTGGATATGTTGTCCAAGTATGGTATGACAACATGCAAACCACTTTCAATCCCATTAACACCATATTAAGGAATATGGGAATTTTCCATAAGTTTGGGACACGTGGTCAAATCTTTGGATTTGTCGTAACTTGAACACTATAACTCCAAATCGAGTGCTCTATAGCTCAATAGATTCCATTTTTCAAGCACTTTCCAATGATAGGTCATATCATATGGTTTTGAGAAACGTATGGGCATGTTATCCGGGTGCCACCTTTTTAGTATTCAAAAAATAGGAATTGGGAGATTCCCAAACTCACTAATATTGTGTTCATTGGAGCAGAATGTAAAGTTGAGTGCTGATGTTGGGGATGAGATAGAAGACCCTACTATGTTCACGAGGATAGTGGGGAGTTTGATCTACATGACCATTACAAGGCCAGACTTGAGCTACGCTATTGGTCTTGTGAGTCAGTTTATGCAAGTACCTAGAAAGCCACATTTGGATGCAGTCAGACGCATATTGAGATATGTGAAGTCCACATTACATTATGGACTTTTCTATGAGGCAGGTATAGATATACAGGTGTTTGGATAGACAGATGTAGATTGGGCTGGTAGTATGTCTAATAGAAGATCTACCAGCAGATACATGTTCTCTCTTGGTAGTGCAACAGTTGCTTGGAGCAGCAAAAAGCAATCTACAATTGCCTTGTCAAGTACAGAGGCTGAGTATAGAGGTGTTGTTGTTGCAACATGTGAGGTAGTATGGCTACAAAAGTTAATGGCTGATTTGGATGTGCAGGTGGAAGGTCCAGTTGTCATTTATTGTGACAACATGAGCAGTATACAGTTGGCTAGGGACCCTGTGTTCCATGCCATGACAAAACATATTGAGGTACACTATCACTTTGTGAGAGAGAAGGTACTAGTAGGTGAGATTGACTTGGAGTATGTTAGCACACAGGATCAGATAGCTGACATCTTCACGAAGGCATTGGGTACAGAGAAGCTTCAAAAGTTTCAAAGCTTACTTGGAGTTGCAGAGATGCAGTTGAGTTTGAGGGGGAGTGTTGAAATGATAAGCTCAACACATGTGGACATTGATGATGGACCGCCTGGTTAGATGGGTCCACACATCTACACTTAGCATGTCAATGGTCATTATGACTCTCACATGGACACTGACTCATTACTTATTATATTCAGGTTGTTACACCTATTTACAACAACTGGCATAGTTATAGTCGACTAGTGTAGTCGGTTATGCATTGTTTGACTTAGTAGGCCACTTTCCTTTATGTTGTATCTTATCTATACTTTGTGTACATTGTAAAGTGTGTGGAAGAAGAAGAAGAAATCAGCAAGAAAACGTTTTGGCCTCCATCTCTCTTCTTGTATCTTGAGTGAGCTTCTCCTTGTGCATTCTGTGTGTGTTCGGCGCAGCATCTTGAGCAAGTCCCCCCACCACGCGATTCTTGACAAGAATAACTACCCTTCATGGAAGTTCCATGTGACAATCTTCTTTATTGGAAAGGGCCTTTATGAGTTTGTTTCAAGTGAAGAAAAGGAGCTAGAGCTGGGTATCCCTCCCTGCAGATGAATTTAAAGCATGGAAAGAATGGAATGAAAAAGACAAAAAGGTGATGTACTGGCTATCTGTAGTCATTGATAATACAATGTTGGGACATATCAGGAATGAATAAACTTCACATGCAGCTTGGACAATATTTGAGAACATCTTTTCAATAAATATAAAGGCATAGAAGATTCAACTCAAGCAAGAGTTGAATACCTTGAAGAAAGAAAAAATGTCTGTCAATGAGTATGTTTTGAAGGTGAGAAGCATTGCATATGCTTTAGCACAACAATTGATGCAATGCTTGATGATGATGATGATTTGGTTTCATCCACTTTGAGTGGCCTTAATAATGAGAAGGCATGGAAATCATTTGTTACTTCAGTATACGTACGGAAGCTATTTCTAGATTTTGATGAGCTGATCTCTCTCATGATTACCGAAGAGATTAATATGCAGGGTGACTCATCTGAAAAAAATGGTGAACAGGTCCAACCATTTTACTCAAGTTCAGGAAGAGGACATGGTAGATCCTCTTCGAGAGGCCATCGTATGGGACGTGCTAGCAATCACTAGTAAAACAGATTTAATCAGCAATTTGGTGAAATGCAGGTTTCAGGAGGCCGAGGAAACTTTAGAGGCAAGGGGAGCTCTAGAGGAAGACGTGGATGGCAAAACATATATTCTAGAAATTCTGCTATTATTTGCCATTATTGTGGCAAGACAGGTCATATTGCAGCCCATTGTTATGCTAAGAAGGATGATATTTGCAGTGGTAAATTATAGCAAGGAAACTATGCATCACCTTCACAGCAGAATGAAGACAAAAATGAATGTTTGTTTGTTATGCAGCATATGATGAATGCAGTTACAGGAAAGGGGACACATGATGATGTATGGTATGTCAAATTCAGGTGCATCTAATCATATAACCAGTCATGTTGAATGGTTTGGAGAGATTCAGGACTTACAAAATTCGGGTTATGTTCTGATGGGTGATGATTCATGCCACCCAATTTCACACATTGGAAAGGTTCCCTTGTCCTTGTATGATGGCCAGACAAAGAGTTTGATAGATGTATTACATGTGCCATCAATAACAAAGAATCTAGTGTCTGTTGGCCAAACGGTAGAGAAAGGGTTGCAGGTTCAATTCAATCCAAAAGGTTGTTTCGTAGAAGACTTTAATGATAAGTGCAGGTTAGTTGCAAAAGGAAGTAGAGTTGGCTGCATGTTCACTTTAGATGCTGAAATTCCTGCAATGGATGCTACTATGTATGCTAAAGGAAAAGGAGTGGTTGCAGACTTTGAAATATGGCATAAACATATTGGATATGCAAATGTGCAAAGGCTGAAATTAATGTAGTCTAGAGGATTGGTTACAGGGTTGCCTTCTTTTAGAGTTGTAGAATTTTGTAAAGTCTGTGAAGCATGCCAGTTTGGCAAGCAGGCGAGATAACCCTTCTCGCATGAGAGAGAAGTGAGAAGAAATATAGTTGACGTAGTGGATACAAATTTTTGGGAGCTTACACAGAATGTATCTCTTGGTGGCATCAAATACTTTGTCACATTTATTGATGACTATTCAAGGAAGCTATGGGTATATTTGATGAAGGAAAAGAGTGATATATTTGAGCACTTCAAATCTTTCAAGGTAGCTGTTGAAACAGAAAGAGGCTTGAAAGTGAATTGTTTGAGATCAGATGGAGGGGAAGAGTACCTCTCTAATGAGTTTAGTAGCTTCTTGAGGACTCATGGGATAAAGAGGCAATTTACTTGTAGGTATACCCCACAGAAAAAACAAAAAAATGGGGTTAAAGAAAGAAAAAATAGGCATATTGCAGAAGTTGCACTGACATCATTAATGGCTGAAAAGAATATGCCAAAACATTTTTGGTCTGAAGCTGTCAATACTACTATCTATATTATGAATAGAACCCCCACAACTGCAGTTCATGGGATGACTCTCGAGAATGCTTTACTAGCAAGAAGCCCGATGTATCGCACTTAAAGGTATTTGGTTGCATTGCATATGTTCATGTGCCAGATGAGCTACGGAAGAAGCTTAATCCAAAGGCTTAAAAGTGTATTTTTATTGGATACTCTTTAGAGCAAAAAGGGTATCGTTGTTATAAACCCTATCACAAGTGAGTTCAGAGCGAGCAGGGACACTATTTTTAATGAGATGAGCAGTTTGGTATGCACCTGCTGGTGATGTATTAGATGATGATAATGATCATGATAGCTATGTGCAAAAAGAAAAGCAAGAATTACAGAGTCTTAGTGGACTAGAAACATCATCTGGTACTACACCTACAGTGAGCCCTTGGTTTGGGAGACTAAGGAGTAGCCCCACATTTTCAGGTGTATATATAAGTGTTGCAGGCAAAGACAAAGGAAAGAAGAAAGTGCTATATGGTAATGATGCATCTATTAGTCATTTGACATTTGATGGAGATTCTAGTGGTTCAGAGAGTTTGGATGATGAGGTTGGTATTCCTTCAGTTAGAACACCAGGTGTACAGAGAGCTCATAGTAATTTAAAGGCTCCATTGAGTGAACTAGTGGTACGTAGGTCTAGCAGGGTCAGATACCCTATTAAAAGATTTGTCTTTGAAGGTTATGCAGCTCACCATTATGCTTATATGGTGAAACTAGTTGAGAATATTGAGCCCACTTGTTTTGAAGATGATGTTGGTCATGCTCATTGGGATGCATCAATGGATGAGGAGATGGCTGCATTAGAAGCCAATAAAACTTGGGATTTGGTACCCTTGCCTAAGGGTAAGAAAGCTATTAGTACACACATAGCCATGTGAACCTGCAACCATCTCATCAAACCATTCTTCATGGGGTGTCATATGATTTGAAGCCCCTGAATCAATGTACCATCTCTCATCTATGTTCTGCCTAGGTGCATTCTTAGACAAATGCTGCATGGCAAACAACCTGTCACCCTAATCATAAGGAACTCCGCTAGATGAAGCATAATTTCCATGCTGTCTACCCTTGGCTTTCATGTTAGCCTGCTTCTTATGACAATCTTTGGCTATATGCCCATATCTACCACAATAACAACAGTCCTTGTCCATGTTGGAATGATTATTTGACTGCCATGAACCAAATCCACCACGTCTACCATGGGGTGATCTCCCCCTTCCTCTAAAGCCACCAGATCCACACTAGCCCTATGTATTTGTGCCATGCCAGGCATTCTGTTGATGCAGTCCATAAGTGTTTCGAGTGTCTCCTCGACCTCGAAAAGAGCCACGGTCTCTGTTGCCTCTACCACGCTGGCTAGAGTAACGAGCAATGTCTCTGCTTTGAGATGTACTAGAACCTGTATTAAGCCCAAGCTTAACTTCCTCATGTAGCAGCAGCAAAGAAATCTGATCATCCCAATCAGGGGATTCAGCTCTCACAGAAATAGACGTATCAAATGCTTTATAATCTCATTCAATGTCACTACAATCATATCATCCCCAAACACTGAAGACCTAATGGTAGCAAGTTGATCCGCTATGTTCTTGATCTCTGTAGTGTAGACCTGAATGCTTCTGCCATTCCTAGACATGTTATTGAATTGTTGCTTTAGCTTAATCTTTCTTGCATGTATTACATTTCCATAATTCTTCATGAGTATGTCCCATGCATCCTTTGGGGAGCTGCATCCAATAATCTGTATAACCATAGCATTTGATATATATAAGGAAAACCAATGTAACACCTTGCATGCTCTCTCAGTCCATAGCTTATGAGTCCTTTTTTGATCATTTGTCAGATTCATTTCATGTATTTCAGGTTCAACCTCATCACATGTACATAAGTCCCAATAACCTCTGCCAACCAAAAAATTCTTCATATGGAACTTCCATAAAGCAAAATTTTTGTTGTCCAGCTTTTCTCCCACAATTTAAGTGATATTGTTAGTGCCTTGAGCATTTTCCATAGTTGCAGCTTAGGTATTTTGTGATGTATACAACCTGTAAGTATCTGACTCCTTTTCCTACAATTTAGGACTAGTTTCTTGCTATTCAAGACAATTTTCTGCAATTCGGGACAATTTTCCTAACACCTGCTTGCTGTAAACTATATTCCAACAATGAAAAAACACAGTCAACTGAGCATAAAACAAGCTCAAATCAATTCAAAACATTCTATAGTAGTGGCAAAACATCCCAGCAACAAACTATATCCATACAAGTATCAATGTTTGTACTGTATGCAAGTAGTAGTACCAAATACGACCAATCCACCACTACTATAACCAGTAGTATTTTCTCTATTAAAACAAGAGTATTCAGACCTCGAAACAGCCCCAAAACATCTCATTCAGTTTTCCACTCTATGCAGGAGTTGATACATGTCCAACCGATCAGAATATATTGCATGTATGTCAAGTGAAGATGATAGGTATCCTTCCTGTAGATAATAACCAGTCAATACCCTAGTATAACCAACAATAAATCAGTCCAAACTTTGGACTTTCAGCACTCACAATATCCCAAAAAGCATCTACCACTCAAGTGGTATGTTCCAAGCATTTGTCTATAGTAAATAAGTATCACAGATACTTCAACCCTGTAGGTATATTGTTTCCAAATTTAGGGCAGCAACCAATTCACTATTTCCAGCCTGCAAATAAGCTCCAAATCTGAGCATTTAACACTCCAATATCATCCTCAAATGCATGATAATAAGGGCATATACATTGTTAGGATGAAAGCCACCAGTGCCTGGAATCACTTGATGTTTACTGCAGTAAATAGCCAGTCTACAGAGGTCTGTGATGAATAACTCAAAATCTATGAGGAATTGGAAAAAAAATTCTTCTGCAAAGTTTTAGATCACATTGAAACACTCAAGATTGAAGGGCCGTTTTTCCAAAAACCATTTTTGTAGCAAGATATAGCTTTTGCAAAAAAATGGGCTACAGGAACAATCTCCTTTGATGATGTTTTCTTCAAATCTGATATCTTGATACCATGTTGGCATTCAAGCTCTGATACCATGTTGGAAGAGAGGGAGAGAGATAGAATGGAGCAGAAGATGAGCCTCAGCTCATTGTTGTTCTTCTTTCATTATTCTTCCATCATACTCACTGAAAGAGACTTACACACATAGGTATGACTAACAAAGTCTAACTGTAGTTAAGTCATTGACTACACCGACTTATTGAATGTCACACATGTGTACAAATGTATCCAGTCACACACATAAAGATAGAATGACTGAAGAGTAACGAGAGCTTGATATTCTAACAAGTGGTGGATGCAAAGGAGCGACATCACTAAATTGTGTTGTTTGGGTCATGGAACCGTCTTCAAGCCTTCAAGCTTTTGGACTACAATGCAGGAAGGAAAATTGGTGAAGATAGTAATGTGTTCTTGATTTTTTGGAATAGAGAGAGAGAGAAGGAGAGACGCATGGCTAGTTAGAGCGGAGTGTTGAGAGACAAGGTGAGAGATTGCCACCCAAGTGAGTTGCACTTCTAAAACAATAGAAATCCATCCAATGTCCCAACTATTGTGCATTTAGTCCAACACAAATCATAAAGTAGTATCCTACTCCTAACAATGTTCATGAGGCTAGATTATTCTTTAGTCTAGCTAGTTTCTATTTGAAACTTGTAAGGAAATTTTCTCTTGTAACTCTTCCTTTGATAATTTTTTTGCATTAGAACAATGTATTTAGATAGGAAGCTAGTTTGTAGAAGTCTTTTGATACATTGAAATATCTTTTGACTCATACATTAGTGGTATACTTGCCTAACTTTATCCAACCTTTCTTTATAGTAATCATTGATGCCAATAAGTTTAATATAAGCAGCGTACTTATGGAAAATGTCCATCCTATAACACATCAAAGTTGTAAGGGCTCAAAAGTTCTAATGAAGATCTACTAACTCTATCTATTATTTTTTATCAACATATAAAATGGTCATCCGTCATTTAAAACTTTCATCCAATGCCTTCAATATCAACTATGTCATGCTAATGTAGTTTCACTTGATTGTAGGCTCATTAACAATGCTTAATTGTATCAGTTTCTTGTTTTTTACAAAATAAGTCTTGTATATTTGAACCATGTCTCATTAGTTGAAATTCTAACATTTGGTTCCATGACTCCTACTTATGCCCCAATTCATGATTTTTCTCGTGCATGAAATGCATTTCAAAATACAAATGCTTCTTCTTTTGATGAATACATATATGTCAATGGATTTTTTATAACTAATATAAAATTTGTGTTATTACATCAAAATAGAAAGGTATCCATGAACAAAATATATGCTCTTGCACACATGGGTCATAGAGATATTCAATCCATCATGTCTCCATGTAAAAAATATATTTATTGGCTAGACATTTGCAAAGTATGTTTCTAAATGCATTGTTTGTCATTGAGTTAAACATCATCATGGAAAGTATTATGGCCTTCTTATGCCTTTAATTGTACCTAATGAACATTTGAGGTAGATTTCCATGGACTTCATTACTAGTTTACCTTACTACATCCTCTCATAATGATATGATTTGGACAATATTAAGTAGGTTCAATAAACAAGCTTAGTTTGTCCCCTGTAAAAAGACCTTTACTGTAACTCAAGCTATAAAATTATTTAGTAAGACGATCTTTCCACATCATGGATTTGCCAAAGTTATTCTTTCAAAATGTGATTGTAGTTTTTGTAATCTTTATTGGTAGAATTATTTAAAATTCTAAGGTCTAAGATGGACTTCACTTCTTCTTTTCACCCGAAAAGCAATGGCTAGACCGAAGCAACCATCTATATCATTTATAATCTTCTTAGATCTTGTAATATAGATAATTTAACTACTTGGGACTATAACATTTGCCAATCTTACAATTTTCTTATTACAATACTCCACACTTTGCTATTGGTAAAGCGTCTTTTGAAATAGCTTATGGTAAGAAATAACCTATTTCTATGACTAC
Organism: Lygodium microphyllum; assembly: GCF_053477565.2. NCBI lineage: Eukaryota > Viridiplantae > Streptophyta > Polypodiopsida > Schizaeales > Lygodiaceae > Lygodium > Lygodium microphyllum. The sequence continues at coordinate 11,334,804 of NC_141141.1, read as the reverse complement.
CATACTATTGATGTACCAGTAACCAATGCTTTAACAATAACCATATCAAGATCTTAGAATAAGTCACTAATAAAGTTAAATAATCATGCTACTCAAGCCAATAAGAAGTGTAAGGCTATGACTTTCAATAAAGATGATTTAGTATGTATTCAAATTGGAAAAGAGAATACTAAAGTCTATTGAAAGACATTCAAAGATTAAATTAGCTCTAAGATATTGTGGACCTTTTTATATTGTACCCAAAATGAATGATAATGCATTTCGTTTGAACATTATACCTCATTCAAAAATTCATAATACACTTTGCATTAGCTTATAAAATCCATTTAAAGAAACTCCACTCCTTCATCACTTAAGGATTATATAGAAATTTAGTTCTAAAAATAATTATTAACCATGATAAGCCTCTACCCCCACAAGCAATAAGTATCGTAAACATTTGGTGAAATCTAAAAGCCATCGTACTGAGGTATCCTAATGGATTCAAAACTCATCTTTTATTCTAGCCTATGATTATTTGATATCTACACACCACTCACAATCTCATTACATGTTGGGTCAAATATAAATTAGCATGAGACAAAGTCTAGAAATTACACTTATCCTTATTCTTATAGTTTATGTGCAAATTCCCCACTTGAAGCACTTCCTTTAATTTGTATGTGATGGGGTTTATATTTGGTCTCCCATGTTGATTTGGTATAGATCACCGCATGAGGCAGCACTAGCATGTGACTCTCCACCCATATTGTCTTCTTTTGAATTTTAATCAATTGAGGATAGTTGCTTTTGAGCCCCTATGCAATGTTATGATATTTAATATGGTATATTTCTATGACAAGATGTCATTATTTATTAGACTTATGTTTTGGATTTAATTATTATTTTTATTCACTATATGATTTGATGAAACTCCTTTACTTTAGCAGGTGCTTGGCAAAGATGGGAGGCTGGTTCCCATGTTCGACCACTCGCCTTGTGACCTATTGCATGTGTATCTATCTAAACTAGTCGCATTATACTCATCCAATATATGGGGTTTGATGTGTTTTACATTTTTTGTGTGAGAAGATTATTACTAGCAATAGTAATGCAAGTGCAATGATTTTTGTCTTTACCATTGGAGTGCCTTTGGTGTGCGGATTATTATTATTTGACCATCACTATGTAGATTCTATTCATGAGTTATTAGAGAAAGGTTAGGCTTACCAATAATTAAAGAAATCAAGGTATTCAAGCCAAGAAAATCAAAAGCCCAAAAGAGATGTGTTATGCTATCTTGAGTTTAAAAAACAACACAACTTAGTAAATACATGGGAGATGCTCACTCATGCATGGGAGGAGATTGTACCAATATTGTGTCGTGCACTTTTGTCTCTTGCTTTTTTGTTTATTGTTCTCAATGTTTTTGTTGGAAATGGCTAGTCTATGGTAAGAGAGGATAGCAATTTATTGGAACCAAGCTATATGAGTATCAAAGAAAGACTAGGAAGTTTTTGAGATGTAGAAAATTGTTAGGGTGTTGATGATTAACCAAGAGCAGGAAACTCTACGATTGATAGTTAATCTCATCAACAAGTTGAAGATAATTTTTCATCAAATGCACATTTTTTTAAGAGCAAGATGTTCAAGCCTCGTATAGCTCCTAATAAATGTTTGAAGAAGAGTGTTATGCTCTTCTTGGTTATTGATTAATTTTGTGCTTTTTGACCTTGTAGACAATTTTAACATAATTATTATGTTAATGCATTTAAGTAAGACAATTATTTTATCAAAGAATAATTTAGACATTATTGTGATAAATTCTTTGATAAGATCCACCCAAAATCAATGTTGAAGGGTGACGGAGTCATATAATCCTTGAGATTAGGGCACAATAATTGAAGGTATCCAAAATTTTCTATAATGATAACTAAATGTATTTGGAAAGTCTTGTCCGAAATGTTATATAAAGATAATTGAATGTATTTACAAAGTCTTGTTCATAAGAAAAGGAATTGGAAACATGAGATCCTTAAGATTAGGGACAATAATGAATGTGTTATTTTGCCAAACTTTGTTTACAATACTCCTAGAATGTAGAATGTTTTATTTATATAAGTGACTTTGAGATTACAAATTTTGAATCCAAGTTGCTTGTAAGAAACAACTAGGCTTGCATTATATCATTCTAAAGCTTTAAATCATTTTGGATTGTTTTTGAAATTTTGTTCTTCAACCAATAAAACATAACTAGTACAAGTGTCACAAGTTGTGGCAATGTCCTCATAAAAGACCACATCAATGTGTCATAAAAAGAACCTATATCAACCAAAAGGAAATGTCAATCAATCATGAGAATTAGATTCTGACTCCACTTCATTGATAACTATATTGCTTTTGCAAAATCTATGAAATTTTTAATTACTTAAACACTCAATAGATGTGTATGTGGATGCATACATGTGTGTAAGCATGTATGTGCATGAATGTATATTTGGGTGGGTGGCTAGGTGGGTGTGTTTGTGGGATGTGCTCACATTTTATGGTATTGAACTTTGTTAGGATACACTAATGCATGACTTCATGTTATAGTAGCATTTTCCAATCATTTATATATCTTCATTGAAGATCATATATCCTTTTGTAAGAAGAAATAAGCATCATTTGAGTAGGATCAAATGCCTCATGTTGTGTACAAAATTTGGTGCTTTTGAATTTACTCATCATAAAAATTCTATTTTAATTTTGAAAACTTCAAAAGATTTGGAAAATTTCTTGCCAAAAGTGAACTTAAGAAGATTTTTGAAATGTTGTTCCAATAGTTGTACATTTGAAAGAACTCCATTATTTGTACCTTATTCCTTAAAAAGTACATCGAGGAATAATTGGCACACCATGGAGAGTATTGTTGGTCAGATACATGAAAATCAAGGTGATTTGATTTTTAAATAAAGTAATATACTTGAGCTACATTTGAATAGGAGCCAATAAGGATTACTCATCGCAAACAGTTTCAATGTTTTTGTATCATTGCAAAGTGTCCTTTTTATTAGATTCATAAAAGTGCCTAAGGTCCATGTGATGGTTTCAAAAAGTTAATGTGGAAGATCTTAAAGAGAAATTTCTTTAGGAGGATAACTAGAACATAGAACTAGTATTTTTGTAATTATTGATTTGACTCCTCGAAAGAGTACTTCCACATAAGAGAGTTGAAAGCAAGTTCAAACTAGCATTTTTGTTGTTATGAAAGTAGGATTTTATATGAAATTTTTCCTAAAAATATGTCGTATGTGCCATGCAAACAAACAAATATGATGATCTCTTGGTGTCCTCATTCATAAGGCAAATGTCCTACTCAGCTATGTAGAATATTGCTTCACCATAATGAACATGGTTGTTATGTGGCATTTAATGTGTTGCTGAATGCAAGATGGATGCCAGTTATGACCCTTGCATCGAGCATTTGGAAAGCATTATGGCATTTGGTTTGTTACATATAATCATGTCATGATAGACTATATGGATCAACATAGTTCGTTCATGTCATTATGGCATTTGGTCTAACTAATGCCACAAAAAATCTTTCAAAGCTAATGGCAACAACATTTAAATAATATTTTTGAGGTAACACTATTTATTGTTGATCTTTGTGGCCACTTTTCCTAAGGAGATATAGAGTTTCTTAAAATTTGTTTTGAATGTTGAGAATATAGAATTTCCATCCTCTCAAATATTTGTTTCACATAAAGCATGGCATAGCTCTAGGGCTTTTGATATCTATGTGTTTATCTATTAATAAGAATAATGTGAAATTAATTATAGAATTACCTTACAAGCCTCAAGGGTAATTGCCTCCTAGACTATATCAAATCACAATTGAAGCTATAAGCAAAGGTAATAAGGGAGACCAATTGTGTGCTAAGGTCAAGGACAAATAACAATGCACTTCACTATCTTTACAAAGCTTAGGATTATGTTTATAAATGTAAGGTAATTCTTTCTTGCAACCTAATTCACTTGAGTTGAAATCATTAGCATCATGTGCTCATTACTATACCTAATCTACCTCTATATCCATGATTATTTCCATGATATTAGACCTATTTTGAGGTTATACTAGTTTGCCTTCATGTGATTACAACTTAGATTGTTGAGTATCTTTTTCTTTGAGGTTGTGAAGTGGCATATTTAGATTTGATTGCATGGAAATTGGGGTTTAATTGCTTTCATAATAGGGATCAAACCCACCTCAAGTCCCAAGTGTTTCGCGAAGTGAGATTAAGAGATGAGGTTGATCTTTTTCTAAAAGATCAATACAAGGAATGGTGGAATAAGCATTAACTCCTCTTGAATCACCTCTCTCAAATGTTTTATATATTTCACATTTATTTATTAGAAGGTTATGAGATAGTCTCCTATGTAGCATTTATTTTCCTTTAAAATCACACTGACTCACCTATAAATAGTGAATGTTTTAGTTTGTAGGTGGATGATTGTGGAGTTATAATCTTCTTTAAAATCTTTTGCATCTATAATTACACCCTTTCTACCATTTATACATATTTTAGGACTACCTAAGAACATTGCGGATAGAAATTTTTTATGTGGATTTAACATGTCAATTGGAGAGAAGAGAAGAGAGAATAAAACATCAAATGCATCATGTCATATTGAAAGCTCAAGATCTAAGCGATTCACTTTACTTATTAACAATGCCTTTACTTGCTTTAGGTTCCCAAGTCTAAATAAACCATTTGTATCCCAATTCCACCTACTCCCATGTGGATCTCAAGTGTCAAATCCTTACAAATTTTATAGATTGACTTCTACTTAAAGCCTTTTTAAAATTCGGTGTGTAGTTGTAGTTAGAGATCCGTGTACTCTTAAGCTTTGAAATGTACTTATTGCTCATTGCCTTTATTTAATCTCATTGTATAGAGACTTGGACTCTTGCCACTTAAAAAGAGAGTCTCCCTTTGAGTATATATATTTTAGCTCTTACTCATGCTTCCTCTCCTTACACATAATAGTGCCCTAGTATATCCTTTATGATTCTAAGACTTTTTAATATCCCTCCTTACCAATTAATGTTTTAGCTCTTACTTGTTGAAAATATTCACCCCTCCTCAAACATAAGATGAACCACTATGGATGAAGATCTTTGCACACTAACTTTTGAAAACCCATTATCCTCTTGTACATAAGATTTAAGAATTTTTTTACTTTGTGTCATTGTCTTGATCCCATTCTAGATAGAGATTTTATGTCTAACTTGTTAAACAATATCAAATGGTCCTCAAACTGCTTTTTGCACATCAAACAAAAAACAAGCTTTATAATATGAGTCAAACAACACTCTATAAAGAAACTTTATCTTCCATCTTCTCTCACTAGAATCACTTTAACTTACATCCTAGATTTTTACATGATAATGCTACCTTGTAGCATGCACATTAGAGGTCAACTCAAACTACACCTTATAGAAATTCTGGCTCTCTATGAACATAGTGCATGTCATACTCTTAAAGAAGCTAAGAGAAAGGGGAAATAATGTTGGGTACCTTTCAAAATTAAAGCTTTTAGTACTATGTTTTTAAAAATAATGTGGTCATTTTATCTTTAGGATTAAGTAAAAGTTCATACATGGATGTGTCAAGCCTAAGTCTATCCCTTAAGCTTTGGAAACATTTTCATACATGATCATAAAGACAAGAGCGGCAACTTTCATCTTTCTAAATAGCACTATAGCATCACTCTTTAGTCTAGAAGTAGAATCCATGGGGATCACAAAACTTCTTCTCTTGAAATACGAGGACATTTGTATATTGTTGCATGAGCTTTAATACTAGGGATCTGAATCCTTAGATGAGATTATGCCTATTGGAAAAGGGGTCAATGTTCTACTTCATCTCATCTACCACTCTCTCTTTGAGCCAAGTGTGATGCTAACCCCCTTCTAGCCTTGATTGGTTGTGAAGTGTTCTTTCTTGGTTAGATGCTAGATTACTGTTTGGAGACCTAGAATCACTTTAAGAACCTTCAAGTCAATCCTTGTGGGTCAAGCTAGATGCTTCACATGTGAGATAGAGTTAGAGGTCACTTAATTAGCTGAATCCATGGGATTTGGAAGGTGCTACTAAGCCTCTCACATGGTATCATATAAAAAATGTTAAAAGAAAATCCATAGGTTATTATTTTCATCATATGGTTTCTTTGAATTTTATTGGAAATTGAGTACTCAAAGAGGCTAAGGTGATTGTTTAGTTGGGAAAAATGCAACATAAGTAGAATGGATCCTAACACATAGCCCCTAAGAACTAAGAGAATCACTTACCCTTGGAACTAAGCACCCCTAGGTTCTCTCAAGATAAGGATATCTCGATTCATCAAAGAGGAAAATGATGTAATGTTCCCATTTTCTCTCAATAAGAATAGTAAAACTTCCTTGTAAAATCTTAAAAGTAAGTCTAGAGTGCCATATCCATGAAACTTATCTCTTAGCACTCATTCAAATCCAATTAGCTTCAATGGACCTTATTTTGAGGAGTAATGCAGATTATGTTGCACTAGTAATATCTAATAGTGCAACCTTAGTAATATTGATATAACTTTACAATAGAATAAAAGTAGAGATAAGGACACCAAATGCAAATTTTCATGTCTAAATATTTGTTAAACTTTATGGTGATCAAGAATACCTTAAAGCCAACTTAAATGCATATTTAAATGTACATCAAAAAGCACATTCTAATGCATTGTTAAATATTCATGTTAATTTGATAAAAGGTGCTATGTGAATCCATTAGAATCTTTTTATTTTACTTTTTATCACACTTATTTAATATTTTCAACTTAAAACCAAAGCTCATAAACAAAGAAAATAATGTCAAGCAATCAAAACTCATAAACAAAGACAATGTTCATGAAAATAAACTAAACTTCATAATCAATTTAAACACAAACTAAAATAAGGTCAAGCAATCAAAACTCATAAACAAAGGCAATGTTCATGCAAACAAACTAAACTTCATAACCAATTCAAACACAAACTAAAATAATGCAAAGCAATCCAAACTCATAAACAAAGGCAATGTTCTCACAAAAAAGGTAACCTTCATAACCAATTCAACACAAACTAAAATAATGTTAAGCACAAGCTTCAACTAGGATCACTAAAATTATTGCAAGCTTTCATGTAGAGACGAGCTCAAGCTCAACTACTAAGACCCACGAACTGCTTATTCTTTCAAGCGTTTTGATGGACCAAAAAACGGGCCGGCACTGGCTCATGCACTAGCCGGACCTCGTCACTATGCACAAGACAACCCCTCGGCCTCGCGGCCAGGAGCGTCTATCAAAATCTCTGCCTTCCTAAACATTGCGTTTGTAATACGTTGTAGTCCAACTGATCCTAACCCAATATTACTCCTCAGAGGGAGTCCCTTTCACATAGCCAAAAGGCTCGAATCACACACACATGGGGTTCCTCCTACGGCTGAATGCCGTCAACCCTCTGCGACTCTCCTACACCTTGGGGATTGGCCCCTCGATGCGCCGCTCAACATTTAAACATTTCGCACAAACGTCGCTCAAGGTACCAAATGAACGTATCCAGGAATGTACCATTGTCCTTACTTGACTTCCCCTTTAACCCCCGTCTATCCTACAGCATAGGAACCTCACGCTCTCAACGGTGGGTCACAGGCCTACTGAAAACAATTGCTATGCATATCCAAGAGCTAACTCTGATACTTTTAATTTCCTCTAAATGACCATGCAAAGAGGTGGATGCCTAGTGCTCAAACATTTTAAAAACCAGCAGCGTGCAAGTGCAAACCATCTCTTTCATGCTTTTCTTTCTAACCGCTTTGTGCTTCGCTGCAACACCTAGCACCGAAGTGATCTTCGTGCTACTAGGTTTTAATTTTTATCATTATTATTCCGTCCTAGATGCAATGCATATAAAATCAGCAAATTATCCCTCATGCTCAACGGCATTTAACCATTTTTTCAACAACTC